>NC_064639.1:815723172-816038591 GCF_023864345.2 Schistocerca serialis cubense | reverse complement strand
AATAGAAATACTTCTCCCTGACGTTTGGGACTGGATGAAGCGTCGTCTCACACAGTCTGCACGTCCCTGAATCTACGTAGATTCACCTCAGATGATGTTGCCCGCAGCTGGCAATGAAACGTCAGGGAGAAGTATTTCTATTATTGGACCACGGCCTCTTAGCCCAGAAGTTTTAATTACTGAGTGTGTGTTCCATACATACCTTATAATTCCAAAAGAACTGTGAATTATGTGGTTATGTTTTTACTGCTCGTAGATGTACAACAGTAAATGGAAATGGAAATGGAAAAAAGAACACATTGACACCGGTGTGTCAGACCCACCATACTTGCTCCGGACACTGCGAGAGGGCTGTACAAGCAATGATCACACGCATGGCACAGCGGACACACCAGGAACTGCGGTGTTGGCCGTCGAATGGCGCTAGCTGTGCAGCATTTGTGCACCACCGCCGTCAGTGTCAGCCATTTTGCCATGGCATACAGAGCTCCATCGCAGTCTTTAACACTGGTAGCATGCCGCGACAGCGTGGACGTGAACCGTATGTGCAGTTGACAGACTTTGAGCGAGGGCGTATAGTGGGCATGCGGGAGGCCGGGTGGACGTACCGCCGAATCGCTCAACACGTGGGGCGTGAGGTCTCCACAGTACATCGATGTTGTTGCCAGTGGTCGGCGGAAGGTGCACGTGCCCGTCGACCTGGGACCGGACCGCAGCGACGCACAGATGCACGCCAAGACCGTAGGATCCTACGCAGTGCCGTAGGGGACCGCACCGCCAATTCCCAGCAAATTAGGGACACTGTTGCTCCTGGGGTATCAGCGAGGACCATTCGCAACCGTCTCCATGAAGCTGGGCTACGGTCCCGCACACCGTTAGGCCGTCTTCCGCTCATGCCCCAACATCGTGCAGCCCACCTCCAGTGGTGTCGCGACAGGCGTGAATGGAGGGACGAATGGAGACGTGTCGTCTTCAGCAATGAGAGTCGCTTCTGCCTTGGTGCCAATGATGGTCGTATGCGTGTTTGGCGCCGTGCAGGTGAGCGCCACAATCAGGACTGCATACGACCGAGGCACACAGGGCCAACACCCGGCATCATGGTGTGGGGAGCGGATTCCTACACTGGCCGTACACCACTGGTGATCGACGGGGGGACACTGAATAGTGCACGGTACATCCAAACCGTCATCGAACCCATCGTTCTACCATTCCTAGACTGGCAAGGGAACTTGCTGTTCCAACAGGACAATGCACGTCCACATGTATCCCGTGCCACCCAACGTGCTCTAGAAGGTGTAAGTCAACTACCCTGGCCAGCAAGATCTCCGGATCTGTCCCCCATTGAGCATGTTTGGGGCTGGATGAAGCGTCATCTCACGCGGTCTGCACGTCCAGCACGAACGCTGGTCCAACTGAGGTGCCAGGTGGAAATGGCATGGCAAGCTGTTCCACAGGACTACATCCAGCATCTCTACGATCGTCTCCATGGGAGAATAGCAGCCTGCATTGCTGCGAAAGGTGGATATACACTGTACTAGTGTCGACATTGTGCATGCTCTGTTGCCTGTGTCTATGTGCCTGTGGTTCTGTCAGTGTGATCATGTGATGTATCTGACCCCAGGAATGTGTCAATAAAGTTTCCCCTTCCTGGGACAATGAATTCACGGTGTTCTTATTTCAATTTCCAGGAGTGTATTATGAGGCTTATGGAAAGTTTAAACGATAGTGGACTGGCCACATATTAAATGTGTATATGGAGGGATTTGTAAAAAGTGAAAGTAAATATCTATGAAATGCAACTGTTCACCTGTCAGCTACATTATTAGCCATAGTCAGTGTCTAAATTAGAAACACCATTTTTCAGCCAGTGTAGCAATGCAGCACCTTGACACTGAGGACAACAAATGAAATAAACAAAGCAGGCTAACTGCTTCAATATGACTGATCCATCCTACAAGAGATGTGGGGATTCCCCAACAGATGGCAGCACTGCGACATCACAAAAGGGCAACACAAAACTTCAATAAAAGCTCATAAATTTTCATCCCAATGCACAAACTGAACACTGCTGAACCCAGTGAACATATGTCATGTCCACCCACTCATTTTTTATACATCATGAAGGGCCGAGCTTCCTATCCCTCCTTATGTCCAAACTTGCCATGGACACCTGTGAAACTGTCCAATAAAAACTTATGCTTCCTTTTATCCAATAAGTTATCTAAGCAAAATTCCACCATTTCACACAATTTGGCTATGCTTTTATTTACTGGGAGTGCCACAAGGCTGCTCTAGAGTGCCCATTGCCATTTAATGATGGGTTGATATTCCTAAATTGCATCCCCCTGTCACACCCCCTGATAGATTTTCTGCAATACTCCATGGATGCCCCATTTGCTCACATTTCCTACATTGCTGTTCACCACACTCCCACTATAAGTGGCCTGTTCATCCATATCTGTAACTTTCAACTCCCAAGGCGAAAATTCTCTTCCTGTACCAAACCCAGGTCACCATGACTATTTCTTCTAATGCCATTTCAGTTGCTATTGCTTCATCTGAGTTGTTAAAGAACTTTGCCTGTGTCTTTCTTGACAAACTGTGCATCAACTACTGTAAAAACTAATCTAATGTCCACCTGTCAGTTGGCAGTATTTTTGTCTGCCAACTGTTTATATGTTGACATTTAACTTCATAATCCGTACCACAAGGGCTTTGATGGGCTCCCCCTTTCTTTGTGACACACTGTCCAACTGATTTCCGTATTACTTACAGATATTTTTCTTCTATATCACCACACCTCAGAATTTCAAATATCTCCACATTCCTTAACTCCTCATGATGCATTACACATGCCTTAGCATCTCCCACCAAACATAATTTGGCCACATATAAAAGGTGTTCTTCTGACCAGCATCCCAGCTTTGCAGCTGTTAACAGGTTGTCTATGAATGGCAATGTGTCCTCTCATGCCTTGCTGAAAAATGGAGAGACTGGATTAGTGGAACTAGGATTTTGTATGGGTACCAAAATCTTGACCCTTCCTGTCCTCCCTCAATGCGTACAATTTCATGCACATCTCTGTATTGTCTGCCTACATTTGCCCCATCTGATTCAGTAAGGTCTAAACCACCTCTGCAGTGGCAACTTTCTCAAGCTCTGGTTTGTTCATGGCAAATAGTAGGTTTTCCTACCACAGAACATCTGAGTGCTAACCGCAGGAAGACCGCACATTCTCTAGCATAACTGAGTACTGTGGTCCAACAAGTTCCACTTGGTACACTTAACTCAGCACTGTTTCGTTATTGTGCCCTCTAAAACTACTTAAGTCACTGACTTAGCATTTGAACTTCCCATCCATCCTTGCAATCCAGATGATCAGACATTGGGTACCCAACCCTACCGCATGCCAAACAGCTTAATTCCACTTACAACTTTCAGCTGATGCTGCAAATTATCAGTCACTAATGTCACTTGTAGATACTTGGTCTTCTGACACCAATTCCGCACCTTGTGGTCTTACGGTAGTATTCCCACTTCCCACCCACGGGGTTCCGGGTTCGATTGAGGGCAGGGTCGGGGATTTTTCCTGCCTCGAGATGACTGGGTGTTGTTGTGTCATCTTCATTATCATCATTCATCCCCATTCTGGTCAGAAGAAGGCAATGGCAAACCACCTCCACTAGGACCTTGCCTAGTACAGTGGTGTGGGTCTCCCACATTGTCCCCTAAGCTCCTCGGAGTATGGGACCTCATCATCATCATCTGACACCAGTGTTAAGATTGGCAAATTCTGGTTGCAGAGTTACATGTATAGGAATCTGTGGTACGGATTCTCTAGTAGTGTGGTGAACGCAGGGTCAAGAAAGCTAACACAACAGAAACATTTTTTATTAAATAATTCCTTCTGTACAGTATTTAGATGGTAGTTGTCTCGGTGTCAGTTGTAGCTAGTACCCACCGAGTGTCAACCCCAGTGGTATGTGGAGACAGCAGTGGCTTTAATGGTTAGCGACCTTGCTGAAATAAGTGACCTTGTCAGCTTGGTGACATAAGGCCTCATAGGGCAGTGGTCGAGTACCACCAATACCGGCAGGAAACACACTGCTGCCGCATCAAACTCAGGACCTTCAGAAACTGGATAGAGCATCAAACAATGGCGTCCACTGGGCAGCTTTAGTGGATCCAGTTCATAGACTGGAACCATCAGGCCGTACTGGCAGCTTATAGATCAGAGCCTTTGTGTATTTGGTCGTGCTGCTCGATGGGCCTGGAGTCGCTTAGACATACATTTGACTGATAACTGGAACAGAGAATGCACTGGCTGAATGCATGGCACTGAAGAAATGAAGCTACCAGCTGAGCTGAGAGCATTTATGTTCCCTCCAGATGGGTATGATGTGACAAGAGGTAGACTCCCTTCACATACTCAGTCGTGGGAATGACAATGCCACATTGCAGGATGCTAGGCCTAGCTGCAGAATTACATCAATGGCTGGCCCACATATCACTAGGCTGGCTGCGAAGGCAAACCTTAAGATCATGCTGCAACACAATGCTCATTGTACACATACCTCTGTTTTTACAGTTCGTTACATCCGTGATTCTCTAAGATTAATTAGTACACTAATATGATTATTAAGTGTGTAGTAATAGCTAAAACTGCTGGAGAGTCTAATATGAACATCAGCTTTCTTTTTCTGGAATAAATGTGGCAGCTTTTCTACTGATTATGTAATATGTTTAGTTGCCAATGTTTTGAACTGTAAATGTGATGTAGTTAGTGCAAATGACAATAATTACGCATATAGTTAGTTGTTTATGTGTTCTGAAGAAACAGTTCATCACAACACTAGCTTAGTTTATTTCAAATCATGAATAAGCAAAATAAATGAAAGGTGACCATTCACATATAGCAGGCTGGCATGTAGCATATACACAGACATCAGTATGCTATAGGTGAGTGGTTGCCTTTGAATTATTTTCATATTGTTCCATTCAGGGATTTCTGTTATTGCTTCACATATACGACTGCCCTTCTCATGACAATAACTATGTAACAAAATGTCTTAAGTATAAATGATGGAATAATAAAATTTTGAAAACAGTTTGTGAAAAAAATAGTGTTTTACTCTCCTGTGACACTGAATGTGAATGAAAGTAGATATACCAAGTATATCACATTTAATTATCTGCCTCATTAATTGCTATAACAACACAAAAATCACATATTTTGGGAAGAGAGACATTCTATATTGTGTATACATATTAAATAACACTAAGAAATAATCTACTATTTTGTGATAACCCAAACTAAAAGCTCTATTAAGCTTTGTTTCTTTGTACTGATAACCATTTACTTCAGCTAACAATTATCTTTCTGACTGAGTGTCATAATTACAAATTATTATTTTTACCCTTTGCAATTTTGTGTTGCTTTAGTTCATTAGCTCATTTAGATGCATTTAATTACAGATTATAATTGTTTTCTTTATTTTTTAGGTTTTTGTTGTCTCTGCTTATTATATTATTATGAAACAGACAATGAGTGATTCATTTCCCATAGCTATTACAGCACTAGCTGAAGGTCTCATTTCTGGCAAGCGCATTGAGGTAATATGCTGGACATCTACAAAAAGAATTAAAAGTCTGAGCACCATTATGTATTTGTAAGATAGCTGACCATATTTACGTATCTCCACAGAACTTTCTCAACAACAGTGAAATAAAGCCAGTGAACCTAGGTAATATTCATAAGAGAAGTGTTGTTCATTCGAAAACTGAAAAGGGATATGCAGAGAAAGAAACTCCTTGTATTAAATTAATAGATGTCACAGCCAAATGGGAAAGCAGTGCTGAAGATACTTTAAAGAATGTGACTCTCAAAGTTGTTCCAGGGAAGCTGTTTGCCATTATAGGGCCAGTAGGTTCAGGAAAGGTTTGTACAAAAGATACTCTTTCTCATATGTTTCTCTGTATTGAGGAAAGTGTGAACTACATTGTGTTGTTTAATGAAGTATTTTGATGTAATAAAATATTTTGTTTACTCAGCCATACTTTTTCACATTTAAAGTATTATAATTGAACTTGAGCTTGAAATTTCTGTACCAATCAAGAGATTGGAAGTGCGTATTTCAGAACTTAGATCATAAAATTATAACAATGGAAACTTTTCATCATGTGTAAGCGATAGTGGTTGCCATGTTATCAGCCTGTCCGGGACTAATTTTTAAAAACTCTCTGCACTGTTATAAAATAGGAATATAATGTGCAGTGATGATTAATAAGTCATAGAGGATTCTTTTTCTCCCACTTTATACTTCTTTTAGATGAACATGCATTATCTTATCTCACATTGCACCCTCTTTCCTGCTGTTATGACTCTCCTCTCATCCCTATTAAGATAAGCAGGCCTAAGAATAATATTACATTATGTTCTTATCAGCCCCAGAAATTTATACAAGCTCATATAAATCAAAAGATTGAATACATTCCTGTAAACAGTAGATTAATGCTTGTAAGTTAAGTGAGGCTTTATAAGTACAGGCCACTAATCCATCAATGGTTTTAGTATTATGTTGTACTGTACAACATCAACCCTTATTTTTTAGATGGAAATTAAAATTTTGACAAATACATCACTAGTTGAGTGAGGAGATGAGATTATTCAGCTGAATCTACTGCACTTTTCTTAAATAATATGCTGTTGTTTTTGTTTCTGTTGCTATCATTATTTATAGGTATTAGTAATCTCACTACAGAGACAAGGCTAAATCATATAAGTTGCCCTTTCTTTTATATAGCAGCCCATTTTCAGCCTGGGCATTACCAATGTCCATCCCTCTACACTTTCTTGGAGTGTGATGTGCTAGTTCTAGTCACTTCATTGATTAGTTAGTTAGTTACTTTTTCCATACATCTGAAGTGCAGTGTTACATGCAGTGTAATGCTGTGTGCAAGTGATTGCCATTTGTAATTATTATCTCTGGTGCAGTCTCTGACTTATGTTTCCTCGTCTTTTTTTTATTATTATTATTATTTTTATGCTGTTCTGTTGTTTAATTTTCTAGTAAAGGAGTCGTATGAGTTATGTTGTGTTTTTATGTTGCAATTATGTAAATACAACTAGTCCCGCAACATTGATGACCCTGATGTGTAGTCCGACGGTTACTAACATGAAATTTGATGATCACTAATACTCCATATTGTGCCACATCACGTTAAATACGAACATTTGCATCAGCCGCGTTGTGCATCTTCTGTGTTCCATTTTGCCATAACTCACAATGGCAGACCAACCAACAACTGCAAAAGTGTCTACTGGTGGAGTAATTAATCACATGATAGTATTTGCCACCGTTTTGGCAACCGAATCCCGTGCTGTGGTGTGGTCAAGTAGAAAATTAATTTGTGCTAGTGCACGTCTCCACAGACAAAATGAAGTACAGTTATGTAGTTGCTGCACTCAATGAAGATATGGCTACAGAAGTACAAGATATTCTGGCATCACCATTGAGTACTGATCATTACACAACCATCAAGAATGCTGTGATCACCTGGTTCTCGCAGTCCAAGTTGAAGAGATTGGAGAAGCTACTCTGCACAGAGGAGCTAGGTGATCACACGCCATCACAGCTACTATGCCGACTGCTTAAATTAGCAAGCAACATGGTCAGTGACGACTTTTTGCAGAATATCTGGCTATCGCACCTGCTACCCGACTTGCAGAAAATATTGACAGAGTGTGCCGGCGATCTGGATGCACTCGCGCAAACCGTGTATCGCATAGCGGAAGCGTATTCATCTGCATGTGTGTGTCGCAACAGTTTGGTCACAACCTCAAGCAGGTAACACTCTCGCCGCACTACAAGCATAGGTTGCCGAGCTCACCATGCAAGTAGCTGCATTATGGACCCAGACTACCAGCTGCCAATCTCGTCACCACCACTCACCAGGTAAGCACAGCCACTCATCTTCATCAACAAAAATCTGTTGGCATCACCAATGGTACGGTTCCAAGGCATGCAAGTGTAAACTGCCATGTGAACAGGGAAACTCAGCAGGAAGTCAGTGATGATGGCCATTGGCTCTCCAGATGGCAGCCATCGACTGTTTATAGTGGAACATAGCACAACGTTACAGCATTTGGTAGAGACAGGTGCTGACATGTCAGTCTATCCATCTGCCTGTCTGCCATGTCACAAATGTAATGACTGCCACCTTTTTGTGGCCAATGGTTCGGTTGTGTCACATTAGTTTCGAACTTGGGCCTGCGGTGCAAATTTGAATGGTAATTTGTCATAGCAGATGTGATGCACTCCATACTAGGAGCAGATTTTTTATCATTTTATGGGCTCCTGCCTGACCTCCATCACCGACGCCTTCTTGACACTATTACCAACCTAGCAAGCCAAGGTCGACTGCGTTGTGTGGAAGACACAGCAGTACAAGTGGTTACTGGTGATTCTCCATTTATAGAGCTCCTCAGACAGTTCCCATAGATCACATGCCACACTCCCACACTAGCACCTGTGCAACACTCGACAGTGCACTATATTTTGACTACACCTGGGCCACCACCACATGCTCGACCATGCCACTTGACACCCCAGAAACTGAAGATAGTTAAACAGGGAATCTGCCACCCATTGAGCAGTAGTTGGTCATCTCCTCTACACATGGTACCAAAGAAGAATAACGGATGGTGTCCATGCAGCGACTACAGACAGCTCAATGCTAGAACCATTCCAGATCATTATCTAGTCCTGCATATCAAAGATTTTACCTTCAATGTCCATGGTAAGCGAATCTTTTCTACGTTGGACTTAGTTAGTGCATTTTACCAGATACCTGTAGCACCTGATGATGTTACTAAGACATCCATCTGCATGCCATTCAGATTCTTTGAATTTACCCGAATGCCTTTTGGACTTTGTAATGATGCCCAAATGCTTCAGCGGTTCATGGATGAAGTGACATGTGAGTTACACTTCTGTTATGTGTATATTGACAACATTTTGGTCATGTCAAATTCAGAGGCAGAACACCTATCACACTTACGACAGATCTTCACTCGTTTACGTGCACATGGCCTGCTCAAAAACACATCAAAGTGCATTTTTGGAGCAGCTGAAGTACAGTTTGTAAGCTACACTATTAACGCTCAAGGAGACGCTATACTGAATTTTCCCCAGCCTATGGCAGCTAAAGAATTATGTAGATTTCTTGGCATAATGAAGTTTTCTGTCTATTTGTTCACAATCATGCCTTCTTAGCTACACCACTGAATAAGTTCTTGCAAGATACACCAAAGCTGAAAGACAAACTCCAGTGGGACAGTGAGGCCAAGCTGGCATTTAACAAGCTGAAGACTGCCATTGCGGAAGCTACATTGTTAGCGCACCCAGTTCCACAGGCGCCTCTCACCCTGATGGTCAACACATCTGCAACTGCAATCGGTGCTGCACTGCAACAGCAAATAGACAGGCACTGGGAGACCTCAGCCTTTTTCAGTAAAAAGCTATCATCAACTCAACAGAATTGGTCCACATATGATCGTGAACTGTATGCTATATATGCTGCTATTAAGAAATTTCATCAGGTGTTGGAGGACAGCAGTTCACTCTCATCACAGACCATAGGCCACTAACATATGCTTTCCGCCAGGGTCCTGAGAAGGCATCACCATGTCTGCTGTGACACCTTGACTACATCAGACAGTTCACCACCAATATTGTCCACGTAGAAGGAGAACTAAATGTGCCAGCTGATGCACTCTCCAGGATTGGAGCAATTACTGAAGCAGTTGATTTTGTAGCTCTCTCGCTGTAGTGCAACAATCTGATTGTGAGCTCTGAGATATGTTGGTGCAGCCATCAGGCCTACAACTCCGCTGTATTACACTGCCACTGTCAAATGTGCTGCTGTATTGTGATGTAGCCACCAATGAACCGAGACCTTTTGTGACTATTGACTTTTGCCAACAGGCAATCACATCTTTACATAACTTGTCGCACCCTGGAATATGAGCCACTACCAACATTTCTCTTTTCATTTTGACTGACGACCCTATCACATTCAAGCTTCTGACAGTCCATGCCCCGACTTGTAGAATGTTATCCTTTCATTGGTCACTCAATCGTTATCTCATGGTCAGGTCCCCATTGGCAGTCCCCTCTCAGAGATCTGAATGGGGGCTATTCCAGAATGTTCTGACAATGGAGAGATCATCATGACACTTTTCAATTACAGGCCACATGTCCTGTGGATATACGTTATGTGTCTTTAATGCAGTGGTTTACTTTGCCTTCTGCATCCTCATGCCGTTGATCACTGCTGATTGTTCTGCCATTAGGGCAGTTCCCCACTCCTAGGACAAGACAGTGCCCTGAACCTCTGTCTGCTCCTCCACCCTCTTTGACAAAGTCATTGGCAGAAAGAGGGTGACTTCTTATGCCTGAAGTCTTTGGCTGCCAATACTGATTTTTAATCAAAATTTAATTAGTGATGGGATTCAGACCCATGACCGTGGACATTTTGGTTACTAACTTTTATTTTAAGAGTAATCTCATTTTGTTCATTGCACTTGTTTGGGGCAGACATCCCATGACACCTGTTGAAATTCTTTGTTGATCCATAAACTCAGTTTTTTTTTTGGAGAGGGCAGCTAGCTGTCTGACTGAACACACTGAGCTATCTTGACAGCTACCCCTAGACCATGGGAGAATAAGCTCTTATCACCTGAAATAGGGTCTCTTTCAAGCAGATCACATTTTCCAGTCGTCCAGGGTCCAAATGATTTGGTCACGGTGTTGTTATTTGATGAAACTCTCCATGCTACTCTATCCTGTGCAAGCTTCTTCATCTCCCAGTACCTACTGCAACCCACATCCTTCTGAATCTGTTTAGTGTATTCATCTCTTGGTCTCCCTCTACGATTTTCACCCTCCCCGCTGCCCTCCAATACTAAAATCGCGATTCCTTGATGGCTCAGAACATGTCCTACCAGCCGGTCCCTTCTTCTAGTCAAGTTGTGCCACAAATTTCCCCAATTCTGTTCAATACCTCCTCATTAGTTATGTGATCTACCCATCTAATCTTCAGCATTCTTCTGTAGCACCACATTTCGAAAGGTTCTATTCTCTTCTTGTCTAAACTATTTATCATCCATGTTTCACTTCCATACGTGGTTACACTCCATACAAATACTTTCAGAAACGACTTCGAAACACTTAAATCTATACTCCTTTTAAGACACTGTCCATTCCATTCAACTGCTGTTCCAAGTTCTTTGCTGTCTCTGACAGAATTACAATGTCATCGGCAAACCTCAGAGTTTTTATTTCTTCTCCATGGATTTTAATACCTACTCCAAATTTTTCTTTTGTTTCCATTACTGCTTGCTCAACATACAGATTGAATAACATTGGGGATAGGCTACAACCTGTCTCACTACCTTCCCAAGCACTGCTTCCCTTTCATGCCCCTCAACACTTATAATTCCCTTCTGGTTTCTGTAAAAATTGTAAATAGCCTTTTGCTCCCTGTATTTTACCCCTGCCATAATCAGAATTAGAAAGAGAGTATACCAGTCAACTTTGTCAAAAGCTTTCTCTAAGTCTACAAATGCTAGAAATGTAGGTTTTTCCTTTGCTTGATCTATCTTCTAAGATAAGTCGTATGGTCAGTATTGCCTAACATGTTCCAGTATTTCTACGAAGTCCAAACCGATCTTCCCCGTGGTCAGCTTCTACCTTTTCCCATTCATCTGTAAAGAATTCACGTTAGTATTTTGCAGCTGTGACTTATTAAACTGATAGTTCGGTAATTTTCACATCTGTCAACACCTGCTTTCTTTGGGATTGAAATTATTATATTCTTCTTGAAGTCTGAGGGTATTTCACCTGTCTCATACATCTTGCTCACCAGATGGTAGAGTTCTGTCAGGGCTGGCTCTCCCAAGGCTATCAGTAGCTCTAATGGAATATTGTCTACTCCCGGGGACTTGTTTCAGCTTAAGTCTTTCAATATTCTATCAAACTCTTCACACAGTATCATATCTCCCATTTTATCTTCATCTACATCCTCTTCCATTTCCATAATATTGTCCGCAAGTACATCACTCTTGTACAGACCCTCTATACACTCCTTCCACCTTTCTGCTTTCCCTTCTTTGCCCAGAACTGGGTTTCCATCCGAGCTCTTCACATTCATACAAGTGGTTCTCTTTCCTCCAAAGGCCTCTTTAATTTTCCTGTAGGTAGTATCTATCTTACCCCTAGTGATATATACCTCTAGATCCTTACATTTGTCCTCTAGCCATCCCTGCTTAGATATTTTGCACTTCCTGTTGATCTCATTTCTGAGACGTTTGTATTTCTTTTTGCCTGCTTCATTTACTGCTATTTTATATTTTCTCCTTTCATCAATTAAATTCTATATTTCTTTTGTTACCCAAGGATTTCTACTAGACCTCGTCTTTTTACCTACTTGATCCTCTGCTGTCTTTACTACTTCATCCCTCAAAGATTCCCATTCTTCTTCTACTGTATTTCTTTCCCCCATTCCTGTCACTTGTTCTCTTATGCTCTCCCTGAAACTCTGTACAACCTCTGGTTCTTTGAGTTTATCCAGGTCCCATCTCCTTAAATTCCCACCTTTTTGCAGTTTCTTCAGTTTTAATCTACAGTTCATAATGAATAGATTGTGGTCAGAGTCCACATCTGCTCCTGGAAATGTCTTATAATTTAAAACCTGATTCCTAAATTTATGTCTTACCATTACATAATCTACTTGAAACCTTCCAGTATCCCCAGGCTTCTTCGATGTATAAACCTTCTTTTATGATTCTTGAACCAAGTGTTAGCTATGATTAAGTTATGCTCTGTGCAAAATTCTACCAGACGGCTTTCCCTTCATTTCTTACCCTTCCTCTTTCATTTTCCTACTCCCAATCCACATTCACCCACTACATTTCCTTCTCTTCCTTTTCCTACTATCGAATTCCAGTCACCCATGACTATTACATTTTTGTCTCCCTTCACTATCTGAATAATTTCTTTTATGTCATCATGCATTTCACCAATATCTTCGTCATCTGCAGAGCTTGTTGGCATGTAAACTTGTACTACTGTAGTAGGTGTGGGCTTCACGTCTATCTCGGCCACAATAATGTGTTCATTATGCTGTTTGTAGTAGATTACCTGCACTCCTATTTTTTTTTATTCATTATTACACCCACACCAGCATTTCCTCTATTTGATTTTGTATTTATAACCCTGTATTCACCTGACCAGAAGTCTTGTTCCTCCTGCCACTGAACTTCACTAATTCCCACTATATCTAACTTTAACCTACCCATTTCTGTTTTTAAATTTTCTAACCTACCTGCCCGATTAAGGGATCTGACATTCCACGCTCCGATCCGTAGAACACCAGTTTTCTTTCTCCTGATAACGATGTCCTCTTGAGTGGTCCCCACCCGGAGATCCGAATGGGGGACTATTTTACCTCCAGAATATTTTATCCATCGTCATTTAACCATACAGTAGAGTTGCATGCCCACAGGAAAAATTATGGATGTAGTTTCCCCTTGCTTTCAGCTGTTCACAGTACCAGCATGATGAAACTTCTTTATTTATGTTTTACCTGAACTGAAATAAATGAGAAGTGAAAATTCTATGTTATTACTTAAATTCCTTAATGCAACTTCTGAAACTGCTGAGTGCAACTGAATGTACTGTCACTTTGCTTGTCTTAATCGTTTGAACACTGACCTACAAAATTTTCCCTGACAAATACAACTCAGACTTATTTTATTAATTTATTTCCCCCTATATACCAGGATAACGAAATCTGTCTATTAATTAACACAAAAGAATGGCCCTGAATTAGAAAAAATTCTTACAATAACCCATACATTTCATAAGTCACTTACCTCACATAAAATCTTCATGACACAAACTACAGCAAACACAGCAAGTACACAGCCAGCTAAGTGAAAAGCTTCTAACTACTGTAGTCTCTAACTACTAATAGGCATGTGGTTAACAAAGGAAAGATTTTATTGCAGAGCAAATGATGTATTTAGCAGATTTTACCTTAATCATGTGTCATCCAGTTCCAAAAATTTTATAATCATCCATGACATCCAGTTCCAAAAATTATATAATTATCAATAATTCCATTACTCACATTTTACAATCCATGTCCAACAAATATTAAATCTCCATGACGGACACATGTCCAGACCGTGCTAACACTGCTTCTAACCTCCATCGCTGCTAACTGTTAACTTCTAACAGCGACCAGCCACAGTGTCTCTTACAGAGGATGCACAGCACTGTCAGAAATATTAATGCAGTCTATAGCACTACACAGCACTGCCAACTTACAAACACATAAACAGGCTACTTACAATGAGCCCAGCAGAGATGCTGCATACGATGTCATTCAGTTAGGGAAGACACTTGCGTCTGTTCTCTGCTTCCATAGTCCATCAATCCCATATTACACTGCACTGTCTAAAAGATACATTTGTCTCACTTTCCCAATTGTTTTCTGTGGTTATTTCACACAATGTTGCTTCTCTGTTAACACTGACAAATTTATGCGAACCCTGCTGCTGTCTGCCATTATGTGAAGGCCTTCAGTCACTGCATTGTCTGTGGTGAGAGGTATTGCCTAAAATTTGATGTTCTGGGCACACTATTGACATTGTCAATTGCAGAATATTGAATCCCCTAACAATCTGAGCACCCGTCTTAGGTTGTTTGCAGATGACGCTGTCGTTTTTTGACTAATAAAGTCATCAGAAGATCAAAACAAATTGCAAAATAATTTAGAAAAGAAATCTGAATGGTGTGAAAATTGGCATTTGACCCTAAATAACGAAAAGTGCGAGGTCATCCACATGAGTGCTAAAACGAATTTGTTAAACTTTGGTTACACGATAAATCAGCCTAATATAAAAGCCGTATATTCAACTAAATACCTAGGTAATACAATAACAAACAACTTAAATTGTAAGGAACACATAGAAAACATTGTGGGGAAGGCTAACCAAAGATGGTTTATTACTGGTAGGACACTTAGAGAATGTAACAAATCTACTAAGGAGACTGCCTACACTACGCTTGTCTGTCTGCTTTTAGAATACTGCTGCTCAGTGTGGGATCCTTACCAGATAGGACTGATGGAGTACATCAAAAAAGTTCAAAGAAAGGCAGCATGTTTTGTGTTATTGCGAAATATGGGAGAGAGTGTCACAGAAATGGTACAGGATTTGGGCTGGGCATCATTAAAAGAAAGGCATTTTTCATTGCAACAGAATCTTCCCATGAAATTCCCATCACCAACTTTCTCCTCTGAATGCAAAAATATTTTGTTGACACTGACCTACGTAGGGAGAAACAACCACCATGATTAAATAAGGGAAATCAGAGCTCGTACGGAAAGATATAGGTGTTCGTTCTTTCTGCGCACGATACGAGATTGAAATAATAGAGAATTATGAAGGTGATTCGATGAACCCTCTGCCAGGCACTTAAGTGTGATTTGCACGGTATCTTTGCAGGTGTAGATGTAGAAATGGTGAAGCGAACTTTTGTCTGGCCACATATGGACAAAGAGTGCAAGCAATATGTGCAACAATGTGTGGCCTGTCAACAGAATAAAGTTAGCTGGCATGTTAGGTCACCTCTTGGCACATTTATTCCTCCAATTCAGAGATTTGATCATGTCCATCTAGACCTAGTAGGACCTCTCCCACCATTGGAAGGATACACCTACTGTCTTACAGCCATCGATCATTTTACATGTTGGCCCGAGGTGTTCCCCATCGCTGACATCACTGCCGAAACTGTCGTTACTGCATTCTTCAGGGGATAGATTGCCCATTTAGGAGTGCCATTACGAATCACAACAGACCAAGGAAGACAGTTTGAGTCACATTTGTTCAAAGCACTCTCTATCCTACTGGATGCAAGGCACATTAGAACTACAGCTTACCACCCATCAGCAAATGGTTTAATTGAATGCATGCACCGCCAACTGAAAGTATCGCTTCATTGTCACAACTCACATTGGTGGACAGAGATGTTGCCGATTGTCCTCCTGGGTCTCTGTGTGTTGCTGAAAGAAGACCTGAACATCACAGCTGCAGAGCTTGTTTATGGCCAGACGATACGACTTCCCGGTGAGTTCTTTGCTAATGTGCCAGACAATGGCATTTTGCACAAAAGCATCATACACAAATCTGGCAACTACGCCCCATTGCTTTAAGGGATCAGCAGACCCGTCGCCCATTTGTGTTTGACGAGCTACAGGAAAGCCAATATGTCTTCCTACAGCATGACGCAGTACGCAGGCTGGTGCAGCCATCCTATGACGGACCTTATCCTGTCATCAGTAGGGAGGACAAGACAGTCAATGTTGATGTGATGGGTACACCAACCACCATCTCCGTCGACAGGCTCAGACCAGCTTTCCGCCCTCCCTACACTGGTACGGACGCATCTACACACACTAAGGACGTGACCGAAGCTCCAGCCACTCCACTGCACGTCACAGGTCAGCCTCAACAGACATCTGAGGCTACCTCTAATGCATCATCAGCAGCCTGTGCATGACCTGTTGTAACCCTGTGTAGACAACATGTCCATTTCAACAAAAAGTACTGTTGACACTAAGGAGGGAGTGGTGTTACGTGCAGTGTAATGCTGTGTGTGAGTGATTGCCATTTGTAATTATTATATCTGGCACAGTCTCTGACTTATATTTCCTCATTTGTTTTTATGCTCTTCTGTTGTTTAATTTTCTAGTAAAGGAGTCGTATGAGTTACGGTGTGTTTTTATGTTGCAATTAAGTAAATACAACTAGTCTCACAACAGATGAAATTCACAATAAACATTATGATGTGGAATGCATCAACAGAACAAACATATAACACTTATTTATAGCTAAAAATATTTATATTGCTACATGCTGATCATATACTAATTATTTTTTTCCTTTAAAAATGACTAATTATCTCTACTCTAGAATTCTTCTATGGTATAGAAAGAGTTGATAATGAGAAACACATTTAACCTACATTCAAAAACACTTTTGCTATCTGTCAGACATTTTATTTCCATGGGTAGATGGGTAGCTGCATATTTCAACCCTTTCTGACCCAAACTTAGATTCATTAAAGGATAGTGCAGGTCATTTTTCCTTCTAGTGTGGTACTTATGACTGTCTCTCTTACACTCAAACTTAGATGGGCTGTTGGTAACAAATTTCATAAGTGAATAGATGTCCTGTGAGGCTGTCTTTAATATTAACAGCTGCTTAAAGAGATACCTGGAAGATGTGTGTACTCCACCCATTATTGTAATTACTTCTTTTGTACACCCCATCTTCCACAGGGATATCATCCATGTGGCAAGGGGCTGGGATTGGGAGTGACATAGGGATGGACTAGGATGTTGTGGAGGTTGGTTGGGCAATGGAACACCACCACGGAAGGGATGGGAAGAATCTTGGATAGGATGTCTCTCATTGTGATAGATAATCAGAACCATGATGCAGATGTGGTTCAGTTTTTCCAGTCATGGGTGGCATTGGGTGACGATGGAGGTACTCCTTTGAACCTGATTCTTGGGGTTGGTGGGAGGTTTGGGGCCGTATAGAGTTATGGCATAGGATATCTGTGGACTAGCTCTTCTGACATCTTTAGCATACTGGACAAGAGAATTATTGTCACTGCAAATATGCTGTCCCTTGGTGGCTAGGCTGTATGGCACGGATTTTTTGGCATGGATGGGATGGCAGCTGATGAAATGCAGGTACTGTTGGTGCTTGGTGAGTTTAATGTGGACTGAGTTTGGATGGAGCCATGAGAGAGGAGAAGGAGGTCAACATTCATGAAGGTGGTACATTGGGTTGAGAAGGACAAAGTGAAGTGGATGGGATGGAAGGTGTTGAGGTTCATATCAATAAACAAGAAGCAGATCAGTGGTTTGGTGTTTTGGAAGACTAGGAAGGTTTCCTCTAGATGACCCATAAACAGGTGGTCATTGGAGGGTGCCATGTGGGTGCCCATGGCTGTGTTGCAGATTTGTTTTTATACTTACCCTTCAAAGGAAAAGTAGTCAAAAGTAAAGATATAGTTTATAAGGTGTGTAAGGAATGAGGTGGTTTGTTTGGAGTCTGAAGGACATTGGGAGAGAGGGATGAACTAGGATGCAGCAAGCCATGGGCATGAGGGATCTCCATCATATTCCACAAGCCACCTTATGGTGTGTGGCAGAGGGTACTTTCAGTACCGCTATCTGATCCCTCGAACCCTGTTCCCTGTTACACTCATGAATAGTGCGTGGGAAGAATGATTGTCAGTAAGCCTCTGTATTGGCTCTAATTTCTCAAATTATCTCCTTGTGGTCAATATGCGAGATGTATGTGGGGGGAAGTAATATGTTATCTGACTCCTAGTGAAAAGTGATGTCCTGAAATTTCAATAGTAAATCTCTCCGTGATGCACAACACCTCTCTTATACCTTCTGCCAGTGGAGTTCGTTTAGCATCTCCATAATGCTCTCTCACCAGCTAAACAATCCCGTGATGAAATGCGCTGGTCTTCATTGGATCTTCTCTATCTCCTCTATTAGTCCTATCTAATAGGGATCCCAGATAGATGAACAATACTCAAGAATCAGGTGAACAAGTGCCTTGTAAGCCACTTCTTTCATGGATGTGTTTCATTTCCTTAAGATTCTTCTGATGAATCTGAGTCTGGTATCTGCTATTTCCACTATCTGTTTTATATGGTAATTGCATGTAAGGTCACTCTGGATAGTTACACCTAGATATTTTATGGCAGGCGCTATCTCTGGCTGTTTGTCATCAATAGTGTAGCTGTACACTAGTGGATTTCTTTT
This sequence comes from Schistocerca serialis cubense, assembly GCF_023864345.2. Classification (NCBI taxonomy): domain Eukaryota; kingdom Metazoa; phylum Arthropoda; class Insecta; order Orthoptera; family Acrididae; genus Schistocerca; species Schistocerca serialis. Next base: position 816,019,670 of record NC_064639.1, on the reverse strand, counting down.
CCTATGTATGCGCAATATGTTACATTTATTTATGTTTAGGGTCAACTGTCAGAGCCTGCACCATTCATCAATTCTCTGCAGGACATTCTGCAAATTCTTGCTATCTTCTGCCATTGGTACTTTGGTATAGACAACTGCATCATCTGTAAATAGCCTTAAAGAGCAGCCGACACTTTCTACTAGATCATTTATATATATTGTAAACAGCAATGGTCTTGTCACACTTCCCTGTGGTACTCTGGATATTACCTTTACATCTGTCAGTTTATTTCTGTTAAGACCAATGTGTTGAGTTCTATCTGCAAGAAAGTCTTGAATCAATCGTAGGTCTGCTCTGATACTCCGTAAGCTTGTTCTTTTTGATTAAACAGCAATGTGGGATGGTGCCAGATGCCTTACTGAAATCAAGGAACACGACATCAACCTGAGTGCCATTGTCCACTGTGCTGTGCATCTCATGGAAAAACAGAGTGAGCTGAGTTCCACAAGATCTCTGTTTGCAGAATCCATGTTGATTTTTATACAGGAGATATTCATTATCCAAAAATGTCATAATTCTTGAGCATAAGGATGTTGGTGTATAGGAAGGTGGGATCAACAGTGATGAGTAGGTATCCAGGCGGTAAAGGGATAGGGATGCTGCAGAGTTGGTGAAGAAAGTGGTCATTATCTTTTATGTGCGAGGCTAGGTTTTGGACAATAGGTTGAAGGTGTTGGTCAAACAGAGCAGAAATTCTTTCAGTGAGAACACCATAGACAGCTACAGTAGGACATCCAGGAGAGTTGGGTTTGTGGATTTTGGAGAGCATGTAGAAGGCGGGTGTGCAGGGTGTTGTTGGGCTGCAGAAGGAGATGGACTCAGTGTTAAGGTTCTAGGAAGGACTTATGTATTTCAGTAGGCACTGCTGCACATCTGGAATTGGATCACTGTGGCAGAGGTTGCAGGTGGAGGACTTGAACAATTGGTGTAGGCCCTCTGTCGGGTTGTTACTGTGACTCACTATGGCAGTACTGGAGCTTTAGTCTGCAGGGATGGTGATTAAGCCAGAATCTTTTTCCAGGTTGTGTGTGGCTGTTGTTTCTTCTGCTGAAAGATTAGTTTTCTTAGGGAAAAAACCTGGGGAAGGATGGTGAGGCCAAGCTGGAGGTAAGAAACTCCTGGTAGGGAACTAGGGGTAGTTTTGTTGTTAGGGGGGAGGGGCATGGTTGGAAAATGGTATGTACTGGCATAGGCAAAGGTCAGTGTTGGGGTTAGGTTGGCTTTGGTTGGATGGACTGGTGTCAAAAAGTTGTTTCCACTATAAGGATTGGGAGAAAAAGCATAGGTCTTTGACAAGTTCAGCATGGTTGAACTTGTGTGTGAGGATGAAGATGGGGCCTTTGTATAAACTTCTGTTGGGCTGAGGTTTTTGGTTCTTTTCTTTTTGTGTGTGCCTATTGACAACTCAATGCCTGTGCTCTTCAGTAGTGATTGCCTTTAATACAAAAGTATTTATTATCTATAAGTTTCTTAGCATTGTTCTGTTGCACCCTAAATTTCTCTTCCTCTGTATGTGGGTCTTTCTTCTCTAATTCTGCTAGCAAGTGAAATGGAATTTCAGGTTTTCTAACAAAATTTTGCCCTGTTTGTATTTTGCTTGCTGCCTTTTACAAGCAGCCCTTCTATTTTTGCCCCTTCAGCTGACATAATTCAAATTACATGTTTTCTAACTCTGCCTGGTGGGCATGAGTCTTTGCTTCTTGTTCCTTGATTTTCCAGTTTTTCTGTGTTAGCCTACAGTTCCATTGGAGGGACCTATTGCTCACCCTATTCCCTTCACCTCATCAATTGACTGTTTTCACAAAACGGATCTTGCTTAACTGATCTGCAACAAGATACACACTTACCACACATGACTAATTGATTTTAATGCTAGATACAATGCAATTACCATTAGAACTGTTGTTGCAATAAGACTTATAAACCTTTTAAACTGTTTTACATTATTTCACATGACACTAATGCTTTCACTGATGTAAATAGACTTATATTTATAATAGCAAGAAATGTTTAAAATTTGCTTGTAATCTTTATTTATGTAATTATTTATAACAGCAGAATTCCCACTCATCAACACCTGTATCTATTAATGATGCATTGCATAATGTGCCAAATCTTATTATGTTTCAGGCACCTGACTTCGGTTTGCTCATTTTTGCACGAGATTTATTTGCTAATACATCCTTATTCTGTTCATTCATTTTTCTTTTTTTCTTTATATTTGTTCTGCAGTTGGAAATGAAATAAAAATGAAATTGAAAAAGGATACAATTTGCCCTGGAATTTTTTATTGTAGTCTCAGCTTCAGAGTCTGAGGTATTCTTAAATATTTTTCTTCATTGCCATATTTATGGCATCTGACATTATGAAGAAAATATCAATTTACATAATTAATTTTTTTCTTTGTTTGCAGGTACATGTCTGCAGTCTTGGGGCTGTTCCATATCATGCCTGTAGAGGAGCTAAAACAAAATGCCACAGTCCATTGATAAAGTGGGATATCAAGTGGTAATTCATTTTTGGTAGTAGTATAATCTAGTAATTGTGCCACTCCAATCCAGACAGCTGAAGAACCCAACTGGATTGGTCTGACACAGTTGCAACATTCCTACTGCTTACTGTGTGAAAATCCGCTTTATCAATGGAATGCAACATTTTGTTTTAGCTCCTCTTTTGGTGTACTATGGTACTGTGGCTCAGGGATATTGATGTAAATCATTACTGCAGCTGTACCGTATACCCACGAAGAATCAAAAAATTAATTATGTTACTTTTTTGCAAGTGATAATTAAATCAACTAGACATGCAAAATGGCTAAGCAGGAAGGGCTAGAGGACAAATGTAAGGGTGTCAAAGCATATATCACTAGTGGTAAGATGTGTGCTGCATACAGGAAAATTAAATAGACATTCGGAGAAAAGAGAAGCACCTGTATGAATATCAAGAGCTCAGATGAAAAATCAGTCCCAAGTAAAGAAGGGAAAGCAGGAAGGTGGAAGGAGTATATAGAGGGTCTATGCAAAGGAGATGCACTTGAGGGCAATATTATGGAAATGGAACAGGATGCAGATGAAGATGAGATGGGAGATACGATACTGCATGAAGAATTTGACAAAGCACTGGGAGACTTAAATCGAAACAAGGCCCCAGACGTAGAAAACATTCCGTTAGAGCTACTGATACTCTTGCTAGAGCCAGCCATGCAAAACTCATCCATCTGGTGAGCAAGATGTATGAAATAGGTGAAATACCCTCGTACTTTAAGAAGAATATAATAATTCTAATTCCAAAGAAAGGAGGTGCAGACAGGTGTGAAAATTACCAAACTATAAGTTTAATAAGTCATGGGTGCAAAATACTAGCATGAATCCTTTACTTCACTCAGTTGGCGGCTACATGGGTAGCGGAGGCTGTGTGGTGTGGACTGGGCGGTTTTTTAGGTTGGAGGCCTCGGGAAAGTATGGGGTGGGCTGCAATCTCAAAGGGTGCATGGCAAATACAGGACGTGCTTGGATCAAGGAACAGTCGGAATTGTAGTTGTAAATTGTTGTAGTTGTGCTGGGAAAGTCCCTGAGCTTCAAGCACTAATTGAAAGCACAGAAGCTGAAATCGTTATAGCTACAGAAAGCTGGCTAAAGCCTGAAATAAGTTCTGCAGAAATTTTTACGAAGTCTCAGACGGTGTTCAGGAAAGATAGATTAGGCAGAAATGGTGGTGGAGTGTTTGTGTCTGTCAGTAGTGGTTTATCTTGTAGTGAAATCGAAGTAGATACTCCGTGCGAATTGGTATGGGTGGAGGTTATACTTAACAGCCGAACTAAGTTAATAATTGGCTCTTTCTACTGACCCCCAGACTCCAATGATATAGTTACTGAACAGTTCAGAGAAAATTTGAGTCTCATAACAAATAATTACCCCACTCATACGGTTATAGTTGGTGGGGACTTCAACCTTCCCTCGATATGTTGGCAAAAATATTTGTTCAAAACCGGTGGTAGGCAGAAAACATCTTCCAAGATTGTCCTAAATGCTTTCTCCGAAAAGTATTTCGAGCACTTATTCCACGAACCCACGCAAATTGTAAATGGTTGTGAAAACACACTTGACCTCTTAGCCACAAACAATCCAGAGCTAATAGAGAGCATCATGACTGATACAGGGATTAGTGATCACAAGGTCGTTGTAGCTAGGCTCAATACCGTTTCTTCCAAATCCACCAGAAACAAACGCAAAATAATTTTATTTAAAAAAGCGGATAAAGTGTCACTAGGAGCCTTCCTAAGAGACAATCTCCATTCCTTTCGAACTGACTATGCAAATGTAGATGAGATGTGGCTCAAATTCAAAGATATAGTAGCAACAGCAATTGAGAGATTCGTACCTCATAAATTGGTAAGAGATGGAACTGATCCCCCATGGTACACAAAACAGGTCCAAACGCTGTTGCAGAGGCAACGGAAAAAGTATGCGAAGTTCAGAAGAATGCAAAATCCCGAAGATCGGCTAAAATTTACAGACGCGCGAAATTTGGCACGGACTTCAATGCGAGATGCCTTTAATAGGTTCCACAACGAAACATTGTCTCCAAATTTGGTAGAAAATCTGAAGAAATTCTTGTTGTACGTAAAGTACACAAGCGGCAAGACGCAGTCAATACCTTTGCTGCGAAGTGCCGATGGTACTGTTACCGATGACTGTGCTGCTAAAGCGGAGTTATTGAATGCAGTTTTCTGAAATTCCTTCACCAGGGAAGATGAATGGAATATTCCAGAATTTGAAACACGAACAGCTGCTAGCATGAGTTTCTTAGAAGTAGGTACCTTAGGGGTTGCGAAGCAACTCAAATCGCTTGATATGGACAAGTCTTCAGGTCCAGATTGTATACCGATTAGGTTCCTTTCAGATTACGCTGATACAATAGCTCCCTACTTAGCAATCATATACAACCGCTCGCTCACTGATAGATCTGTACCTACAGATTGGAAAATTGCACAGGTCGCACCTGTTTTTAAGAAGGGTAGTAGGAGTAATCCAACAAACTACAGACCTATATCATTGACGTCAGTTTGCAGTAGGGTTTTGGAGCATATATTGTATTCAAACATTATGAAGCACCTTGAAGTTGATTCTGTATTTCTAGATTTCTGGAAATCTTTTGACACCATTCCTCACAAGCGACTTCTAATTAAGCTGTGGGCCTATGGGGTATTGTCTCAGTTGTGCGACTGGATCTGTGATTTCCTGTCAGGAAGGTCCCAGTTCTTAGTAATAGACAGCAAATTATCGAGTAAAATTGAAGTGATATCAGGTGTTCCCCAGGGAAGTGTCCTGGGACCTCTGCTGTTCCTGATCTATATAAATGACCTGGGTGACAATGTGAGCAGTTCTCTTAGGTTGTTCACAGATGATGCTGTAATTTGCCATCTAGCAAGGTCATCCAAAGACCAGTATCAGTTGCAAAGTGATTTAGAAAAGATTGCTGTATGGCGTGGCAGGTGGCAGTTGACGCTAAATAACGAAAAGTGTGAGGTGATCCACATGAGTTCCAAAAGAAATCCGTTGGAATTCGATTACTCGATAAATAGTACAATTCTCAAGGCTGTCAATTCAACTAAGTACCTGGGTGTTAAAATTACAAACAACTTCAGTTGGAAAGACCACATAGATAATATTGTGGGGAAGGTGAGCCAAAGGTTGCATTTCATTGGCAGGACACTTAGAAGATGCAACAAGTCCACTAAAGAGAAGCTTACACTACACTCGTTCGTCCTCTGTCAGAATATTGCTGTGTGGTGTGGGATCCTTACCAGGTGGGATTGACGGAGGACATCGAAAGGGTGCAAAAAAGGGCGGCTCATTTTGTATTATCACGCAATAAGGGAGAGAGTGTGGCAGATATGATATGCGAGTTGGGATGGAAGTCATTAAACCAAAGACGTTTTTCGTCACGGCGAGTTCTATTTACGAAATTTCAGTCATCAACTTTCTCTTCCGAATGCAAAAATATTTTGTTGAGCCCAACCTACATAGGTAGGAATGATCATCAAAATAAAATAAGAGAAATCAGAGCTCGAACAGAAAGGTTTAGGTGTTCATTTTTCCCACGCGCTGTTCGGGAGTGGAATGGTAGGGAGATAGTATGATTGTGGTTCGATGAACCCTCTGCCAAGCACTTAAATGTTAATTGCAGAGTAATCATGTAGATGTAGATGTAGATGTAGAAGAATGGAAAAAGTGGTAGCAGCTGACCTTCGGGAAGACCAGTTTGGATTCTGGAGAAATGTAGAAAAACACAATGCAATATTGACCCTATGACTTCTCATAGGAGATAGGTTAAGGAAAGGCAAAAACCTATGTTCATAGCATTTGTAGACTTAGAGGAAGCTTTTGGCAATGTTGACAGGAATACTCTCTTTGAAATTCTATAGGTAGTAAGGGTAAAGTACAGAGAGCAAAAGGCCATTTACAGCAAATACAGAAACCAGATGGCAGCTACAAGAGTTGAGGAACACAGACAGGAAGCAGTTATCACAAAGGGAGTGAGACAGGGTTGTAGCCTATCCCTTACATTATTCAGCCTGTATATTAAGCAGGCAGTAAAGGAAACAAAAGAAAAGTTTGGAGTAGGAATTAAATTCCGGGGAGAAGAAATAAAAACTTTGAGGTTTGCCAATGACATTGTTATTCTGTCAGGGACAGCAAAGAACATGGAAGAGCAGTAGAACAGAATGGACAATGTCTCAGAGGAAGAGAAATATGAACATCAACAAAAGCAAAATGAGAATAATGGAATGTAGTTGAATTAAATCAGGTGATGCTGTGGGAATTAGATTAGGAAATGACACACTTAAAGTAGTAGATGAGTTTTGCTATTTGGGAAGCAAAATAACTGATGATGGTTGAAGTAGGGAGGGTATAAAATGTTGATTGGCAATGCCAAGAAAAGCGTTTCTGAAGAAGAGAAATTTGTTAACATCGAATATAGATTTCAGTGTCAGGAAGCCCTTTCTGAAAGTATTTGTATAGAGTGTAGCCCTATATGGAAGTAAAACATGGACTATAAACAGTTTAGAAAAGAAGAGAAATGAAGCTTTTGAAATGTGATGCTACAGAAGAATGCTGTAGATTAGATGAGTAGACCACATAACTAATGAGGAGGTACTGAATGGAATTGGGGAGAAGTGAAATTTGTGGTTCAACCTAACTAGAAGAAGGGTTCAGTTGCTGAGGCATCAAGGGATCACTAATTCAGTACTGAATGGAAGTGGCGGGAAGGGGGGGGGGGGATCATAGAGGGAGACCAAGAGATGAATACAGTAATAAGATTCAGATGGATGTAGGTTGCAGTAGTTACTTGGAGATGAAGCGGCTTGCACAGGATAGAGTAGCATGGAGAGCTGCATCAAACCAGTCTTTAGACTAAAGACAACAACAACAACAACAATTAAATCTTTATGATACCCATCATAAAACTAAAGGTGAATGATAGGTAATATAGAAGTGAGAAATAATTGGGAAGAGCGAATAATGATATTTAATTAATGTGAGCCTATTTTTCTTGTTATTGCCATTAACTGAGCTTTAAATTTTTTCTAGTCATCCTTACTACAGACAGTTCTGGGTGAGCTGCCAGCCACTTCAGGAACTCTGGCTGTAAGTGGCAAAGTTTCATATGCATCACAAGAACCCTGGCTGTTTGCTGCTACTATTCGACAAAATATACTCTTTGGTGAACCTTATGACAGAGAGAGGTACTGGCAAGTAATAAAAGCGTGTGCACTGGAGGTGGATTTTGACTCATTCCCACACCGTGATAAGACTCTTGTTGGTGATAGAGGCATTATGTTAAGTGGTGGACAGAAAGCTCGTGTTAATCTTGCCAGGTGGGTATATATCTGTGTATTACTGCAATAATATATCTTGGTCTTTTTGAACCTTCTTACAAATTTGAAGGTAAAAAATTCCATAAGGAAGAAAAGTGTCAAATTTTAAATCATGTTAATGATAATGAAAGACTGGATAATAGATTTTTTGAGAAGATGTGCAAAGTTATTTGTCTTTGGTGGGAGAATACAAAGGGGTACCCAATAGAAACTGAACTAATTTTCTGGTGAGCAGAGCTTTTGTAGTACTGCATTTTTGCCACTAGGAGCACATAGAGAGAATATTCCAGAGTCAGTAAGTTGAGTGCTATCACTGAAGAAGCTCAGGACTAGTTTCAACAGAGTTTATAGTAACAACTGTTTTGTGTGATTGCCATTTTTGCAATGGTTAATTTTTGTGAACAGTGAAATTTTGATTTTTTGCTCAGAAAAAGTGGAACAGAAGACCTTGGAATGTTAAAAATGGCATGCAAGGGTGATGGTATTGGGGAAAACATAAGTATTTGAGTGGTTTCCTCATTTCAAAAATGATGAAATGTCAACTGATGACAAACCTCATTCTTGTCATCCTTCCATGGCCTGAACACATGAAAATCTTGAAAACATTCATGCAGTCACCAACAAAGATCTGCAGTGGACCATTGAAGAAATTATGGAGTTGTCAGGAGTGACTTGGCGTTCAATGCAGTGAACTGTGAGAGATTATTTGGGAGTTAAAAGGTTGGCTGCCAAATTCATGCCACAACTGCTGACTGGTGAACGAAAACAAGATTGCATGGAAGCATGCTATGCTTTGAAACAACAGTTCTGAAATGATTCAAACTTTTTTACAGAAATTATCACAAGTGATGAAGCTTGGTGCTATGGTTACAATCCTGAATCAAAGCAACAATCAAGCCTGTGGAAGAATTCAAGTTCACCTCATTCCAAGAAAGCTTGTCAGGTGAAATTAAACATTGAGACAATGTTGATTTGTTTTTCTATGTGAGAGGAGTTGCTCATTCAGAGCTTGTTCCACTGTGTCATGCAGTTGACCAGCCTTTCTACTTGGAAGTATTGAAAAACTTGTGCAACAGTGTGCGGCGGAAGTGACCTGATTTGTGGCAGTCGGGTAACTGGTTTTTCTATCGTGACAGTGCACTTGCTTATACATCCCTGACTGTAAGATACTTCTTGTCCAAAAATGGAATGACCACTGTTTTGCACCCCCTGTTCTCACCCAAAGTGTTTTGCTGATGTTGTTGAGGTGAAGAAAAAAATGATGGAAGAACTCTCAAATATAAGAAAAGATGAATTTAAACAATGTTTTAAAAAATGGAATAAAAGATTAGACATATGTGTCAGTGCAAGAGGAGAGTACTTTGAAGAGAATTGATGGTTTATGCTTAAAATGCGAATAAATAAGTTTAAAAAAGTTCTGTTTATTTTGGGTGCCCCCTCATAAGTTACTCATCAAATTTTCATGGACATTCAAACAGTGCAAGTGAACACATTAACCCTAAGACAAGAGTTTGAGAGTAACAGGGGAGTGTCACAGAATAAGCCTGTTTGAAGGAATTATCTGGATACACTTGGAGTGGTTCAAAGAAACCGGAAAAGTATAAAATAATATCTGAATCTTTTGGCTGCTGCATTCTCTATCCAGATAAATAACGAGAACCTTTTTATCAGTGACAAAATTTCTAGGTCTACATACATATTACACAAGTTTCCACATCATTGCTAGTCATTCCCTTTCCTGTTAGACTTGCAAATGAATCAAGGTTAAAATGACTGTCTCTACACTTCTACACAAGCCCTAGTTTCTCTTATCTTGTCTTTGTGGTCTTGACATGAAATATACATTGGCAGCAGTAGAATCTTTCAAAAGTCATCCTCAAATGACAGTTCTCTAAATTTTCTCAGTAGATATTTGCAAAGATATCAGCTTCCCTGAGGGATTCCCATTTGGAATATGTGTATGTTTATCTCACTCGTGACAAATCTAACAGTATGCCTCTGAATTGCTTTGATGTCTGAATTGGCACATATCCCAAACACTCAAGCATCACTCAAGAATGGGCCATACTAGTTTTCTATATGTGGTCTCTTTTACATATGGGCTACTCTGTCCTAGAATTCTCCCAATTAGCCAAACTTGACATTTCACCTTTTCTACAACTTTATGTGTTCATTCCATTTCATGTCAATTTCAATGTTATGCCCCTTGTCTCTTTTGACATTAACTGGCCAGGACAACATATGAGTTCCATTACTTCATTAACAGTATGCTGTTGGGCACTGTGTCAAACTCTTTCCAAAAATCTAACAATGTGGACTCTCCTTGTTACCCTTGCAGAATATCATGTGAGAAAAGTGAAAACTGAGTGCTTTCTAAATCCATCCTGATTCGTGGACAGAAGCATTCTTGTCTCAAGGAAATATATTATATTTGAACTTAGAATCTTCCTGATCATACACATATTATAGTATTAATGGCCACCTTCAACCTAGAAGCTTTAGACTGGGAGACTCAAATCAAAGTACTGACTCAAGAGGGTAACATGTGAGATTTTCTAGTTACAGAGAGGCATGAATTTATGAACTCATTTAAAGTAGAGTGTGGAATCAGTGATCTAAGGTAGTAATATAAAGAAAGGTAGGAAGATAGCCAACCAGAGTGGCTGCGTGGTTCTAGGCGCTACAGTCTGGAGCGCTACGGTCGCAGGTTCGAATCCTGCCTCGGGCATGGATGTGTGTGATGTCCTTAGGTTAGTTAGGTTTAATTAGTTCTAAGTTCTAGGTGACTGATGACCTCAGAAGTTAAGTCACATAGTGCTCAGAGCCATTTGAACCCAGCCAGGTAGGAAGATAGTTGAGCTTACATAGTGCAGCAAGAAACAGATCTCAGATTTATATATGCAGATTGAAGTGACAAATGAAAATTTGTACTAATGCTGGACTTTGAACCAGGATCTCCTGTTCATTGCACAGATGCACTAACCACTACACCATCGTGGCATGGTAGCTTTGCCCAACTACACAGACTTCTTCTTAAATCCAAATTCCCGTTCACGCCTCAATCCACTTGGTATTACCCCTAAACGCAAACAGCATTACAGAGGTTTTCCAAATATATTGGGTTAGTACCTCAGCACTGAATGAAATGGGGGATCCTACCCAAAATCCAGCATTCAGTGTTGAAGTGCTATTCCACTGAAGCTGGAGAGCTTCTGCAATGCTTTAAAGCACCTATGCCTGGATTTCGTGCAGGATTGTCCATTTTGTTTGATGCCAAGGTGCAATTACAATACAGCTGGAGAGACTCTGCAATGCTGTTCAAATTTGGAGGAATACAAAGTGGACTGAGGCATGTATGGGAGTTTGGACTGAGGAGAGAGGCATGCTAGGGTGATGCATGCAGATGTACAAAGCCACTGTCCCGTGAAGGTGTAGTGATTAGCACATCTGCCCAGTGAGCAGGAGATCCTGGTTCAAATCCTGGCTTTACTATAAATTTTCATTCATCACTTCTGTCTGCACATACACATCGTAGATGTTTTAGACTTGAAAAGGTTTCTGGAAACATATAGTTTGATTTGAGATCTCAGATTAACTGGGTGGATTGTACAGAGTAGTTAAAATAAAACAGGCCCAGAAAATATTTACAGTAAGACTGATGTGTGATTGAGCCTTGTTAATGAACTCACAGAAGAGGCTGAAAATGGCAACCATTGCCATTGATGTGGCACTGTGCTTGATTTATCACATTGTGAGGCACACGTAGCAGCTCTGCTTGAGAGACAGCAGCAACAGCAGTTTCAGAGTTCGGCTGTAGCTCTGCAAGAGTGTGAGGATATTTGAGTATGTCTGACATTTCGATTTGCCCCACAGCTAAAATAACAGGAAGAGAGATCAGGCAGTCAAGGTGGCCAGGAGATTGCACTGCTTCTGCGGATTGACCTCGCTTCATCAAACACCTTGTGCCCTTGTGATAAGGTTGCCAAGGTGGTGTGTACTGTTGCTCCATCTTGATGAAAATATTCACACAGTTGTTCATTTTCTGTAAGTTGATCCACATGTGGATTAAACTGTTTCTGGACATTCTGGCTAACATTAACAGTGTGGTGAAAGAATTGTTATATGATGTGGACATCAGACATTTCACACCAGACACCAAACGTGAGATTTTGCAGCTGCTTTTCAAAGTACTGATGAGAATTTTCTGATATATAATGACACGTGGTCTGTAAATTCACATTTTCTGAGAAACCAGGCCTCATCTGAAGAAGTGAAAAAACTGAGGATCCATAAGTCTTGATTGCATTTCACACAGAAATAACCATCAGAACTCTACATGCTTCAACTCATGCACAACAGTAAATTTGTAAGGATACAGATGCAGATTCTTTTTGATAATGTTTTGACACTGCAGTGTCTTAATTCCTATGAGTACAAGTAAATGGTGTTGAGATTTTATTAGACTTTGTTTGTAGGATTTCCTTCACACAAGCAATATTTTATAATGAGCCTGTTTCACACCATACTGCTACTCCATATTGCATTGCATGTTTTGATGGAGGTTTATGCCAAAACATGTCCAGTCTTAAACTCATCCACAAATAGTTCTGCACTTGTTTTCCACAAGTTATGCTTCACACAACACTCAGTAATGAACACTGTAAGCTCTACCTTTTGAATCGTACATATATTGCTGTTCATTTCCATTTGTCAGAAATCAATCTTTTGAGGGAGGTGGGTTGCATCAGATCATGTCTGACATAGAAATAAACTTTCTACCTATTGCTCATGACATGCATGTAATTACTGGCCATAAACTTGGTAATTACGCATGATAAGGATCTGTTATAAATGATAACACCATGTATATAAACTTAGTTTATTGGTTCCCAGCAATGAATGTCCCTAACAATGGTTTTCATACTAACACTTTTGTAATCAACACTTATAATTTGTCATTCCAGAGAAGATACCATTTAATTGATCTCAATTCTTTCATCAATACCAATTTAAAGTTTTACTGCAGTTTCTTACAGGTCATTAATTCATATAAATTCTAATCAGTAGCTTCAGTTCTACTCACTCTAGAAAATCTAACACTTGCTCCTTCCAATTAACTTTTATATATAACATTATTAATTAGTAACTGCTCAACATTTTAATACAGTTCTTCCTCTCAACACTATATTTAACTTTTAATGTCACTGATCCCCATCTTTATGATGTGACCAACACTTTTACCTCCACACACCTACTTACTTGCATACCCACTCATTACATACAGGAACAATGCCAGTTTGATTTGACAGTGCTCCAACCAATCAACAAAGGCTTGTAGTGCACCAAAGGTTCCAGAATGTCAGATTTGCCAGCTAGTGTATGCTGGTGAAAGAGCATGACTGTAGTTGATGCAGTACTCTTACATTCCCATGCTAAATTGGAAGATCCCTGCAACCAAGGAAGAAAAATTAGTCTCTCTTTCGACAACAAAAGTGGTGTCTCCTCCCTCTTCACACTCAGAGTTTACACATCATCATCATCTTGGACAGTTTCCAGCCACTGGCTGGGTCTGTCGGGAACACAAGCCTCTCCATCGTGTTCTGTCTTTCCACCATCCCCCTCTTCCACCTTCGTCCAGTTCTCTCCTCTTCTCATCACACATTCCTTCACTCCCTTCACCTATCTATCTCTTGGTCTTCCTCTGGGCCTCTTCCCCTCCAGTTGCAGATCAAACATCCTCTTTGGAATTCTTCCCTCATCCATTCTCTTCATGTGTCCATACCACTGCAGTCTTGATTTTTCTATCCTGTCCTGTACTGGTTCCTCCTTTAGTATTTCCCTCACATACACATTTCACAATCTGTCTCGTCTTGTTACACCCAACCTGCTCCTCTGGAACTTCATTTCACTAGCCTGTATTCTACTTTTGTCGCTTTTGTGCATTACCCATGTCTCACTTCCGTATGCCAATATGGGGACAAAGTAGGTTCGGTATATAATTCCCTTGGATTTCTGTGGCACCTCCTTGCTCCAAATAAGCCCCCTAATGAATTTATAGAACTGCCCTGCTTTTCTGCACCTTTCATTTATTTCCATTGCATTTCCCCCCTTACTTTCAATCACGCTTCCCAGGTACTTGAAGTTCTCTACCACTTGTAGTTTTTCCCCTCCACAAGCTATATCCACATTTGGCCTATTCTTCTTCCTTGTTGTGACAATTATTTCACTTTTCTTTGCAGAGAAATGCATTCCATATTGTGCTGCCGTTGCCTCCCATGCATCTAACTGCTCTTGCACCTCCTTCTCGCAATTTCCCCATAACATCAGGTCATCGGCAAAAAGCACTGCTTTCATTTTATGATCTCCAATTGCATCTGATACTTGCTGTAGGATTTCATCCATAACAATAATAAACAATAAAGGCGAAAGTGCACTTCCCTGTCGCAGCCCATTTTCCAGCTTGAACCATGCAGTACGTTCCCTCCCCACTTTCACACAACTCTCACTTCCCTCATACATTTTTCTGACTTTTCGTGTTATCTCTTCATCTATCCCTTTTGCGTTCAGCACATCCCAGAACTTGTCCCTACAGATACTGTCATACGCCTTCTCAATATCTAAAAAGGCCATGATTAAGTCCTTCCCGTACTCATAGTGCCTTTCCTGCAGTTGCCTTGCCGCAAATATGAGGTCCGTTGTTGATCTTCCCGGTCTGAAACCGTACTGCTCCTCTTGCAGTCTACTTTCAATACTGCTTCTTATTCTCTTCTCCAGGATCTTTTCATAGATTTTTCCACAGTGACATAGCAGGGTGATTCCTCTGTAGTTCTCACATCTCCTTTTATCCCCTTTCTTGAAGATCGGGACTATAATTCCTTTCTTCCAATGGCTGTTAATTAAATACTCTCAGAACTCCTTACATTCATCCATCCCTGCACTTCAGCATATATAAATTTATAATATTATTGTTTTGTATTTTAAAAAATAATTTAATTAGAAGATACTCTTGAAAAGAGTTTCTTCATTATTAAGGATGTATGCATACTAATGAAAAGAAAAGCAGTGCAATGAAGAAAGCAAAATATCTAAAATATCCCTAAATATAAACACACTGGACAACAAAATTATTCCATTAAATTAATCACCAAAGGCCCTGTCGGTATGAGTTATTTATCTCAGTTCATCAGAATTTTCAGTCAAGAAATGCAGAAGGTATCAAGATTTTTAATCTGGTACTATCACTATTATTAGGAAGCAGAAACATGTTTATTTATGTAAGAAGAAAACGGGGAGAAAAAAATAAGGTTTTTATGCCCAGTTTAAAGAATATGTTTAAAAGACCAAATCTTATTAAACAATGGCATTCATTTGGGAAAAAAATGGAAAAGTTAGTTTGTTGTAAGAAAACACTTTGCACATTTTTAAACCCAGCTTTTTGTTTCTATTTGTTGCACTCACTCATGCTTAGAAAGATGAAATTCTGTCAGGACTGGAGTTGAAATGAAAAGCATCAGTTTTTCAGTGAGTCTTTTCTCCTTTCCAAATTTTGAGAAATAACTACGGTGCAATATACATCAACATTTGACTCCTTTCACTTAATTTATTCATCTGATTATTAGATCTTCACTTTCAAACACTTTCAGTACTAAAATCCATATCAATAGTGATTTATTGATTTCTTATTCTTCTGTCAATGTAGATTAATGTACTTTATTTCATTTCTGCGTATTGATGACTTTTATTACATATGTGCAAGTAAAGATATCTGGTTTGAGCAGTAGCTAAGTGCATACTAAATTAAAAGTTTCACATAAATCATAATTTTTTTTGTTAGTATTGTTGTTTTTCACATCCATGCTTTTACATTGGGATGGCATACTCTAAGATCCTCTTGGGCACTCTGTGCAATGATGGTAGCTCCATACAGCACCTGCTGTGATATAGGGATTTGTTCCATTGAACTCCATCCATCATTTGCACACTGCTCAACTATTACCTCCAACAAATAACTGAAATACAAAACAAATATGTGAACATATATAAAGTATCATCTACATGTGAATAATAGAATGAGATTTTCACTCTGCAGCGGAGTGTGCGCTGATATGAAACTTCCTGGCAGATTAAAACTGTGCGCCCGACCGAGACTCGAACTCGGGACCTTTGCCTTTCGCGGGCAAGTGCTCTACCATCTGAGCTACCGAAGCACGACTCACGCCCAGTACTCACAGCTTTACTTCTGCCAGTATCTCGTCTCCTACCTTCCAAACTTTGCAGAAGCTCTTCTGCGAACCTAGCAGAACTAGCACTCCTGAAAGAAAGGATATAGCGGAGACATGGCTTAGCCACAGCCTGGGGGATGTTTCCAGAATGAGATTTTCACTCTGCAGCGGAGTGTGCGCTGATATGAAACTTCCTGGCAGATTAAAACTGTGCGCCCGACCGAGACTCGAACTCGGGACCTTTGCCTTTCGCGGACAAGTGCTCTACCATCTGAGCTACCAAAGCACGACTCACGCCTGGTACTCACAGCTTTACTTCTGCCAGTATCTCGTCTCCTACCTTCCAAACTTTGCAGAAGCTCTTCTGCGAACCTAGCAGAACTAGCACTCCTGAAAGAAAGGATATAGCGGAGACATGGCTTAGCCACAGCCTGGGGGATGTTTCCAGAATGAGATTTTCACTCTGCAGCGGAGTGTGCGCTGATATGAAACTTCCTGGCAGATTAAAACTGTGCGCCCGACCGAGACTCGAACTCGGGACCTTTGCCTTTCGCGGACAAGTGCTCTACCATCTGAGCTACCAAAGCACGACTCACGCCTGGTACTCACAGCTTGACTTCTGCCAGTATCTCGTCTCCTACCTTCCAAACTTTGCAGAAGCTCTTCTGCGAACCTAGCAGAACTAGCACTCCTGAAAGAAAGGATATAGCGGAGACATGGCTTAGCCACAGCCTGGGGGATGTTTCCAGAATGAGATTTTAACTCTGCAGCGGAGTTTGCGCTGATATGAAACTTCCTGGCAGATTAAAACTGTGCGCCCGACCGAGACTCGAACTCGGGACCTTTGCCTTTCGTGGGCAAGTGCTCTTCTGCTCTTCTGCGAAGAGCTTCTGCAAAGTTTGGAAGGTAGGAGACGAGATACTGGCAGAAGTAAAGCTGTGAGTACCGGGCGTGAGTCGTGCTTCGGTAGCTCAGATGGTAGAGCACTTGCCCACGAAAGGCAAAGGTCCCAAGTTCGAGTCTCGGTCGGGCGCACAGTTTTAATCTGCCAGGAAGTTTCATGTGAATAATAGTTTTTATCTTTGGACTATTCTTGTCCTATTTAGTTATTATTACATTTGTAATAAAATTAATTGTACATATGGTTGATCATTAGTAGAAACCAAGAGTACAGAATATTTTCATATTTCTAATGTTTATGGCAAAATACCTAAATTTAATTCAACGAAATCATGCATGCCACCCCCTTTACCCTTATAGGTGCCACTCCATGTAAATGAGTTAGCATGGTTCAGTAGTTAAAAGATAAAACAGATGTAATTATTTCAAACAATTGAAAATCCAGGATGGAATGTAACAATATCGTGAAAAGTAAAGTTGCTACTCACCATACAGTGGAGAAGCTGAGTCACAGATAGACATAACAAAAAGACTCTCACAAATAAGCTTCCAGCCAGCAAATCCTTCATTGAAAATAGACAAAACACACACACACACACACACACATACACACACACACACACACACACACACACACACACACACAAATGCAACTCACACACACATGACTGCAGTCTTTGGCAACTGAAGCCATGCTGCAAGCAGCAACACCAGTGCATGATGGGAGTGATGACTGGGTGGGGGTAAGGAGGAGGCTGGGGCAGGGAGGGGGAGGGATAGTAGGGTCAGAGTAGGGGGCAGTGAAGTGTTGCTAGGTAGCTCGCAGAAACGAGATGGAGAGAGGGTAGGGCAGCTATGTGTAGTCAGGAGGTTAGATGGGGGGCAGGGGGAGGTAGGTGGGGGGTAGCAGAAAAGGAGAGAAGTATAAAGACTGGGTATGATGGTGGAATGAGCTCCGTGTAGTGCTGGAATGGGAACAGGGAAGGAGCTGGATGGGTGAGGACAATGTCTAACTAAAGTTGAGGCCAGGAGGATTATGGGAATTTAGAATTTATTGCAGGGAAAGTTCCCATCTGCTCAGTTCAGAAAAGCTGGTGTTGGTGAGAAGGATCCATATGTCACATACTGTAAAGCAGATATTGAAATGAAAGATGTCATGCTGGGCAGTGTGCTCTGCAACAGGGTGTCCACTTGTTTCATGGCCACAGTTTGTCGGTGACCATTCATGTGAACTAACAGCTTGTTGGTTGTCATGTCCTCATAGAATGCAGGACAGTGGTTGCAGCTTAGCTTGTAGATCACCTGACTGGTTTCACAGGTAGCCCTGCTTTTGATTGGATAGGTGATGTTTCTGACCGGACTGGAGGAGGTTGTGGTGGGAGGATGTGTGGGACAGGTCTTGCATCTAGGTCAGTTACAGGGATAAGAGCCATGAGGTAAGTGGTTGGGTTGTGTAGGGATAGATGAGTATATTGTGTAGGTTTGTTGGATGACAGAATACCATTATGAGAGGGGTGGGAAGGATAGTTAGTGGAAAGGAATTTTCTCATTTCAGGGGACAATGAGAGGAAGTAAAAAACCTGGCAGAGAATGTAATTCAGTTGCTCCAGTCTTGGTTGGTACTGAGTTGCAAGGGGATGCTCCTCTGTGGTGAGACAGTGAGACTTTGGGAGGTGGTGGGAGACTGTAAAGATAAGGCATGGAAGATCAAAGCTTAGGAAGTTATTGATATGTGAACACTGGGTAGTATATTTTTTACTGTCCTAATTATATATTGAGATTATAACCTCAGTTTGTACAGTAGTAACAGGTAATAGTAACCTATTAGCACTAACAGAACAGTGATATGTCATCTGTCAAATCTCTGTTCTGATCAGTTCTTCTACGTTCTTATTTGTAACATATTCTGACTTATCCTTTGTCTCTGTTAATTCATTTTCTAATATGTGTGCTTTATTTTGAAGAATATCCTTAAGTAACTGAAGAGTATCTAAATGCTCAACTTTTCTTCCACTAATCCAAGACAGTCATCCAATTCTTGTACATATTTTTCATCTGTATTAGATAGTCCTCCTACCCATTGATAGAAACTTTTTTCTGTTTGATCCAATGTGTTGTTTATTTTTGAGATTACTTGCATTTTTTAAAATCTTTCTTTCCTAGCTTGAAGTGCATGTTTGTCAGTCTCCTGACAAATAGTAATTGGAAAACTACAAAAGTGGTATTGACAATAAAAAATTAGATACTAATAGTGAATGACACATGTCAACTGTAATCTAAATGAATAATATAAGCTACATAAGAAACTTTTTAAAAAAGTATTAACATTATTTTTTTAAAAAAATTAAGAAACTTTGAAAACATCTAAGTCTAGTAGAAATATTATGAAACAGATCTAAGTGATCTCTCTCCATCATTACCAGTAAGCAGCTTGACTGACAGAATTCTTGAGAACTATTGTTTTAGTTTCCTTACTCATAAAATCAAACATTTTCCTTAAGGCTCTCTTTTTTAATTCACTGAGATGTATCTCACTATTCAGACTTTGGAAGTGTTGAGTTTTTGTGATTAGGTCACTTCTAATTTGTGCCGAAAATATGCATCTAGTTGCAGCCTGGTTGTGATGTCACCTGAGGCAGCAGGTAAGCTGGCGTTTGACTGGTGTGGACTGATTGATAGCTGGGTGCAAAGTGAAGTGTGTCTCTGCCTCTCAGGCCATATTTATATATGGGCGCGGCAAACAGCTGAAGGGAACACCTGCCGTCATGTGCTCTATGCCTCGGCAGCAGCATCTAGATGGCCGGTTTCTCGAACACACATTATTTTATGACACTGTCATGAATCAATTTAGAATCTGTAATTGTTGTATGATTGGAGTTAAGTTGCCTTTAATCATAGGGAAAGTTTTAGTTCACCTGCATTTAAACTTGGCTGGTTAGAATTTTTAGATTGGAACCAACAGTAGAACATGATGTCTGAACTACAGCTGAACATGTTGTAGCTTTATAATTTAATGGGTTTCATCAATTGCTTTAGTCAGAACTTTCTATTATTAATATAAATGATACTTAATCCATTACAAATAAGGATCTTTTTGTTCTAAATTTTGTTTTCAGTAAATTACTCAAAAACTATTAGAGGCAGCTTAATGGGGTCACATAGTTAAGGTTCTTATATTGAACTGCAGCTTCATACCAATACATAACTCCATTTTCAAATATTCGTTTGTGGAGGAATATCCAGGAGAATTGCCCCAATTTAATTCTCGTACCTCTGAAAAACCGAATGAAATAAATATTAGTGTCAGTGTTGTTGAGTAACAACTGAAATTGTTAAATCGGAACAAAGCTCTAGGGTCCAATGGAATCCCTGTAGAATAATGTGCTGAATTTGTAGCTGAGTTAACCCCTCTTCTAAATTCTATCATAGATCTCTCAAACATAAAACCATGCCTAGTTCACACCCATCTACAAGAAGGATAGAAATATGATCCACAAACCTACCATCCAATATCCTTGACATCGGTTTATTGTAGAATATTAGAACATATTCTGAGTTCAAACATAATGACCTCCTCCATGCCAACCAGCATGGATTACAAAAACATGGATCATTTGAAACCCAATGTGCACTTTTCTTATGTGACATACTGAAAGCTTTGGATCAAGGCAGTAGATAAATGCTGTAATCTTTGTTTTCCAAAAAGCATTTGACCTGTTACCACATCTTCACTTATTGGGTGAAAAGTTTGATCATATGGGGTATCAAGTGAAACTGTGGCTGGATTGATAGTAACCTCATACTTTTTGCAGATGATGCAGTTATCTGTAATGAGGTAATGTCTGAAAGAAGATGCATGAATATAAGGTTTCAAAGTGGTACAGATATTTGCAATTTATTTTAAATGTCAAAAAATGTGAAAAAGTGCACTTCACAAAATGAAAAGTATCCTGTGACTATAATACCAATGAGTCACTGTTGGAACTGGCCGACTCATACAAATACCAGGTGGAATACTTTGTTGGGGTATGACATTGAATGATCACATAGGCTCCATTGTGGGTAAAGCAGGTGATAGACTTCTGTTAATTGGTAGAATATTGAGGAATGCAATCAGTCTACAGAGGAGATTGCTTACAAATCACTCATGCAATCAGTTAAGAATACTTCTCGAGTGTGTGGGATCCATACCAAATAGAACTAACAGGGAATATTAAATGTATACAGAGAAGGGCAACAGGAATAGTCACAGGTTTGTTTGATCTGTGGGAGAGTGTCACAGGAATACTGAATAAACTGAACTGGCAGACTCTTGAAGATAGACATAAATTATCCTGAGAAAGTGTACTAACAAAGTTTCAAGAACCAGCTTTAAATGATGACATATTGCTCACATAAGGGTTGTGAGGACAAGATTAGAATAATTACAGCATGCACAGAGGCATTTAAACAATCATTCATCCTATGCTCATACATGGGAAGAAACTCTGATACCTAGTTCAAGGTGACATATCTTCTGCTATATACTTAACAGTGGTTTGCAGAGTTTATGTGTCCCATGGTGAGTCAAAATGTTTCTAGCCCAATAAATAAAGAATGCCAGGAATTTCCTAATACCAATTTATTTTTCAGTTTAATACCTGTATACACTAATACACTTGTGGGCATGCTCATATAATTTCTGCAGACCATTCAAATAAAAGGTCTTTGATTTTGAGTCCAACTGAGCATTCACAGCATCAATCACTGCATCATCATTGTCAAATCATTATCATTGAGGTCTTTTTTCAGTTTTGGGAAAATAAAAAAGCCTGATGGAGCCAAATCTGGAGAATATGGCAGATGACGTAAAAATTCAAACCGGTAGTCATATAGTGTTTCCAGTGTTGTGAGGGCTTTGCGCACTGGTGTGTTGCCCTGATGCAAAAGAACTCCACACAACAATTTTCTGTTTCCTTTTTTTTCTTTATCTCTTCTCTCAAACAGTGCAGGAAGGTGCAATAGTATGCTGCATTAATAGTTATGCCCTTTTGCAAGTAATCCATCATAATTACCACTTCTGCATCCCAGAAGACCGATGCTATCACCTTACCAGTTGATTTTTGCAGCCAGAATTTTTTTGGGATAGGGGATGAATGATGTTTCCATTGTTGTGACTGTTGTTCTGTCTCAGGATCAAAGTGGTGAGCCCACATTTCATCCATTGTCACATATCTTGCAAGAAAGCTGTCTTCATCGATTTCAAATTGGCGGATGATTTCTTCACAAGACTGCACACACTCCCATGTCTGCTCTGCTTTCAAGTATTTTGGGACCACTGAGATGAAACTTTCTGCATTCCCAAAATATCCACAACAATGTCATGAGCACACTCATGGGAGATTCCAAATGTTGTTTCATTGACCTGCAGCATCGTTTGATGATCCTACAAAATCATATAGTGAATTGCAGTCACTGTTTCATCAGTGGCAATTGTGACAGGCCTTCCACTCCTTTGCACATCTTCCAGACTCATTCTTCATTATTCAAAGCTGGACAACCAGTTTTTCACTGTTACATAAGATGGAGCAGTGTCCTTAAATGTATTCCACATGTCCTCTGCAATTTCCTTGGGCATCATTCCCTTCAAATGAAGATATTAAATCACAGCATGGTTCTTGATTCTCCTGAAATTTGCCATTTTGCTTACATTATGGTATCGAACGCATTCTAGTGGAAAAACTAACGAAGCTGGAGCTGTGAAATTTGACTTGCATACCCACTAAAGGTCACCATAAAAGTAAGTGGTGATTTTTGAGCAAGACATTACGGTAACTATCTCAGGCTAGAAACTTTTTGACTGCGCCCCATGTATGTAGATGTAGAGTGGTGTAACTCTGAAAATTTCTCATGTGAAAGGGACATTCATATGTGGCTGTGATTGATCCATCACCTATCATTTGGTTGCATCATATTTGGCTTGGTTTGTATCTGAATGTGTGTGGAAAGGGGACTACTTGCACATCTAATTGACAGATGCATCCAGTCTAACTAAATCCGTGTCCATCCCAGGGATTTCCAATGTGTTTCTCGGGCATATTTTTGGGTTAAATTCTTCCAGAGCTACAGTATACATATAGTTTCAGTTGAAACAGTTGCTAGCAGAACAAAACTGCAGCTTTGATGAAGCCCAGGACATTTAAAAAAAATTGCAATTAATGTCTTCCCTCAAAACACCATTAATAAAAAAAAAAGACGTTCTCATATTCACACAAAAATATGAAACTATAGGTGGAATCTCGACAGACATGCATATCAGAACATCATGGAAATCACTGAAACTGAACAGATACATATTGATGGGTACAATTTAAAATTGTACTGGTATAGACATAATAAAAAGAAATGTGTGGGGTTCTGCTTATGGAAAAAAAGTTAAGTCCCAGGGTTTTTGAATTAATGAATATTGTGCTGAACGACTCTTTGAATGCTGTCACAAAATAGTGGATTAGTAAACACACATTTATTCTAAACTTTCACTCTGCAGTGAAGTGTAAGTAGTGAGTTTTATTAAAAATGGAATTTAGGAATTTATTGTTACTTATCATGTATATTATTACATTTCAATTACTTTGAACACGGGCATTATCTGAGAACTGATTTTTACATATTTTTGGAAAAAGGGTTTATATGTTATAATTAATTGTATCAAGCAGTTACTTGAGTTGATGGAGGTGAGAAGGCAGTAGGGAGGGGATGCAAGAAGGGTGTAGTGGGAAAGAGGCAGGTCTTTGGACAGATGACTTTGTGGGTGCACAACAAGACAAAAAAAGTATGGAGGGTGCAACAAAAAGAGATGAAGGGTACAACAAAAAGAGATGTAGGAAGGGATAGGGGGAACCGAGTTATGTACTTTTTTTATCTTGTTGTGGTGCTGTGAAGACATCATTCTGCCCAAAGTCCTGCTGCTTTCCTGCTACCCATCCTTGTATCCTTCCCAACACCTTCCACACATCCATGAGCTCAGGCAACTCTTTCAGCAATCAAGTATCAATAATTAGTCTTGCTGTGGCCATGGGAGGATGCATTTGGGTGTCTGTGTGGTTGTGTGTATGTGTTTCATGTTGCTGGGAAAAGAGCTAGTGTTCAAAAGCTAGTATGACTGCTGATTTTCTGTTATGTTTACTGCACTCCACACATTGATTCATTATAGGTGAATAGTTGGCATTCCTTATTTTACATATTGCTCCATCAAGGAATTTTCATTTTCATTATTTACCATAACTACTGTTTGTATTAGTATTTTGTTATCAATAGGTCTTGGAGGTGTTTTTTACATTATATAATACAGAAATAATTGTAGTAGTATCTATAGATTTTTAAAATAAAAGTCACCTATACTTATGTTATTATTATGAATGGAGCATTTAACATACATCAGCTTTATGAAAATCTCTTATAACTTTCAATATTTTGTGCATTATTCTGTATTTTACATTTTTTGGCATGAGTAAATCAGAACCATACAATGACTGAAGAAAGGATTCTCATGTAATCTTATCAAATATAAATCAAACAATGGAAACTCCGGGTAGGAACATCAGTAGTGTAGGAAAAGACAGATTGCTACTCACTGTAAAGAAGACACACGAAGATGCAGACAGGTACAATAAAAAGACACTAACATAAAGCTTTCGGCCACAGCCTTCAACAGTAACAGAGAGACACACACCATTCACATACACAAGCAAACAGACCTCATGAACACATGACCGTCAACTCCAGCATCTCGGGCTGGAATGCAATTATCACATTGGATGCAAGCAGCAAATTCGAGGCGGTGGGGAAGGGGAAGGGATAGTAGTCTAAGGGTGGAGAGAGGGAGAGAAATGCTGTCTGGTGGAGTGTGCAGGTACTAGACTGCCAACAGGCGCAGCACCAGGAGGTGGTGGAGCAAGGAGCAAAATAGGTGAGGAATGGGGAAAGGTGAGTGTATGCATTGGCAGAGGACTGCAAATAAACAGGGTGGGAGATAAGAATGGGAAGGGGATGATAGGACAGGGGGTGGGGGTGGGTGGGGGGTGGAAACAGTTGGGTGGAGGGTATGGGGATAGTATGTTGCCATAGGTTGAGGCTGGGATAGTTACGGGAGCGGAGAATGTGTTGTTCCCTGCTCCTCGCCATTTTTGCTCCTTTCTCCCGTCCTCCCTGCCCCACAACCTCCTGACACTGCATCTGTTGGCAGTTTAGTCCCTGTACACTCCACCAGACAGTGTTCATCTCTCTCCTAACCCTACTACCCCTCCAGATTGCTGCTTGTATCCCACATGATAGTTGCATTCCGGCCAAAGATTCTGGAGTTGGTGGTCACGTGTGCATGAGATGCGCTTGCTTGTGTGTGTGAATGAATGGTGTGTGTCTCTGTTTTACTGATGAAGGCTGTGGCCAAAAGCTGCATGGAAGTGTCTTTTAATAGTGCCTGTCTGCAACTTGACTTGCCTTCTTTACAGTAAGTAGTGATCTGTCATTTCCTATATTGTTCATATTCTTTTCAGATATAATTATCAATACTTATACCCAATGTGTTATGTGAGACTTCATCCTACTAACATATGCTATGGCGGGCAACAAACTGCACAGTACTTGTATTGAACACAAGCTACTTATTTATGAACTCTGATTTGCAAAGTTACATAAGTGCTGAGCATTATACCTTCACCATGAATAATAAATGGAGTGGAAACTTCAAAATTCTTTGGAGTCCATGTTGATGAGAATTTAAACAGGAAAAAGCACTTGGAATTACTAAAACAAATTAGTTCAGCAACAATTCAACAATATGTGAGTGCAGGCTTTCTCAGCGAATTTCATATATGAAGTCTTCATAGGTTGTCAGCTGAGTAGCATCGTCATATTGTAGCTACTTGGCTGACAACGTGTGAAGACATCATATATAAAAAATTCAAAAATAAAATATTGAGAATGTAATGTAACAATATTATGAAAAAGATAGTTGCCACTCACCATAAAGGGGATATGCTGAGTTACATATGCGCAGCAAAATGACTGTCAGAAAACGAGTTTTGACCAACAAGCCACCATCAGATACATGACATACACACACCCACACACACACCCACCTACCCACACACACACACACACACACACACACACACACACACATGCAAACGCAACTCACACACACATGACCACACTCTCTGGCTGCTGAGGACACACTGTGAGCAGCTGCGTGTGATGGGAGATGCAACCGGATGGCTCCCTGTTTCCTTACTACCTTCACCATGAATAATCAATAGAGTGGAAACTTTAAAATTCTTTGGAGTCCTTATGATGAGATTTTAAACAGGAAAAAGCACTTTTGGAATTACTAAAACAAATTAGTTCAGCAACTATTCAACAATATGTTAGTGCAATCTTTCTCGGTGAATTTCATATATGAAGTCTTCATGGGTTGTTATTTCAGCCACATTTGCACTTACAATAATTGGGGAGGGACAAATCGGTATGTTGCCGTACTTTGCATATTTTCATTCAGTGTCATAATGAATAATGTTCTGGGGTAACTTGTCTTTGAGAAAGAAGGTCTTCATTGCACAAAAACATGTTGTAAGAATAATATGTAGTGCCCACTAAAGATCATTTTTTTTAAAAAGTTGGGCATTCTGACTACTACTTCACAGTATATTCATTCTCCTATGAAGTTTGTCGTAAATAATACACTGCAGTTCAGAAGAAGCAATTATGTTCCTAATTACAATCCCAGAAGGAAAAATGACATTTATCACTTCACATTAAAGCTGTCTTCAGCACAAAAAGGGGTGCACCATGCTGCAACTGAAATTTTTGATCACTTACCTAGTGATATAAAATGTCTGACAGACAACAGGGTAAAGTTTTAAAACAAACTGAAAAAATTTTTCCTTGACAACTTCTGCTTTGCCATAGAAGAATTTCTGTTACTGTAATGTGTAAAAGGTGGTGATCAGTAATTACTGACTCACATCTGTATTATGTTTTTAATGAGAGAGAGAGAAAGAGAGAGACAACTTATAAATGTTCAGTGTGCAGCCATATTCACAAATTTGTGAATGTAAAATGACTAATTCCACATCATTTTGATGTATCATGCAAAATGATCAATTGAACCTGAAACTAACTAACTAGCTAACTAATGTACTGTATGTGAACATTACCAGTAAGTAAATGCTTATAAGCTTTGTCAATCCATTTTATGTCTTTCAGGGCTGTTTATCGCAAAGCGGACATCTATCTTCTTGACGATCCTCTTTCTGCTGTTGATCCACATGTAGCAAGAAATCTCTTTGATCAGTGTATTACAGGACTACTCAAAAACAGCATATGTATCCTTGTTACTCACCAGATTCAGTTTCTACATTATGTAGATGAAATAATTATTCTTCAAGATGTAAGTCATATTTTGTTTTGTAATATATTTTGACAACTTTATTTTTGAATACTGTGACAAACACTGGAAATAAGTCTTGAAATTTGTGACTAGATGCAGAAGTAGAGACTACAGCTTACCACTGTAAAGTATACTTTTCCTATCCTGCATTTTATAAGTTGCAATGAAAAACACTTTATAAAGTGCAGAAATTCATAATGACATTATCTCAAAAACAAAAATTGAAAGATCATTAATGTTCACTTGAAATAACAAACACAAAGTTTACTGTCTTGATAAGAGATCCATGGGAAGTGTCATCCCATATGGCCGTAGGGCAGGGTCCAAAGAAGGACTGTGCCAGTGGAGTAGCATAGGCACGATGACAGTGTGAAGCAGAGGGCAGTGTCCTGGCATGTCTCAGTGACTTCCAATAAATGGACTGTAAGGGCAACTGAACTGTACTGTAACTAGAACTGGAACTGATACTGACCTTTGGAGACTGTGTCTGACCTTATGTACCCAGCTGGCAGAAGTACATTTGTTTCCACATGATGTGTAAATGGTGTTTGTTCTTTGATAGCAGCACTGCCAGTTTTCTGATGCATTTGTTGTTTTGATTCATAGCTTGTGCCCCTTGGTGGAGCCTGGAAAAAACGATGTATAAACTTACTGTTCATACACAGCACAATGTAGTAATATTTGATGCCTATCTTGGACATTGGGAGGTGATGGAAAGCAACCATGCTTGGTTAAGACTGGCAGTGGACAAGTGTGGCCTATTGCCTATATACAACAATACTAACAAGCAGTAATGATAGCATATGTTTACTCACACCAATAATGATGAGAATTATTTCTTGATTACTTTTTATATGTAAAGGAAAAGAGTATTTGTTTGAAAAAACCAGTGATCTTCTTAATCTGTTCAGCTGTTTTTATCTGTTACTTCATAATCATTCAGAGAATACTGTCAACTGCGTACTCTATAAAAGCTATAAAAGTTAAAACCTGTTTGATGTAAACATTAGTATTAACTGGAGTCTATATCCCTGAGCCCAAATAGTTTGATAAATTGTAGGAGTGCCCAATAAAGTACTCTTTTACTTTATTTTTAAATATTTGGTTATTTCCAGTTTCTGCCTGATCCCTGCTGACAACCTGTTAAAGACTTTTGTACCAAAATATGAAATTTCATTCTGAGCTCTAGTCATAGGAATCCACAGTCTCTGTGGAAATTATTTTTACTTCTAGTATTGTGATTTAACCATTCATCCTAAATTTAACATTATTATTAATTACATAATAGAATTAATTACATAATAGTATCAGGAATTAATCATATTAGTATGTGTATAATAATTACAGTATCCCTGAAGAGGCCTTAGCATGATGTTTGGTTACCATCTGTACACAATATTCTTACTGCATGCCTCTGTCTAATAAATGGTTTTCTGACCTTAGCTGCATTGCCCCTGATGATTTATCGACAGACAGTATTGAGTGAAAGTATTTTAACAATCCCACGTGTAGATCAACATAATGAGGAAGATTTCTAAATCAGTCTGAAGTGAACATTTTCTTTAACTTCTCATAATCTGGTGCCCACCTCAGTGTTTAATCCATCTGGATGCGTAGAATTTTGCATACACAATTTCATTTGATGTAGGCCAGTTTATCTCCACACATATCCATGTAGCTTCAGGTCAGCATGAACTTGGATAATTGAAAGTTTGCTGTATAAAGATGTAAACTTGATGAATCGTTTCTGGTTCTGAAATGGACATTACAGTGACCTTCTCATTGATTAATTTCTGTTTCATAGGTAGCTCAAGTTAAAGTAGTGGATTCACTTTCATCAGCAGTGGGATTCAAATCCATGCTGAATTACTTTATCTACAATTTCAATATATAAATTTATATATCTATATATATTGAAATATATATTATGTAGATCTGCAGGTGGGATTGTTAACATACTTTCACTCAATACTGTCTGTCGATAAATCATCAGGGGCAATGCAGCTAAGGTTGGGATGGTTCCCCTTGAAAGGACATGGCCAGTTTATTTCCCAATCCTTCCCCTATCTGAGCTTGTGGTCTGTCTATTATGACTTCACCATCAGTGAGACTTTAAACTTTAATTTTCTGTTTCAAAACATTCTCACAGAATCCTGGACCCAAAGGTAGCTGCAATGTTAGAAGAAACCTGTGTGTTAAAGGATGTCCTCAATTTTGATGGATTATTGTTACATTATAAGTAATTACTTTAATTGCCTTGAGAAATATTACTTCCTTTTCATTAATATGTGCCATTTCAGAACCTGTAAAATGATGTGACAGCTTAAACCTGTCTGTGCCTGTGCCTCGTTGAGGGGGAGGGAGGGGGGGGGGGGGCGGGAGAGGAACTGTTTGCAACATGAGCTAGCTGAGAAAAGGAATTATCTGTTATTATTTTCAGGGTGTGGTTCAAGCAAAAGGCAGTTATTCTGAGCTTCAGGTGTCTGGCCTGGATTTCACTAAACTTATGAATTCTGAGATCAGAGATAAAAGTGCAGAAGAAGACAGTGGGCCTGAAGATGAAATAGAAAAACAAGATTTCATTGAGGTGAGCTACATTCAGACTTACCACTAATCCAGCCTTTGGTGGTAATGCATATCTCTCCCATCCATAGGTTATAAACATTTTTTTAAGCAATCTGTTGTAGAAAAACTTTTCATCTACTGGGACAATGCTTACTACAAATTTTTCTTCTCATAAATTATCACTAAACCACAAGTTATGTTTAAATAGTGTGAAGAGTTAAAGAAAGTTAACAAAACTTGCAAAATGCACACTGTCAGCAGTGTTCATAAAGCTGTCTTCCTTGCTTGGAGACTGATTGGCAGTATACAGCATTCACATCAGAGACTGTATTTCTTATTATGACAACTTGACTGGTATCCTTTATTATATTGATCTCTCAAGGAATTTTTTTTTCTCTGAAAAATATTAGTTGACTGTATTCTTTCCATTAAACTGCATATTTATTTCCAATTATAAGTCTACCTTATCCATCATATTTTATTGTTTCCTGTTGCACATTCTGTATTCCTTGATTTTAGATGGTACTATATTACCATGGCATCTTTGACTCATTCTACACATTCATTCTGAATAGTGTCATATGATTGGAGGGACAAAATAATAGGTACTAATTAATAATTGCTTATTAAATAATAAAAAAAATTATTGGAAAGAATAATTGAAAGAAACTGGAAGGTACACATATGCTGGGTTCTCATTATTTGGTACTAATATAAACAGACCTTCAGTGTCAATACATTTAAGATCAATATTCATCATGTAAAGTTACAAACTTCTCCTCACTAGTTCCATTGTGCATAGAGCTGGTTATGACAATGCTGATACAATATCGCTGCTCCTCAAAATTCCTCGTGTCTTGTTTTGAACCTCCTGATGCAGGATTGTCAGTGCAGACGAAATGATGAACAGATGGATGTGACTGATGCAAATATATATGTGATTAAACTTGCCTTCCTAATAACTTCTGATGATGATGATGAAGTCCCATACTCCGTAACAGAGCGTAGGGGACGATGCAGGAGACCCGCACCGCCGTACTAGGCAAGGTCCTAGTGGAGGTGGTTTGCCATTGCCTTCCTCCGACCGTAATGGGGATGGATGATGATGATGAAGACACAACACCCAGTCATCTCGAGGCAGGTGAAAATTCCTGACCCCGCCGGGAATCGAACCCGGGACCCCGTGCTCGGGAAGCGAGAACGCTACCGCGAGACCACGAGCTGCGGACTAACTTCTATAACACTTTTTCACATATGGTTGGAATCCACATTTTTAAACAGTACTGGGATGGCTGAGCTAGTCATACATCTGCCTGCTATGACTTATAGAAACAAACAGGTGAAGATACAGAAATTAATCAGTTGAAGAATGTTTCTCTTCTCTTTTTTTGTATCAAAACATTATCTCTGGCACAATATAACTTGCTACTTTACCATTGGTTTTATATACTCAATAGCTTACATGTGTAAAAAGAAAAGAATGAAGGAAGAAAAAAAAATAATACGAGCCATTATAATTCACTATATTGAAGGCCCTCCTTCTTGATATGATTTATGCAACATGATGTGTGAATGAATGAAAACATGAATAAGAATTCTGCAATTTGCCATCTGCTCACCCTTTGTCTACAAATGTTCTTTTTGACCATCATCAACATCTCTCTCTTTCTCTCCCTTCCCACCCTTTTTTCTTTCAATTCAGACTGTGATCAAATCTCACAAGAATATGCATGCATGGATAAGTATACTGATGCTAAGAACTTGTAATAATTATTCTGGTTAAAAAAGAAGAATGATGTTTACCACGCTTACATCTTTGTGTTGATCATAGTTTACAACATCATCCTTGTACAGAAAACACAAATTTACACTACATCATGATAATCTTCTTATGAATTTACAACAATTAATACAGTTAAAAAAGCAAATGGATGTTTATAGTTTTGCGACACATTCGTGACCTTAGTTTACAACTTTAGCTTTTCTATAAAAGACACAAATTTGAAAATTAAAAGGTATTTATAATTTTATGATATACACTAATATCGATTGTGTTACTGACTGAAAGATTCTGGAGGAACTCATTCAGACTACAGAAGCCGCTTGCTTCTCTAGTATTTAGTACAGTATATATTCAGCCTAAATAGAAACTTAGAATATAACATGAAAGGTGACCTGCAGAGTATAGGAGCAGCAACGACACTCACGCTTGTGGGTTCGCGGAGGTTTCACGGCACCATAACCAGCCCTGTCTTAACAAGGCTGTTAGCCTTGTTAACAAAGAGCTGAGTGGCTTGCTGTTGACTGAAATGAAGTCTAATATGTGTGCCATGCCTGTTGCTGCAATTGGGCAATGGGGATGCACAAATCACGGCCTGCACTTGGTTGGGAGGGGGAAGGAAAGATTAGCTGAGCATCTTGTAGAAAGTGTTAAGGAGATTATAAAAACAAAAGACAAAATCCCTGTGATTACTGCAGCCAAAGGGGCACATTTTTTAGGTTGTAATGGGGTTGCAGACAGAGATTCCTGAAAGAAATTAGAGCGAAAAAACGCTTTAATATATGTAACAGTTTCCAGAATAATAAAATTAATTTGTGTCATCAGAAAATCAGGGACTGAAAACAAGATAGATGAGATTCTCGTATGCCTAGAATATGTGTAAAATTCTGAAGGGATTCATGTTCTGTGTGTTTCAGAACACCACATAACCACTGGGATAAAGAAGTTAAATATCTGAGGTTAGAGACTAGCACCATTTTCATGTAGATTATCATTGAAAAAGAAAGAGTTGCAACATAATGTAAAAGTTGGATGCTGTAAAGTTCCTCCCATTATTATTTATATTGAAATTTTTAAACTTTGATGTCATTGCACATGTGTGATGATCACTTTGGTAGCAGTGTTTATTTGCACTGATCAGGCAGAATATTATGATCACCAATCAGGTATCAATATAAACCCATCCAGGTGATTGCAGAATTATTTGGTGAGGAATGACTGCTAGTCAGACACATGCATGATACATATAGTATCAGAGAGGGTACTGTCCATGTGTAGAATGGGGAAGGCACATGATCTATCTAAGGTTGATCATGAGCAGATTGTGATGGTCCAGAGGCTCGACATGAACATTTCAGAAACTACATGATTTGTTGGGTGTTGCAGGAGTGCTGTGGTGAGTGTCTTCCACACATGGCAAAACCAAGGTGAAACCACATCCAGATGTCATGAGGTTCGTGGTCACCCCTCACTACAGAAGTTGGACATTGTAGGGTGGGCAGACTGGTAAAACAGGAGAGGCATGTGATCAACAGCACTGGTCATTGATGCAGTGGCTGAGTGTTGTGTGGTCTGATGAATTCTGATAAATTCTTTGTCATGCCAATAGGAGGATGCTCCTTGACACCTGCACTGCAGGATGGAGACAAGCTGGCAGCAGCTCCATTATGCTCTGGGAAACATTCATGAGGGCCTCCATGAGTCCAGTGGAGCTCATGTAAGGTGCCATGACAGCCAAGGAGTATCGTCCTCTGGTTGCAGACC
Source organism: Schistocerca serialis cubense (assembly GCF_023864345.2). NCBI lineage: Eukaryota > Metazoa > Arthropoda > Insecta > Orthoptera > Acrididae > Schistocerca > Schistocerca serialis. The sequence goes on along the minus strand of NC_064639.1, from coordinate 815,986,091 downwards.
ACATACATCACTTCACAATGATCACGTTCCCGATGGCAGTGACATTTTTCAACAAGATACTGCACCATATCACAAGACAAGCAGTGTGATGGAGTGGTTCAAGGAACAAAGTGGTGAGTTCCAATTGATGTGCTGGCCTCCCAACTCACCAGATCTGAAACCGATCGAACACATCTGAGATGTGACTGAGCATGGCATGAGAAATCATCTTTTCCCTCCATGGAATCTATGGGAACTAGGTTACTTGTGTCTGCAGATGTGGTGCCAACTCCCTAAAGTTACCTACCAAGGCCTTATTGCTTTCCATGCCATGCTGCGTTGCTGCTGGTATCAGTGCCGAAGGTGGACGTACCAGCTATTAGATAAGTGGTCATAATGTTCTGGCTGATCAGTGTATAAAATTCAAGAGGGGTATCTTCACACATATTGTTAATTATTTACTTAACTTGCAAATGGCTTCAGTGTCCAGAGGTCTGTGTAAATGTGAAGTGTAAATGTATTTCAATAGGTCATGGTATAAATACACTAATGAGCTGAAACGTAATGACCACCTGCTTAATAGCTTGTTTGTCCATCTTTTGAATGAAATGCATCACTGATTCTGCATATTCAGAATCCATCAGTTTCTTGATAGGCTTCTGGAGGTATGTGGCAGCAGATGTCCATGCGCAGGTCAAGTAATTCACATAAATAATGGGCCACTGATTTGTGTACATGGTAATGGCACCCAATAGCAACCCAAATGGGATACAAAGGATTTGCATGAGGAGAATTTGATCATTGAGACAATAATGTGAGTCCACTATAATGCTCCTTAAACCACTGTAGCATAATTCTGGCTCCAAGGCATGGACAATTATACTGCTGAAAGATGACATTGCCATCGGGACAGACATCAAGGATGAAGGGATGCAGGTGGTTCACAGCTGTCAGCGTGTCATTGATTCATTGATTACTACCACAGGTCCCACACATGAGAACATCTCCCATTGCATAATTCTGCTCCCACCAGCCTGTCTCCATGATGCGCTGCACCTTTCAAGTCACTGTCCACCTTTTGCAGATGATACTAGTATTATAATAAATCCCATTAGTCAGAAAGCAACAAAAGAGACTGTGAATGATGTTTTCCAAAGAATTATTAAGTGGTTCCCAGAAAATGGACTGTCCCTAAATTAAAAAAAAAGAAAAAGCTCTATATCCATTACTGTACAACACAGTCATACTAACAGTTGATGTAGTACATGAACAGGAGTCAGTATATAGGAGTTCCCCAAAATTTTGGAAAAAAAAGCTCTATGCCCAGCACTGTACAAGAGAGTAGGGTCATACTAACAATTGATGTAACATGTAAACAGGAGTAAGTATATAGGTTAGGATGCTCCAAATTTTTGGGTGTACATATTGTCAAAACCTTGAACCAGAAGGATCTTCTCAAACAGTTAACTCCAACTGCTTTTGTTCTTTGTATAACTGCTAATACTGGAAACAAATGAATTAACTTCCAGACATATTTTTGATATTTCCGCACAATAATATCTTATGAAATAATTTTCTGGAGTGATTCACCACATAATCTGTGGTGTTCATCCACAAATGCTATGTAGAAACCTCTTCAAGGAGCTAGGTGTTTTAGTTGTGCCACACTAAAGAAACTCGTCATAAATCATCCACCATAATTTCAGAACAGTGGATGAGGTCTATACCTACAACACTAGAGGGAAAAGGGACCTTTATTGCCCATTATTAAAGCTGTCAGTGGCGTAGGAAGGGTTCAACATGCAGCAACAAACATCTTTGATAGTTTTCCCCATGACATTAAATGTTTGACAGGTAGCATGCAAATTTTAAATCTAACCTGAAATCATTTCTTCTGAACAATTACTTCTCTTCGATGGACTAATTTCTATATAAAAACAGGTAGCCTGTAAAAAACTTGTTTTTAAGTGTATTTGCATGAGCAGAACTTAAAAGTAATATGTTAAAAAATGTTAACACTAATCATGCGCAAATATCCTATGAACTGCCTCATTCCATATCACGTTGACAAAATAACTGTTCAAATTACATGAAAAACATGCAACTAACTCAATGTCATAGTACAATTTATTTAAAAGATGCATTTTAGAAGCAATTTTTTGTGTTTTAACCCTCTCACAATACCAATTGGGATGGGGGGGGGGGTTACTTATACCCACATTAAAAATTTTTATAATAAAGTCAGTCATTTTAAATTTAAAAAAAAATATTTATTGTTTTCAGTGACTTCTTTTACCAAATTCCATAAATATTTTAAATTTTTCAGTTAAATTAACTTAACAAACATTGCTTTTCTCCCCCCTCCTCACCCCTCACCCTTGTTTCACAAATTTTATTATGTTTACTGCACAACCTATGCTTTGGGTTATAAGCCCGTTCTGAAGTACATTACTGATTCCAAAGATGATAAAGCAAAGATAAACATGATGATCAGTCCAAGATAAACATCTCAACATCTTAAGGTATTGATCCTTGGCTGACAATTTGCAGCATCGTACTCAGGGTGGCCCAAGGTCATCTTGTTTGGAGTCAAGTGGAGAATGTAAACCAGAGGCTATGTTGACTCTGTGACAAAAATGGTTGTAGATTCCTCAACCTATGCTATGGGGTGGAAGGTTGTAGGATGCCCCTCGATAGATCAGGGGTGTGCTACACACAGGAAGCAGCTACATGGGTAGCACAGTACTTGTGGTGTGCACATAGGTTTTTTAGATTAGGTTCCTCCCCATGGGAAACAAACTGCTGGCCTGAAAAATTACCAGTTCATGACACTGATTTAGGTGTGCCAACTGTGAAAATTGTTAGTTGACCTAAACAGCTCATTCCAAAGGATTTAAATGTGCTAAATCTCATGTTAGTAAATTGTCGAAGTGTCTGTAACAAGATTCCCAAGTTACTCTCTGAAATAAACTGTAGTAATGCCAGTATTGTATTAGCTACTGAAAGCTGGTTGAAACCAGACATAAATAACAGTGAAATTTTGAACTCGGATTGGACAATGTTTAGGAAGGGTAGGACTGATGCTATGGGAGGTGGTGTGTTCATTGCAGTAAAAAGCTGTTTAAATGCAATTGAGATCGATACTGGGGTGGACTGTCAAATAGTCTGGATAAAGGTGTCAATCAGACAAGGAGTGGCCATTGTATTAGGATGTTTTTATAGACCACCAGCACCCACAACAAATGTCGCAGGAAGTTCCAGAGAAAGTCTTGAGTACATAGGAAATAAATATCCAAATTATCCATTAGTTATAGGTGGAGACTTTAATCTTGTGTCCATTGACTGGGAAAATTTCACGTTTATCACAGGGGGCAGAAGCAAAGACTTGTTGGAAGTTAATCTGGAAGCATTCTCAACATACAACCTTGAGCAGTTGGTTAGAAAACCAACTCAAGATGGGAACATATTACATATCTTGGTGACAAACGGACATGATCTTTTTTGAGGAATTTATTCTAGAAGAAGGTATTAGTGACCATAATGTCATTGTGGGTTCTATGTCAGTGGAAGTTGCAAAAAAAAAAAAAAAAAAAAAAAAAAAAAAAAAAAAAAAAAAAAAAAAAAAAAGAAACAGCATAGAGTTTCCTTGTTTGGGAAAGCAAATAAAAGTGTCGTTAATGAATATCTTCATAGTCAGCTCCAAGCATTCACCATGGGGCACAAAGATATCAAGCATCTTTGGTCAGAATTTAAACGTATTGTCCACCACATGCTAGAGAAATATGTGCCTAACAAAAATATAGGGGAGGGAAAGGACCCACCTTGGTTCAACAAACATATTAGGAAGTTGCTGAGAAAGCAGAGAATTTTGCACAGTCATTTTAAACGTAATCACTGCCCTGCTGACAAACAGAAATTATGCAAAATGAAAGCAGTTGTCAAAAGGTCAATGGGAGATTCTTTTAATGAATTTGAAAGCAATATTTTATCTGCATATTCTAAAAGTAACCCCAAAAAACTTTGGTCATACATGAAATCTGTGAACACTACAAATAATTCAATGACTTCTCTTGCTGACAGTATGGGTAATGTAACAGATGATGATAAACAAAAGGCCGAAATTGTAAACCTTGCTTTCAAAAACTTATTTACAGTAGAGGACTACAGCACCATTCCCCCTTTCAATTATTGAACAAATGCAAGGATGGCTGACATAATGTTTAATGTATCTAGGATTGTAAAACAGTTAAGAGCCTTAGATGCCAGGAATGCATCTGGCCCAGACCATATCCTCGTAGGATTTTATGTTGAGTATGCTACAAATATAGCCCCATTCTTATCCATCATCTATCAGAGATAATTGAAACAGCAAAAAGTTCCACAGGACTGGAAGAAGGCCCCGGTCATAGCAATCAATAAAAAGGGTAGAAAATCGGATGCACATAATTACTGGCCAATTTCACTGACATTGATTTTTTGTAGAATCATGGAACATATTTTGTGTTCAGACATAATGACCTTTCTAGACTCTGAGAAGCTCATCTGCAGAAACCAGCACTGTTTTAGGAAACAGCGGTCATGCGAGATACAGCTGGCCCTCTTTGTGCATGATATACAACAGGCTTTAGATACTGGCTCCCAGGTTGATGCCATATTCATCGACTTCCAGAAGTCATCGACTCAGTTCCACACTGTCGCTTGCTCCAAAAAGTGTGCGCTTACGGTCTATCCAATGACATATGTGGTTGGATAGAAAGTTTTCTAACAGACAGAGAGCAGTATACCGTCCTGAATGGGGAGACTTCAACAGAAACAAGCATAACATCAGGTGTGCAACAGGGCAGCGTAATAGGCCCACTGCTTTTTATGATTTACATTAATGATCTGGTTGATGATGTTGACAGCAGCATTAGACTGTTCGCCAATGATGCTGTATTCTACAGGGAAGTAGTATCCCATGAAAGTTGTGAACAAATCAATGAGGATTTGCAGAAAATAAATGCTTGATGTAATGACTGGGAGTTCTCTCTCAATATTAGTAAGTGTAACCTACTGTGTACAACAAAGTGAAAATCCCCATTAATGTACGAGTACAAAATACATGCCCAGTCTTTGGAAGCAGTAACATCCGTCAAGTATCTGGGTGTGACTATTTGAAATGATCTCAAATGGAACGCTCAGATTACACAGGTAACAGGTAAGGTGAACTCTAGATTTTGGTTTATTGGTAGACTCCTGAAACAATGCAGCCCTTCAACAAAGGAAATTGCATACAATGCCTTAGTTCGTCCAGTCTTAGAGTATTGTTATTCTGTATGGGACCCTTACCAGTTGAGTCTGATTCAAGAGATTGAGAAGATCCAAAGAAGAGCGACAAGATTCGTGACTGGTATATTTAGCCATTGCGACGGTGTTACAACGCTCTTACAAAATTTGAAGTGGGATACACTCGCAGATAGACGATGCACTGAATGGAATGGTATGTGCTGCTCCCTAAATTCCAAAATCTGATCTGCACTGAGGTTGTAGAGCATCTATTATTACCACCAACTTTCAAATCACACAACGATCACCATTCAAAGATGAGGGAAATTGGAGCTTGTACTGAGGTGTTCCAACAGTCGTTTTTCCGTCGCTCGAGCCACGAGTGGAACAGCGGGGAGGGGGGGGGGGGGGGGAATATGACTTTGGCATGAGTAGTACCCTCCACCACACACTGCTTGGTGGCTAGTGGAATATATTTGTAGATGTAGATATGTAAATAATGTAAAATTATCTACTCATGGATTGTGGCTCAAAGTTTTACTTCTACCTAGGCATTGTGATGTCATCCAAAAGAAGTAAATAATTTAATTGGTTTTCTCATTTAACAATAAGTGTGGGGATATGCACATCTGTTTTTTAATTTCTAGAAACCTTAACTGCCTGAGTTTTTCTCCTTTTTGTCTGTGTGTAAGACATCTGCATGTATTATTTATTCGTGGTTTTTGTTGCAGCAGTGTTCTGCAAAGGCAGAATTAGACTTCTTCTGTTCCAAGCTCCTATGATGTTTAAGCCAGGCACAGATTGACCTCCCAATCTGTCCAACATAGTAAGATTGACACTCCCAGCATATGACGTTATAAACTCCACTTTTTGTGATAGCTGGTTGCTTGTCTTTTGCAGTGAATTGTCTGAAGGACATAGGAAAACACCGAGAAACTCTTTACCTTCAAAATGTTACGTATCCTGTCTGACATTTTTTCTCTTAAAGGGCATGTGCAGCATGTCTTTTCCAGTTCTTGCACAATGACATAAAATGTCTGACAGGTGGCATGCACATTAAAAATCCAACCTGAAATCGTATTTCCTGAACTACTCCTTCAAAAACTGGAAAAGAAAATTACCTTTTAAAAAGAAAATATCAAGCAGGAAAAGTAACATTTTGAAGGCAAAGGGTTTCTTGGTGCTTTTATATATCCCTCAGGCAATAAGTAGTTGCTTGTTCAATGCAAAAAGACAAGCAACCAGCCATCACAAAAAGTGAGTTTTATAAGATCATATGCTGGGAGTGTAAGTCTTGCTACATTGGACAGACTGGGTGGTCAACCTTTACCAGACTTAAAGAACATCATAGAAACTGGAGATTGAAGAAGCCTGATTCTCCCTTTGTGGAACATTGCCTTAACAAAAATGACAAAGACATAACAGATGTAGAAGTCTTACACAAAACAGATGTGTATATCCCAACAACTATTATTAAATGATCAAATCCAATGCAATTATTCACCTCTTTCAGATGATATCATAACTCCTAGTTAGAAGTAAAACTTTGGGTGTAAATCCACAAGTAGGTAAAAAGTTCTAGGCTGATGCATAACTTTATTCCTAGGTATGTTTAGTCATCTTAGTGTAATTACTGAACTGTGTAATTCCATATGTAATTTGTCAAAAAATGGTCACTGAAATAATTTTTCATTAAGCCATGGATTGATACATTAAGAAGTTGAGATGTTTATCTTTGCCTCATCATCAGGTTTATTTTTGCTTTATCACCTTTGGAATCAGTAATGTATTTGAAAATGAGCTTATAACCCAAAACTTAGGTTGTGCAGTAATCATAATAAAAATTTGTGAAACAAAGGAGAAAAAACAGTGTTTGTTTAGTTAATTTATAATGTTTCACCAAGAACCCGCATTTGATTCAATTGAAATGTTTTCAGTTGAAGTTAACCAAAAAATTTGTTTTAGGAGTAGATGTCCCTCCCCCAGTGAATGTCACATTCAGTATTTTCAAATTCAGGACCCTACTTTCAAATCAATATCTATGTACATAGCATATTGTCATTAAAAGTCAACAGCAATTAATGAAATTTGCATTCCTTAAATGGCAATAAAGTTCCTCGCCCCTTTTCCTCGTTGGTAGTACTAAAAGTGCATTGATATTACTAAGAGATGTTGCACATGGGCATCATACAGCCATCATACAGCTTGTGGGCATCTCCCATTAAATTAGTAGCTAAGGAAGACAGTTCTATGCAACTGTGTGTAGATTTTAGAACGCTTCACTCATACACTATTTACAACAGTTACCCTTTATCAAACATACAGAACTTTACCCATGCACTCGCAGGGAAAATGTTTTTTCCTGTGATTGATTGTAAAAGGGCATACAACCAGATCCCTATTCATCCAGACTATGTTGTTAAAACTGCCATCATCATGCTAATCAGCTTATTTGAGCTTCTAGTGATGCTGTATAGCCTCAAAACTGTGGTGCAGAACTAGCAACAGTTCATTGATAGGGTATTGTATAAACTGGACTGCTGCTACACATATTCAGATGACATTATAATTTTTCCCACAGTCATAAGAGCCATGAAGTTCACCTTGAATGCATTATCACTGCCCTCTGTGACACAGACAATTCACAGTTATGTAAAAACGATGTCACGTTTCTTGGACATACACTCAATGTGGGGGGGGGATTAAGCCCACAGCAGACCATGCTCCACTGGTTTGGCAGCTGCCACCTCCTCACTCATATCATGACCTTTGACAATTCTGGGGAATTCTAAGTTTTTATAGACATTATCTTCCATGTGCTGCACAGGTTGAAGCACCACTGACAATGGCCTTGAGGGTCCTCACATGCAAGGCAAGCATAAACTATTATGGACACCTGCAGTGCAAGCAACATTTGCCCATGCGAAGGAATGCCTGGCAGATGCAGTTGCTCTGGCAGATCCATTACTGGATGCATGCATAGTTTACAATTATGATGAATGCAAACGACACAGCTATAGGTGCCATCCTCCAGCAGGAAGTAGCAGGCAATACACAACCTCTATGATTTTTCTCCAGAAATCTTACAGCCTTGCAGACAAAATTGTTGGCATTTGATGGTGAACCTCTTGCAGCTGCCAAGGCTGTACACCGTTCTCATCATGTGATTACCTATGCAGAACATAAACCTCTGGTGGACACCATTCGACACCCATCATCTATGTTCAACACTACACTGTTTCGACACCATAATCTGGTCACACAGTACTTACAGATATCCATCACCTTGATGAGGAATGGAACATCAGCGCAGAATACTTGTCATGAGTCAGCACCATCTCCCTCACCTCTGACTTCAAAGTTGCAGAGGAACAGGAACACAATCAGATGATTTGTACAGTGCTCATGGATGCATCAATTAACCTCAAGATTGAATACAGACCAATCCCAGGAAACAGTGTAATTGTATGCTGAGATGTTTTGCAACCCCATTTTCGGCTTATTATACAGGGCTATTACAAATGATTGAAGCGATTTCGTAAATTCACTGTAGCTCCATTCATTGACATATGGTCACGACACACTACAGATACGTAGAAAAACTCATAAAGTTTTGTTCGGCTGAAGCCGCACTTCAGGTTTCTGCCGCCAGAGCACTCAAGATCACAGTGAGACAAAATGGCGACAGGAGCTGAGAAAGCGTATGTCGTGCTTGAAATGCACTCACATCAGTCAGTCATAACAGTGCAACGACACTTCAGGACGAAGTTCAACAAAGATCCACCAACTGCTAACTCCATTCGGCGATGGTATGCACAGTTTAAAGCTTCTGGATGCCTCTGTAAGGGGAAATCAACGGGTCAGCCTGCAGTGAGCGAAGAAACGGTTTAACACGTGCGGGCAAGTTTCACGCGTAGCCCGCGGAAGTCGACGAATAAAGCAAGCAGGGAGCTAAACGTACCACAGCCGACGGTTTGGAAAATCTTACGGAAAAGGCTAAAGCAGAAGCCTTAACGTTTACAATTGCTACAAGCCCTGACACCCGATGACAAAGTCAAACGCTTTGAATTTTCGGCGCGGTTGCAACAGCTCATGGAAGAGGATGTGTTCAGTGCGAAACTTGTTTTCAGTGATGAAGCAACATTTTTTCTTAATGGTGAAGTGAACAGACACAATGTGCGAATCTGGGCAGTAGAGAATCCTCACGCATTTGTGCAGCAAATTCGCAATTCATCAAAAGTTAACGTGTTTTGTGCAATCTCAAGGTTTAAAGTTTATGGCCCCTTTTTCTTCTGCGAAAAAAACATTGCAGGACACGTGTATCTGGACATGCTGGAAAATTGGCTCATGCCACAACTGGAGACCAACAGCGCCAACTTCATCTTTCAACAGGATGGTGCTCCACTGCACTTCCATCATGATGTTCGGCATTTCTTAAACAGGAGATTGGAAAACCGATGGATCGGTCGTGGTGGAGATCATGATCAGCAATTCATGTCATGGCCTCCATGCTCTCCCAACTCAACCCCATGCAATTTCTTTCTGTGGGGTTATGTGAAAGATTCAGTGTTTAAACCTCCTCTACCAAGAAACGTGTCAGAACTGCGAGCTCGCATCAACGATGCTTTCGAACTCATTGATGGGGACATGCTGCGCCGAGTGTGGGTGGAACTTGATTATCGGCTTGATGTCTGCCGAATCACTAAAGCGGCACATATTGGGTATTTGTGAATGCCTAAAAAAACTTTTTGAGTTTTTGTATGTGTGTGCAAAGCATTGTGAAAATATCTCAAATAATAAAGTTATTGTAGAGCTGTGAAATCACTTCAATCATTTGTAATAACCCTGTACCTTTGTCAATGCAACACATAATTTTTGATGTACTTCATAATCTTGTACACTCAGGCATATGGCCAACAACTCAGATTGTTAGTGGAAATTAAGTGCAATTTTAGGGAATGGACAAGGGTGTGCCTAGACTGTCAATGCAGTAAAGTTTGCTGGCAATGCAGACTCACCTCGGCTTTCTCGAAATTCCATGTGGGCGGTTTCAACATGTGCACCACAATCTGCTGGAATTCTTACTAGAATCGGAAGGATATAAGTGGCCATCCTGATTGCTAATATTACAGTGGAGTCCATAGCCCACTCTTTTTTGACAAAGTGGATCACCTGATTTGGCTGCCCTGTGACAATGTATCAGGGCCACCAGTTTGAGTCTTTACTTTTTGAAATGTTGTGCAACTTGTGCAGAGTTGCTCACCATCATTTCACATCTTATCACCCCCAAAGCAATGTCCTTGTGGAACAGTGGCACTGAACACTGAAAACCGCAGTCACAAGCCACAGAGGTGAATGGATGGAGGTCCTCCCATGGATGCTCCTCGGAGTCTGCACAGCACATGAGAATGATATAAAAGGGAGACACTGACATTGACAGTAGAGTTTTTGCTGCCTACAACCACACACAAATCATCTGATCCTTTGGGTATGGTACAGGGGGTCAAAAGCCATATATGGAACTTATGTGTGCCTCCTACATCAGCAAAAACACTACAGATTCCTTTCATTCATAAAGGACTCACTGACTGTGACTATGTAATGATTTGAGAAGATAGTGTATGGTCAGCACCGCAGCCACCTGATAATGGACCATTTTGGGCACTGCATTCGCATAGTGGCACATTTGTTATTGACTTAAACAACAAGATAACAACAGTGTCTATCAACAAACTAAAGTCCACATACATACTCCACTTCTTGGACTACACAAGTCATCTCCAACAATACCTCAGGCAATGCACCTGCCACTAGCTCTTTGCCAGAACAACCAGCAGATATCACCCTTGATGTTGAAGATTTTCAGCTTGAAGAAGTGTCAGTAAAATTGATTGATGATCACCTCTCTACAGAAGCCAAGCATGAGCATTCTATGACTACACCCATAACTACAATACTGATCCACACTTTTTGCTTGCCAAAATAGTGGACTTCCTGGTGGTGTTGTCACATGTCTCACAGACAGACCAGCTAACAGACTTCTTCCCAATGACTGCCAGGACCGTCAAAATTGCTGTGAGCCCAACAATGTGGTGGCTGTTGCACACAGCCAATAGATCACAGTCTCCAGCAGACAAGGAAGTGCAATTAGCCCCCTCAACTTCGTGCTATGACCAGCCCTTATGCCTTCCTCCATGACTCACTCCCTATTGCCTTTAAGCTATCTCCAATCAAGAACCACCAATTTCAATCAGTGCTATACTCCCAACAGCATCCACAGCACTTGAAGCCACAAGAAATGATACGGTCATGTTGCACAGTAGTACCTGCCATGGCACAACTGGTCATCTGATCTCGCACAGCAGCCTAGTATGAAATGATCTGGTCATATCTCACAAAAGTGCCAGCCATGTCACAGCTGGTCATCTCACACAGCAGCCCAATATGAAATGACCTGGTTGTATCTCACAAAAGTGGTAGCCATAGCACAGCTGGTTGTCTGAACTTGCACAGCAGCCCATTATGAAATGAGCTGGTTGTGTCTCACAAAAACAGCAGTCCGTTGTGAAATAATTCAATCACGTCTCACAAAACAGCCAACCATGGCACAGCTGGTCATCTTATCGCACACAGCAGCCCATTATGAAATAATCTGGTTGTGTCTCAAAAAGTGGTGGTCATGGCACAGCTAATCAACTGACCTCGCACAGGAGCCCCTTATGGAAGTATCCAGTTGTGTCTCACAAAAGTGCCAGTCATGGAACCAGGGAGGGGGGGAGGGGTGAATGGAAGGCTCTAATTGTTTATCAGATAACCTTATGATAGGGATTACACAGTACATAAATGCATAGTTACTGTTTTACTGTTTTTTCTGCATTTATGGTAAGAGTGTCTGTTGAGAACCAGTCAGTGATGTGTGACATTTGTACTTTGATCTGTGGAGACATTGCCCCAAAGACTGTTTCTGGCGAGAGATATCAGTGCAGAGTGAAATGTCTGCACCCAAAACAATTAGTCTGGACTGAGTAACTGTGATTGTAAGACGTTCATGTATCGTGGTGTGTAAAATTAATGACATATGTTGAGTTTCTACATTTCTTTATATCACTGGGATACTGGACGTCTATGCCACAGAGGAAACAACTCACACATTCTCTGGTTTGTACATAGCTCTCCCTCATATCAGAGTGTTGGTGTCTTCTGCAAATTTTCTTCTGATGGGGCAGACAGGAAGGATGTTGACAAACAGTGAATGGGCCTGCATAGCAGATGATGTCTTTGTATGGATGTTTTAGAGGTATCTCCTGCTACTTAAGTGTTATATAGCATAATGTATGATGTATTACTGGTGGTATCCTACTGACCTGTAGTGTGATAGTTCCACATTGGAGACCTAGCATCTACTGCAGAACACACATGTTTGACATTCTAAACAACCTGGTCTGGACTATTGTGTTGTAACAATGTGGCCATTTCACACCAATTTGTTCACTGTACTGATTTCTGCAGACAACAGCTCAAGGATTGCAGTGCAGGAAGGGCAATGTTTTCCATTGGCCAGTCCTATGATTGTTTGTACAGAAACCAGATGGCAGTTATAAGAGTCGAGGGGCATGAAAGGGAAGCAGTGGTTGGGAAAGGAGTGAGACAGGGTTGTAGCCTCTCCCCAATGTTATTCAATCTGTATATTGAGCAAGCAGTAAAGGAAACAAAAGAAAAATTCGGAGTAGGTATTAAAATTCATGGACAAGAAGTAAAAACTTTGAGGTTCACCGATGACATCGTAATTCTGTCAGAGACAGCAAAGGACTTGGAAGAGCAGTTGAACGGAATGGACAGTGTCTTGAAAGGAGGATATAAGATGAACATCAACAAAAGCAAAACGAGGATAATGGAATGTAGTCAAATTAAGTCGGGTGATGCTGAGGGAATTAGATTAGGAAATGAGACACTTCAAGTAGTAAAGGAGTTTTGCTATTTAGCGAGTAAAATAACTGATGATGGTCGAAGTAGAGAGGATATAAAATGTAGACTGGCAATGGCAAGGAAAGTGTTTCTCAAGAAGAGAAATTTGTTAACATCGAGTATAGATTTAAGTGTCAGGAAGTCGTTTCTGAAAGTATTTGTATGGAGTGTAGCCATGTATGGAAGTGAAACATGGACGATAACTAGTTTGGACAAGAAGAGAATAGAAGCTTTCGAAATGTGGTGCTACGGAAGAATGCTGAAGATAAGGTGGGTAGATCACGTAACTAATGAGGAGGTATTGAATAGGATTGGGGAGAAGAGAAGTTTGTGGCACAACTTGACTAGAAGAAGGGATCGGTTGGTAGGACATGTTTTGAGGCATCAAGGGATCACAAATTTAACATTGGAGGGCACTGTGGAGGGTAAAAATCGTAGAGGGAGACCAAGAGATGAATACACTAAGCAGATTCAGAAGGATGTAGGTTGCAGTAGGTACTGGGAGATGAAGAAGCTTGGACAGGATAGAGTAGCATGGAGAGCTGCATCAAACCAGTCTCAGGACTGGAGACCACAACAACAACAAGTCGTATGATTAAAACTGAGTGCAGCATTCAACAGTGTGCACTTCTGTTGCTAACACTAGCCTTGTCATGCCTCATCAATGCCACCTGCTCTGAAACTGCTATTAGGCTTTGAAGATAATACTGCATCCAGCTCTGCCTCCATTCAGCAGAGGCCACAAGCTGTATACAAATCTGTGTTCACTTCTTCTGCATCCTCTGTGCCACACGTTGGAGTCAAGCAACCGCTACCCATTCGACCATCACTAGCTGTGCACTGTGCAGATCCGGTGCCGATATTGCATAACGCATCAACCGGTGTGACTACTCACTTACCATTCTCATTGCAGCAGTCAGGCACACATTTAAAACCACTGCCATTCAGTGCCACTCAGTGACCATTATGGTTCACAACCATGAAATGTTTTTTTGAGACTTTTGGAATTTCTGATAACGACGGCAATTACTGGCACCTACTCTGCCACCTAGCAGTGCAGGCTAAATTTGTTAGTGACATTATTCTGATCCCAACACATAAGAACAAATATGAGGCAGTGAAAGCCATCCTATTATAGAGACTTTCATGCACTCCAGAACAGCAACTTGCCATGAGCAACAACTCCAGGGAGGCACACCATTACAATTTTGGTGCCAACTCCATGCAACCATTGATGTGTCTCTTATGTCAGACATGACATAGTAGACCCTTATTGTGGACCCTTTGTCTAATGAAGTTACTGACTGACCTACAACTCACAATGATTGTCCATGAGTCAGCCCTCTTTTGAGATTGATAGTTGCTGGCAGATCACATGTCTTCAGTGATTTGGATAAATCAATGATAAGGATAAATAACAGCCTAGTCATACTAGAAATACACCCAAGCCTGGCAAACTCCCACGGCCACTCACAAAGAGTTGTTGGCAACCTGTCACGGCGTGGACACCCAGCATCCACCTGTTGACAACAATGCACTAGGTACAATCCCACCCCTTGACTGATGCTTCCTAGTCTCACAGCCAATTTAGCAGCACCAGCCATAACTGTCGTGAGCCCTGGTATTATCTAAACACTACCAGCAGGCCAATGTAAGTGTGCCGGCCCTCGCAGATGAAACAAGAAGCCTATGGCTTTCACACACTGCCAGCCTGCACATCACTATGACAACATCCATGTATGTATCCCTCTTTGTGCTTGACCTCTTGATGCACCAATACTTCTAGATAGGCATAGGATCAGACAAAAGCTCTCTGCCATAGATCAGCACATTGATGTTCAGTTCAACAAGGATTTTACAGCTCCATTCAGTAAATGACTCAGAAATCGTGGTCCATGGTGCCACTGGCCACACTGTGCACCTTTCATGCATCCTGCATTGCACTTAGACATCACTGAGACAGTTGTCAGCATGGACTTCTTATGCATTCATCTGCTCTCACCAGTTGTCCATCCTGCTCTCATTCAACATTTCACTGGCACTAGTATTCAGGCCCTCTTCACCTTGACCATGCCTACACTGCTTACATCTGTCCCATGTCCACTCAAGTGGCATCATTTCAATAACATATACTGTGATATGCTTCATGAGTGAGTCACCCTAATGGATAATATTCTGAATAAACAGCAATGCTATGCTGACTTTCACATTTAATCCCAGTGGCTTCACACCAGAGAGTGGGACCTGAAGTGCCACATTGATGATGCAACTACAGATCTGCAACTGGCCAGAGAATGCCTCCACATGGCAGAGTGTCAACAACTTGGGATGGCTTGTGATGTGCCTTGGCTTCTATCCCTGCCTCCATCCCTCTCCTCACCAGCCTTGGTTCACACACAGAGCGCTCCCCACCAACCAAGCCAGCTTCTGCCACCACACATCAACAATCTCCCTAAGGTCACCACAATACTGCCCACAGTGTTAGTAAACTGTGTCATCAACTCTGCCACCTCCTGTATCCATGTGCTTGCGTGTGCAATTCATAATGGGTCAGTGCATCATATCATGATCACTAATGGTCCATCAGTTTGCCATGTACTTCAGCACATGAGCCCTGTAGACTTACAGAAACTAAGTTGGGAATAAGTAAACTGTTGCAAGCAGGAGTTGTATATCCTTCTGACAGCCATGGGCTTTCCTCATTAAACTTCTGCCCAAAAAAGATGGTTCAGTCATACTCCATGGTGACTATCAGGCACTGAACTGTAGGACTGTACATGGCAGTTTCCCATACCTAATATCCAAAACTTCACACATGCACTCGCCAGTGTGACAGTGTAAAGTGTTATGGACTGCAAATGCATATACTTACAAATCCTGATACATTCAGCTGATATACAGAAAACAGCAATCACCATGCCATTTGGGGTGTTCAAATATCTCTACATGCCTTTCAGTCTGAAGAATGCCACTCAGACGTGAGAGCATTTTATCGATTGACTTCATTGCAGATTTCCCTTTGGTTATACATATGTGAATGACTTCTCTTTTTCTCTAAAAATCACAACTAGAACTATTTCTAGCTGTGCTCCAAGATGGTGGTGTGGTCATTAATGAACCTAAATCACAGTTTTGTCAACCGCAGGTCACATTTCTAAGTTACAAGCTCAACACTTTTGGCATCAAGCTTACGACAGAGCATATATCCACAGTGAGCAGTCACCCCCTCCATGGAAAGTATCATGATCTGTGCTACTTCCTAGGGATTCTAAATTTCTATAATCACCACATTCTGTATGAGGCTGAGCTGCAAACACCTCTCACAAACACTCTGGTGTGCACCGACAAACAGGGCAACAGGAAAATTCAGTCAACTTCAGAGATGGCAGATACATTTTGACAGGTCAAGTAGTGCTTAACACATGGTGTCACATTGGCACACCCCAACCCCGATGCCCAATTGACTCTTAGAACTGACAAGAGGAGTTCCACTACCAGGGCAGTTCTGCAACAGGAACTTGATGGTGAACCTCAGCCACTCCAGTTTTCCTCCAAGAAACTGTCACCCTCGCAGGCAAAGTGGTGCACATGTAACTGGGAGCTTTTATGAGTCTACTCCATCATTTGGTACTTCTGTGAAGACATCGTGGGTCCACAAGTTATCGTATATGAAGATCACGTGCCAGTAGTAGATACCATAATAAGCCCATCTTTGGATGCAAGCCTGTGGAAGTTCTAGGATTAGGACTTTATTTCACAATATACCACAGACATCAGACATATACATGGCACAAGACAACATTATTGCACATTGTATTTCATAGTTCAGTGCTGTATCAGTGCAATGTGACTTCACAGATGAATGACTTGAGTGTCAGAGAGCTGCGCAGCAATCCAGGCATTGGCCTCCATATCAAATGTTGTTAATTCCCCTAATCTAATGAACCATTATTATGTGGTGTGTTGGAAGACTAACTGTGGCTGTTGGTGCCTCTAATAATGTGTATATTCGAGCTTCTACATAGCTTGAGTCCCCTGGTATTAAGATGACAGTACTTCGCATCAGTGACAGACTCGCATGGCTGAATGTGAAATGAGATTGCCATTGCTGGGCTCATGCCAATGGAGCAAGATAAGTCGTCATGCTCAGCCTCAATTTGGATGCTTTATGATCCCAAAAGCATGCTTTAAGCATATACATCTTGAGACTGTTGGCCCCATATCAGAATCGCATGGCTGTCACTACCTCCTTTCAATGATTAACAGAACCACATAATGGTTCGAAGCAATACCTCTACACAACATTACAGCCAAGACTGCTGCTTGTGCTTTCATTAACCTATAAGGATCACATGATTCAGAACACCAGAACTCGTTACGGCTGATCAGGGCCACCAGATTGTGTGTGTCCTCTTTAATGCCCTGTACCACTCTGTGGAATACTGCATATGCGCACTACCACCTGTCACCCCAAAGTAATGTGCTCAGAGGGAGGTGACACAGGACTATGAAGGTGGCTCTTTTGTGCCACAGAAAGTCCTGGTCTGAAGCCCTTCTGTGAGTTCTACTTGGTATGTGTACAGCGTACAAGGATGACTTGGAGGTGTCACTGGCAGAGGTAGTGTGCAATGAATCTCTTGCCCTTTCAGCAGACTTTGCGTTTCCTTCTACAGATCCCATTTGGGTGGGCTTCCCCTCACTGGCTCCTTGCATACACCAGCCTATTCACACAGTTCACATCCCACCCACAACACTGAAGGTCATTCAACACTGAAGGTCTTTCCTCACGGGGATCTGCCCCAGTGCGATTACGTCATGTCGTGGGACCACTCCGTATTGGTCACATTGCAGCCTCTCCACTTGGGCCTGCACAAAGTCATCAGCAGAGTGCCAGAAACCTCCTATATCCTACTGTGTGGTATGCTGATGATTGATTCCATTACCCACCTGAAACCAGCATGGATACTACATGATGACCACACCCTGTCTGAGACTGCTGACCAGGCTTTGCTGATAGTCCAGGGTCCAGGATGACTGGCATGAGCCTTCTCCACCCCATTCTGCAACAGATTCCTCACATGATACCATGAGCGACAAAACAATCCCCTTTGCACATCCCCACCCCTGCCCTTGCATGCCGCCTGGCTCAGTACCTGCCATGTGGCATTCAGGTGACACCCACATTTCATGTGGCTGGTCATGTGCACATGTGCATGTTGACACTCAGTGCTATTAGTAGCATTTTGTCGAGAAACAGTCCAGCTGTGGTGTGCATTTGTGCCAGCTTTGATGTGACCAGTCACATGTACCTGTGCGTGTCAACATTCCCTGTCATCGTCCACCATAATACTTCATACTCCTGGAGTGTGTGTGTATGTGTGTGTGTGTGTGTGTGTGTGTGTGTGTGTGTGTGTGTGTGTGTGGGGCACCGGGGGGGGGGGGGGGGGGGACTGTGGCTCTTACCTCTCTGATGGGGAAAACAGGAAAGTCTTTGACAAACAGTGAATGGGGATGCGTAGTAGATGGTGCTATTGCACATACGTGTTAGAGGTAGCTCATGTTAATAAAGTGTTATACCATATAGCATACCATGTGTTACTGGTGGTGTTCTGCGAGCCCATAGTTTGATACTTTCTAAAAGCAATTTGCTTACTTTGCTAAAGAAATGAATTTGTGCGCAACCTAGAGGTTGGTTAGAACAGCACAGTGCTTTACTAGTCATAGTCCTCTCGGAAGTGATATGCCGTGGCCTTCCTCTGAAGTCTGACTGGCTTAGTCAGTTTTTAGGGGGCCTGCTGCAATTTGGCATGGACTTTAAACCACAATGTAACATGGCATTCCACAAGCATAATAATTTCCAGAGGTGAAATAAGTTATTATTGGTAGAAAAAAGCTAGGATCAACAGAGGATTGAATCCTGACCTTTGTGTTTCCAATCTGACAGTTACCTGCTTAGCCGCAGAGTTCCATGCAGAAGTAATATAGTGCTAATGTAGTACAGCACATTTCTTTAAGGATATCAAAAACCTAATTCAATCTAGAATTAAGTTACACTATTATTCTATTTATGTTTCATCTTGCATACAAAAGAATATATTCATATTCCACTTCCAGTTACACCATTTCAGTCATATACTCTACTTTGTGATGTCACCTTGAGCAGCGTACTGTGTACAGAAAGTTAGAGAAACAGGCAGAAGAGGAAAAAGGAAACATTGTAATATAAAACTATAAAATTTGTGCAGTGTACATTTTATCCAAATGTTTGCTTTAATTTATGAGCTGTTATTATTTGTAAACTGTTCCTCTCTGACTATAGATTTTCAAATTTTATTTTTCACTGTGTATTCAGTTTCAGACTAAACAATGTTCGTATTTATTTTTTTTTCATTATGCCTTACATTTCACATTTTTTATCCTCCACAGTAATTTCCTATAGACAATAAGTCCAGCATTTACAGGACCTATTTCAATAAAAGCTAAAGTTTCCATATAAATGCTTCCTATTTGCAGCGAATGGTGTCAGTTGAAGAAGTATCAGCACCACAACAAGAAGCGGAACTGAGAACTTCGGGTGGGGTTAGAAATTCTGTGTACTTATCATATTTCTCATCTGGTGGCAACTACTGTCTACAGTTATTTGTGGCTGTTGCATTTGTATTGACACCAGTGGTCATTCTGGGTGGTGACTACTGGCTCTCCTACTGGTAATTTCTTATTCAGTCAACTGAAATTAAGTTAATTAAACTAATGTTAAATGTTAATTTAATGTTAATCAAACAATAATGATGTTAAGGTTTTGTTCCCAAAAGAAGTTCCAGGCACTAAATCTTACCTGAGACACTAGTTTTGTTTGTTTCTTGTTTAACACCATAGGTGCCACATACCAGTATGGAATAAGAAGAATTTACAGCTCGGCCAACATTTTATGTCTATTAACTGTTGTTATATGCATTGAAGTTACAGGATACACTTTCTGCTATATCTATTAGTGCAAATCAGTTAATCCCTTCCATTCTCTAGACAACTTAGTATCATATTGAGAATTCTTTTATTTCATTCAGGTTTGTGAAATACTTCTGAATGTTCCAAATCAGACAGTTGATGCAATACATGAAGTCATATAAACCTTTGTAAGTGAATGTACATGTAGTTTATGTGATAGTGGCACTTATTGGATTTTGCCAGACATGAGCTGGGTTAGTAAGCATAAAGTGACAGGTCATTATTTGCAGCATTTTGATTCTGCCTTGAGTCAAACTGTAATTGGAAATTTAACTGGAAAATCTGCTTACAGAGTCTACAGTTATTTTGTAAGTTCTGAGGTTCCACACTTACCTGTTTCCAGAACAAACAGGATTGCTGAACAGATTATACGACAAACCATCAAAGAAAATGAAAATAAAGCAAGGAATGCGTTCAGATAAAGTGTTTTATAACAAAAAATAGAATCTTTGAAATTTAACAATATTATGATAAGGAAACTTTCCACTCATCATATAGCAGAGATGCTGTCACAGATAGTCACAACAAAAAGACTGTCACAAATAAAGCTTTTTGCCCGTAAGGCCTTTGTCAAAAATAGATGACAGACACCCAGACACAAGTGCACACGCACACACGCACACACACACATACACACACACACACACACACACACACACACACACACATACACACACTCACAGATGCAACTCACATACACATGACTGCAGTCTCAGGTAACTGTAGTGCAGCTACATTTACCTGAGACTGCGGTGATGCATGTGTGAGTTGTGTTTGCATGAGTGTGTGTGTGCATGTATGGGTTGCATTTGTGTGTGTGTGTGTGAGTGTGTGTGTGTGTGTGTGTGTGTGTGTGTGTGTGTGTGTGTGCATGCGTGTGTGTGTTGTCTATTATTGACAAAGGCCTTAATGGCCTGAAAGCTTTATTTGTGACAATCTCTTTGTTGTGCCTATCTGCGACTCAGCATCTCCTCTATATGGCGAGTGGCAACTTTCCTTGTCATAATATTGTTACATTCCATCCTGGATTTTCCATTGTTTATCTTTGAAATTTTGCATAAGCTTGGTATATGGCAGTGAGTCACACACAGTCCTGTGCATACTCTAATTTGTAGTAAATCAGCATTTTTGATTTAGTTACTGTAGCAGATATTCTAACTGACATATTGTGTTACATCTAGTTCTCCCTTTAAGAGGGGTGTTTATTATCTACATTTATCACAAATTAACTCTATTTTTAAGTTTGCTAACAACTATAATTAACCTCAAAAATTTTGGGAAACTAGAAACTTTTACCACAGATTTTTATGTTGCTTTAATATAAATCTTGTTTTGTGCATTTGCTTCAATTCCTATACAGAATTTGTAACTTATTATCTCAACAGATTAAAAGATAATCAGCACGTTTAGTTTAAAGTTACTTCTTCACTGTCCTGTACTACATCACACCAGCCAAAATCCAGCCCCACTGTGATGTTTTTCTCAGACATGGAATGAGTTGGCAGCTGGGAATCCCTCAGACTATTGTCAAATGATTGGCAGCTGCTGCGAATCATTGTGTTGAAAGAGCTCTCGTAGATTATGTACCTGTGGTACTAGTACTCTCCTCTCCTGTGGATCCTGCCGCCTTTGAAGAACATACGGGATTAGTCAGTACTCATACACTTGCCTGTGTGTGGCATTTCAATGGTAGAGCTAGGCAGCTTGTACAGGGTTGATGTGGCCCCGGAAGGACTCGAGGTATTATACCAATCACCCAACCAACAAGTTTGAAGTGCTGTCTTTCACTGAAAATGAATCTGAAGCAGTGGGACTCACTTCACCTGTTTTGGGAAAAACCGTTTTGTCTGGTGTCAAGAGGAGGCAAATGCAAAAGGGTAGGGTTCTATTCATCATTGGCAGCTCAAATGTACAGTGAATGATGTACCTGTTAGGGAAATGGGAGCGAAGGACAGGAAAGGACACCAAGTGCACTCAGTGTGTATGCCTGGGCACCTCATTCAGCATGTGAAAGAGGCTATTCCAGCAGCCGTTGAAGGTACAGGGTGCAACCAACTGCAGAGTGTGATGCACATTGGAGCAAATGATGCCTGTCATGTGAACTCCACGGTCATACTTGACAGAGAAGGTTGAAAAGACCAGCCTTGCACATGGAGTTTCAATAAAGGTCATAATTTGCATCATTGTGCCCAAAACTCATCATGGACCCTTGGTTGTGAGTTGAATGGAAGGACTGAACAGGAGACTTTGAAGGTTCTGCGACAAGATAGGCTGCTACTTCCTGGACTTGTACAATAGGGTTGAGAATTGTAGGGTGTCCCTAAATGGGATGGTGTGCACTACACATTGGATGCTGCTACTCAGGTAGCTGTCTGTGTGCAAGAATATGAAGTACTCATGAAAAGCAGTGATGCTCACACCATACTAGGTACAGAAAGCTGGTTGGAACCTGAAATTGATAGCAGTGAGATTTTTGGGGAAACTTTCAGTGTGTGTCAGAAGGATAGGCTAATGGGTAATGGGGATGGTGTGGGTGGGCACAAAATGGTAATTGGATCCTTCTGTCATCCACCAGATGCATCTCCTGATGTAACTGAAAGCTTTAGAGAAAACTTCAGTTTACTTTTGTATAAGGTCCACAATCATACTGTAATCATTGGTGGAGACTTCAATCATTCAACAGCCAATTGGGAAAATTACAGTTTTGTTAGTGGTGGGCTTGATAAGACATCATGTGAAACATTGCTAAATGCCTTCTCTAAAAACTACCTAGAACATGTAGATTGGAATCCCTCTCAAGATGGAAATATACTGTATCTAATGGCAACAAATAGATGTGACCTCTTTGAGGATGTTAGCATCAAAAAACTTATCAGCAGCCATGATGTAATTGTGGCAGTAATGGTTGCCAAAGAACAAAGGACAACTAAAATAAGCAGAAAGATATACACATATTCAGTAAACTAGATAAAAATCAGTAGTGCTGTGTCTCAACAAAGAACTTCAAACTTTCAGCACAGAGCAGGAGTACGTAGAGGAACGACGGCTCAAGTTTAAAGAAACAGAGACTAGTGCATAATAGGTGTAGTACTACAGGTAGAGAGATGTGGAATGAAACACATTTGGCTGTCAAGAAAGCAATGTGTGAAGCCTTCAGTGACTGCTGTAGCAGAATAGAGTCAAAGGATCTTTCACAAAATCCAAAGAAATCTTGGTCACATGTAAAGACTGTTAGTGGCACCGAAGTAAGTGTCCTGTCCCTAGCAAATGAGACGGGGGGCGAAACTGAGGGTAGCAAAGCAAAATCTGAAATGCTTAACTCTGTTTGCAAATGTTCCTTTACAAAGGAAAACACAGGAGAATTGCCCCAATTTAATCCTCAATCCAGTGAAAAGGTGAGGCAATTAAGTATTAGTGTCTGTGGCATTAAGAAACAGCTGAAATCATTAAAATTGAACAAATCTCCAGGGCTGATGGAATCCTTGTCAGATTCTGTACTTACCTAATAGCATCAAAAGTCTGACAGATAGCCATATAGCATTTAAAACAAAATTAAAAGAATTTCTTAATGGCAACTCCTTCTACTCATTAGATGAGTTTTTGGATATAGTAAGTGGGTAATTTCCCAACCCCACAAACTAAAAATAAAAAAAAATATTTAAAAAAATTAAAAATATTGAGTGTCATGTAATATTTTGTTTAATGTAATATCTTGTATAGACACCTTTTATTAACCTGACACATTCCACATCATTACGAAGTGTTGTATTCATGATCTATGGAACAAGTACTAATCTAATCTAATCTAATCTAATTTGTGGCTGAGTTAGCTCCTCTTCTAACTATGATCTATCGTAGATAAATCAAACAAAAAAACATCTATTTGCTATAGCATCTTAGATCATATTCTGAGCTCAAACATAATGAGGTGTCTCGAACAGAATGACCTCCTCCATGCCAACCAGTATGGATTCAGAAAACATCAATCACATTAAAACTGATTCATACTTTTATCCCATGACATACTGTTATCCCATGACATACTCCAAGATTTGGAACAAGGCAGTTATGTTGGTGGAATATTTCTCAATTCTGAAAAGCCATTGACTCAGTACCACACCCATGCTTATTGTCAAAGGTATGATCACATCGGGTATCAAGTGAAATTTGTGAATGGATTGAGGATTTTTGGGTCGGGAGGGAGCAACATGTTATCTCAGATGGAGAGTCATTGTCAGATGCAGCATATGACTCAGTACCATTCCTATGCTTATTGTCAAAGGTAGGATCATATGGAGCATCAAGCGAAATTCATGAGTGGATGTTATCTTGGATGGAGAGGCTTTGTCAAATGTAGAAATAACTTCAGGTGTGCACAAGGGAAAGGTGTTTGAATACGTTCTTTTCAAAATGGCATAAATATTCAGTCAGATTTTGATAAGATTTGAAAGTGTGCAAAGATTGGCAACTGGCTTTAGATGTTTACAAATGTAAATCGTGATCTGCACAAAGTGAAAATCATAGTATCCTGTGTCTATAATATCACTCTTAGAATCAGCCAAGTCAAATGAATACTCAGGTTTAACACTATGTAGGGATATGGAATGGATTGATCACATAGGCTCAGTTGTGGATAAAGCAGGTGGTAGACTTTGGTTTATTGGTAGAGTACTGGGGAAGTGAAATCAGTCTACAAAGGAGATTGCTTACAAATCACTCATGCAACCCATTCTAGAATATTGCTCAAGTATGTGGTGGGATCCATACCAAGTAGGAGCAACAAGAAATATTGACTGTACAACCTCTGACAATAAATTTTGGCGAATAGTCCTGTAACATTGACATAGATGAACTGTGAACTACAGTTAACTTACTGTCCTTTGAAATAGTCATCTCCCATAACTATGCACCACTGTGCTCTGTGATACATGTCTTAGAAACTTTGCACTAAGTCTTCCTTTGGGATGGTGTTCAAAAGCCACATCACATTTGGTTGTATGTCAGGAATATTGTCAAATCTCTTTGCTTTCAAAGCAAGTTTGGGTCGAGGGAATAGGAAGAAGTCTGGAGGATTGAGACCCAGCAAGTATTGTGGATGTTCAAGTGGCACCACCCCTTTATTGCCAGGAACTGTTCCATGATATTGGCTGTGCGTGGGTGAGTGTTGTCATGAACAAAAAACCAGGAACCTTGTTGTGTGTACTGGGGTTGTACCCTGTGTAGACGTTGCATGTAACAGGTTGAAATTTCAACATACCATGCAGTGTTCAATGTCATTCCCTCAGGTAGAAATTCCTTGCAGATAATGCCTTGACAATAAAAAAGTGATGAGCATCATTTTGATGTGAGATTTTTTGGCTCTGACATTTTTCTGACAAGTTGATGTCAAAGAATGCCATTTCATGCTTTGCCATTTCATTTCAGGATCATACTGGAGACACCAGGTTTCATCCCCAGTGACAATACCATTCAAGGAATTGAATGTCACATCCACTGCTTTTACAAAATCCTGTGAAGCCTCTAAACATGCCTGCTTCTTATCATCAGTCAAGTGATGTGGCACAAGACGACAACACATTTTCGCTTTCCCCAACTCCTGGGTAAGGATTTGTCGCACAGATTCACGGTTCATCTGCAGTTCATCCACTATCATGCACACAGTTAATCAACAGTCATTCGTGATTAATGTCCTCATTTTCTCAGTGTTTTTGTCGCTGATGGCTGTCGCTGGTTGTCCGCTACAGGGATTGTCAGAAAAACTTTCCCAGCCTCTTCAAAAATGGGTGAACCACTCATACTTCCACTTCATGAACAGTGCTTGATCTCCATAAACATACCAGCATTGTATGCATTTCTTTCCATGTCTTGCCAAGCTTAAAACAAAATTTTAAATTGATCCTTTGCTCATTCATTATCTGTTCTCAGTTAAGAACCGATGCACTACACAAGCACTTCATCAGACAGGTCTAACATGTAACACACACGATGCTCAACTGAACTACGGTGGGGGCAGGTTGTCAACACCGGGCACTATGCAGGTGCAGCATTGTGAGTCACCAGTGTTGCCTGATCGATCGTTCTGACTTCATTCACCAAACTTTATTGTCAGAGCTTGTATATACAGAAGGGTAGTGGGAATGGTCACGGGTGTGTTTGCTGATGGGGGTGTGTCACAGAGGTACTGATAAACTGAACTGGCAGACTCATGAAGATTGATGGAAACTGTCCTGAGAAAGGCTGCTAATAAAGTTTCAAGAACTGCCTTTAAATGATGACTCTAGACATATACTACAACAGCCTGTGTGTCACTCACATAGGGGTTGTGAGGACAAGAGTAGAATAACCAATGCACCGAGACATTCAAAATGGCTCTGAGCACTATGGGACTTAACATCTATGGTCATCAGTCCCCTAGAACTTAGAACTACTTAAACCTAACTAACCTAAGGACAGCACACAACACCCAGTCATCACGAGGCAGAGAAAATCCCTGACCCCGCCGGGAATCGAACTCGGGAACACGGGCGTGGGAAGCGAGAACGCTACCGCACGACCACGAGATGCGGACCACCGAGACATTCAAACAATCAGTCTTCCCACACTCCAATCTTGGAACAGGAAGAAACACTAATGATGGGGAAGAAGTATTTTCTTGTGCTCCACAATTTTCATTGTTATCAGTGGGATATATTGGTGATACGGTGTCCATTTTCGGCATGAAATTGTAGGAGGTGTCTTGAAAGTACAAAACTGTGAATATCACATGTTTATTGGCACATATTTGCCAAGCTGACTTCTGGTATTTCCTTTAAGATGACTAAAATCATGTATCTCAAATTAATTCTCTTCAAAAACATAGATCCTAACACTTCACATAAGATTTAAATGTTGTTATTGTGTTAAGTGCACCAAAACTCATGGGTGTGTGTTGCTATTTTGAGGATTTATGGACATTCAGTACCATGAAAAAGTATAAAGTGCCAGAGCATCAGCTATACTCTATACTCATGGTGTTACAATTTTGGCAGTAGTATCCTTGATTTAAAAAATCTTCCCCTCAAATTTCACTGTATATGTACATGAATAAACAAATATTTTTGAGAATTTATGGAAATTAGGAGTGTTGTGTATAACATATTTTGTAATAAATTGGCATTTGGTAATTACAGTTATTGTAGCAATTATTATAACTATGAATTCTTAGATTTAGTTTTTTCTTTAAATGAAAGTGCATATCATCTGCATTTATCATAAACCCCAGGTATTTTTGAGTTTGTTATGTTAATTCATTAGTGATCATATCAGGGACTCAGAACATCTTAACTGCAAAATTTCTCTTGTCATAACAGAAATCATTCTAGCAGCATCAGGGACTCCATAAATCTTAATTGCAAAATTTCCCTTGTCATAACATAAATTGTTTTGTGAGTGTCGAGCAGTTTAGTTTGTAAAGGGAATTTGCAATCCTTGTAGCTTGACAGATCCAAGAACTGAAAGAGAACAAGCAAGTGTGTTTACTGTTCTGTACAACATTGCACAAACCACACCACTGTGAATAGCTGTACTCAGACAAAGAATAAATCAGTTGCTGTTCATAAGCAGCTTGTAAATCACCTCGACTACTGTCACTCAAAAGGTAGCTTCTGTGAATGGGTGTGTTGGGTTTCCTACACAGAGATGTATGTACCTCAGATACTAAAGGTACCTCAAATACTTTTGTCCCTTGTAGATACTGCCTCCTCTACAGGAAGTACCAGACCTATCACCACCTGTCACCTTAACTGTGAGTGGAACATCAGAGTTAGATTTAGGTGCTCTGTACAGGGGGCTCAGGGACACACAACCGACAAAGTGGCAATGCTGTCTTCTTCTGAAACTGAAACTGAGCCAGTGGGACACACTATACCTGTTTGGAAACATGCTGAATCCTGTATCAAAGGAAGGTAACCACAAAATAGAGGGGTCTATTCATCAGCAGCAGCTTGAACTTATTGCAAATAATGGTACTCCTTAGGGAAGTTGCATCTAGGGAGTGGATCACCTTGTACACTCGTTGTGTATGCCGGAATACCTCATTCAATATGTGAAGGGGCTGTTCCAGAGGCCATTGAAGGAACAAGATGCATGCAACTTCAGATTGTGGTTCACATTGCAACAAAATGTTTATGTCATCTGGGGGCTAAGATAGTACTTGGATTGTTCAAGTGACTGTCATAGAAAGTTGAGGAGATCAGCCTTGTTCATTTCATTTCCATGAAGCTTGCAATCTGCAGCTTTGTCTCCAGAAATAATCATGGCCCTCCACTTCTGAGTCAAGTGGAATGCTTGAAATGGAAACTCTGATGTCTCTATAACTAGCCAACTTCCTAGACTAGTGCCACAGGTCTGAGGACTATAGAATATGTCCAAATGGGTCAAATGTGCACTACAACAATAGGTTGCTACTCAGGTAGCTGACTGTTTGTAGGATGTACACAATAGTTTTTTAGACTGACAACTCTCCATACAGTTCAGGTAATGAAAACTTTGTGAGGCGAAGAAGTACACTCAAGTCCAGAAAAAAGACAGAACACCTCAAATGATTAAAGACAGGATTTTCATATTCATTAGTGTGTTCTACAGAAAGAAAGGCATTTCAGTCAACTTGGTTCAGCAAGTGTCCCGTTGCCTACTAGGCACAAGGTCTGCCAAAGACCCGGATAACTTGTTCCAAAGGTGATAGAACCAATGCTTATAAGGCACAAATGGTATCCTGTGATACAGCCATCCATGCTGCATTCAGCAAGTTCCAAAGTTCATTTGTGGTGATTGGCATTGGGTCACAGCACTGCACTAAGGTTTTACCATATCCAACACAGCTTTGATTGGTGACAAGTCAGGTGGGTGGGCCAGGGCAAAAGGCTGACATCCTGTGACATCAAGGAGGCACATTTTCATGCAGCAACATATGGTCATGCATTGTATTGCTGAAAATTGGCATCTGGGGTGTTGTGCAGAAAGGGTATGGCTAAGGGTCACAGGATGTCATTTATGTAGGTCACACTGCTCACAGTGCCCTGGACATGCACCAACTGTGATTTATGCTTGCACGTAATAGCACCCCACACCACAGGGCCTTGAGTTGTTGCTGTCTCTCTTGTGCGAATGCAGTCACTGTGGTTCTGCTCTGCCTGTCTGTGGTGAACCAAAATGCGGCCATCATTTTCAAACAAACACAACCTTGATTCATCTGAAAACACTACCTGATGCCATTTCTATCCCCAGTAATGTCATTCCATACACAATTGTTGTCTATCATGTTTCTGCACATTCGTCAAAGGTAGAAAGAGAAATGGATGATGCACATGCAACCCATTCCTTAATAAACAGCAAAAGACTGTCAGCCCTGATAGTGTGTGATGTGTTACTCTGTTCCACTGCTGCACCAGAGTGAGGAGGATGCAAATCTATCCAGCTGTGCCATTCAAATGTGGTGTCGATCTTCTCAGCGGGTGGTCTGGATGCTGCAAGCTGACCCATCTCATCGTTTTCTATGGCCTTCTGTGAACCATTCGGCACACACCCATTGCTCTGCTGAAATGCTTCATCCAATGCAAACAGCTGTTTCCCAGATGGGTGCATCATATTCTCTCATGCCAATAATGTGCTCCCTTTTAAAACTCACTGATTTGATGGTATGGTTCACACATACACTCTGAGGCATCCCACATATCTTCTCAAGTCACACTGATCCATTACCTTCTGTTTATAGTGACTAGAGCCATAGGCACATTTTACTGGTAGGTGGTGTGCTGAAATATTAACATTGACCTCAAACCCCTGGGCTGACATGATTCAAACCCTATCCATTTCTGCAGAACATACTAATTTACATGTTCTGTAAATATGAACATCCTCTCTAGTTATTCTAGGTGTTCTATATTTTTTGATGTGAATGTATTAGCATAAGGTCTAGAGAAATGCCCCCCACAGATGAGAGTATTAAAATCTTAGTGATCAGCTGCCAAACTATTTGCCAGGGTTTGAAAAACTATTAAAAAGCAGTGAAGCTCACACGATACTATCTGTACCAGATAGGGTTGATAGAAGAGATAGAGACGATCCAACAGAGAACAGTGCGCTTCATTACAGGATCATTTAGTAATTGCAAAAGCGTTACAGAGATGATAGATAAACTCCAGTGGAAGACTCTGCAGGAGAGACACTCAGTAGCTCAGTATGGGCTTTTGTTGAAGTTTCGAGAACATACCTTCACTGAGGAGTCAAGCTGTATATTGCTCCCTCCTACGTATATCTTGCAAAGAGACCATGAGGATAAAATCAGAGAGATTAGAGCCCACATAGAGGCATATCGACAATCCTTTTTTCCACAAACAATACGAGACTGGAATAGAAGGGAGAACCGATAGAGGTACACAAGGTACCCTCCACCACACACCGTCATGTGGCTTGCGGAGTATGGATGTAGATGTAGATGCAGAAGGATAGACTAATGGGAAATGGAGATGATGTATTTGTTGCATTTGGCAAGGACCTCATATCCACTGAGATACAATTTGAAGCTGCATATGAGGTGGATCTGGCATGGCTCAGTATTAAGGGTGGCGATAAACTTGTAAGTGGATATTTCTGTCAACCACCAGACTCATTCCGAGGTGTAACCAAAAGCTTTTGAGAATCATTGTTTGCTACTGAATATTTTCCCCAATCTTGTTGTCAGCACAGGGAGAGATTTTAATCAGCCAACAATTTATAGGGATAGTTACAGTTTTGTTAGTATTGCACTATTGCACCCAATATTTGGAGAATCATCAATGTTATGTAGTTGTTTGAAATTTAAAGACCTTTACATGAGAAGCTAACATTACGTCTGGGCCCCATAGGCTCTTGTGAAGTGACATAGAAAAGTTACACCATTGCTTGCCAGTTTCTGACTTTTAGATACATGCATGTTGTTTGAGTTAATTTTGACAGTAGACTTTTATGGAGGTGTTAAACTGTTACTAGCTTACCTGAGACTAGTGACTTTGGGGTAGTGTAGCCTATTTAAAGAGTTGTGTATAGGTATGTCCTGACCACTACATAATGTTTCGAAAATCAGCTACATTAGATTTTACTGTTTTGAAGGGACTATAATACTTGACTGTTTTCTGCTCTCAGAAAAATATCAAAGATTAGCAAGTTATAAAAAAATACTGAATCCTGCTATGACTCCTCATCGGGAATACCTTAACTATGAGTTTGGCACCCATCTTGCAAATAATTTTACATCATTGTACATTATTTAAAAGCTTAATTAGTGGCCTAGTTAAGTATTGAGGGGTGTCTTCTGATTCGGAAAAAATATGGTCACAAAAATATAGTGTCAAAGTTTTGGATCTAGCAAACACAAAGACAAAACTGGCAACAGAAATTACACTGATATACACTTTCAGAGTCAATTATTTTATAAGTTAATTAGTTTCAGTTAATTCAAAGTATGTTTTCAAAAAGAATATCTGCTTTCGAATGAGTGGTAACAATACCTTGGATTTTATGGATTTGCTCGAAATGGTGGTGGTGGTTAGTGTTTAACGTCCCGTCGACAACGAGGTCATTAGAGACGGAGCGGAAGCTCGGGTTAGGGAAGGATTGGGAAGGAAATCGGCCGTGCCCTTTCAAAGGAACCATCTCGGCATTTGCCTGAAACGATTTAGGGAAATCACGGAAAACCTAAATCAGGATGGCCGGAGACGGGATTGAACCGTCGTCCTCCCGAATGCGAGTCCAGTGTGCTAACCACTGCGCCACCTCGCTCGGTGCTCGAAATGTTCTTTCCATTAGGTACTGTAGTAGAATTTTCAATTAGTTACAGTTTTTAGCTGAGTGAGCATCACATAAAACTAATTATGATATTTGAATCAGGAACATAAGCAGAATTAACTGAACAATGAATTTAACTGGAACTTTAACTAAGTAACATTCCGGAAAAAAAATGAAAAAAATTAGTTATTCACGGGAGTATAAAACATAACATATGGAGGAGTTCCCAACTTGGTACATCTCAAGCTTGACACCCCAAGCAGCTGCTTATGTTGGTTGGGCCTTAAGCTGGCCCTGACTCTTTTACCCATAGTAAGTTGTATCATAGATTACTCAAATGAAAAACTATGCCCAGTTGTTGGAAAAAGCTCCCTGTTTCTACAAGAAGGATAACAGAAGTGCTCTGCAAAATCTTTAACATCCAACTGTTTTAGAGTCTTAGAATATATTCTGAGCTCAAACATAATGAAATGCCTGAAATAAAATGACCTCATCCACGCCAAACAACACAGATACAGAAAACATTGATCATGTGAATTCCATCTTGTGCTTTTCTCAGATGACCTACAGAAAGAGACAGATCAGAAGGGTCATGTAGATGCAGCATTCTTGAATTCCAAAAAGACTTGGACTCATTATCACATTAATAATTATTATTGAGAGTGCAGTCATATGGGATAGCAAGTGAACTTTGTAACTGGACTTTCTTGGTAAGGAAAAAAAAAAGTTCAAATGTGTGTGAAATCTTATGGGACTTAACTGCTAAGGTCATCAGTCCCTAAATTTACACACTACTTAACCTAAATTATCCTAAGGACAAACACACACACCCATGCCCGAGGGAGGACTCGAACCTCCGCCGGGACCAGCTGCACAGTTCAGGAGAAAACAGACCATTATATTGGATGGAGAGTCAGTGATAGACGTAGCAGTAACTTCAGGCATGCCCAAGGAAGTATGTTTGGGCCCTTTTTGTTCATGTTGTTTATTACTTACCCAGCAGGAAGTATTAATTGTAACCTTGGACTAATGAAGTATTGTCTGAAAAAAGGTCTTGATAAGATTCAAAGTTGTGTGAAGAACAGCTACTTGATTCAAAAATTCAGAATGTAAAACTTTATGTTTCAAAAAATTCAAAAATGTAGTACCGTATTACTTCAATAGCAATGAGTCACAATTGAAATGAGTCAACTTATACAAAACCTTGGGTTTGACAGTTTGTGGAGCTACAGAATGGGTTGAACACATAGGCTCAGTTGTAGATAGAGGAGGTGGTAGACTTTGGTTTGTTGGCAAGATATTAGGAAAATGCAGGCAGTCTTCAGTCCAAGAACATTACTCAACTATGTGGGACACATACCAAATAGGAGTAGTGGGGGATATTGAACGTATACAGAGAAAGGTAGCAATAATTGTCACAGGCCTCTTTAAACCATGGGATAGTGTCATGGACATCTTGAGGAATTTGAAGTGTCCGACATATGAAGGTAGATGAAAACTATGCTGTGAAATACTGCTTGCAGAATTTCAAGGACCAGCTTCAAATGAGGAATTTGGGGATTTAGTACACTATGTGATCCAAAGTATCCAGACACCTGGCTGAAAATTACTTACAAGTTCATGGCGCCCTCCATCGGTAATGCTGGAATTCAATATGATGTTTGCCCACCCTTAGCTTTGATGACAGCTTCCACTCTCACAGGCATATGTTCAATCAGGGGCTGGAAGGTTTGTTGTGGAAAGGCAGCCCATTCTTCACAGAGCACTGCCCTGAGGAGAGGTATCGATGTCAGTCAGTGTGGCCTGGCATGAAGTTGGCATTCCAAAACATCCCAAAGGTGTTCTGCAGGATTCAGGTCAGGACACTGTGCAGGACAGTCCATTACAGAGATGTTATTGTTGTGTAACCACTCCACCACAGGCTTTGAATTATGAACAGGTGCTCGATGAGTTGAAAGCTGCAATCACCATCCCCAAATTGCTCTTCAACAGTGGGAAACAAGAAGGTGCTTAAAACATCATTGTAGGCCTGTGCTGTGATAGTGCCACTCAAAAAAAATGAGGGGTGCAAGACCCATTCATGAAAAACACAATCATACTGTAACACCACCGCCTCCAAATTTTACACTGGCAGATGATGTTCTCTGGGCATTCGGCATACCCACACACTGCCATCAGATTACCTCATTGTGTACAGTGATTCATCACTCTACACAGCGTTTCTCTACTGTTCAGTCATATAATGTTTATGCTCCTTACACCAAGCGAGTTGTCGTTTGGCATTTACAGGCGTGGTGTGTGATATATGAGCAGCTGCTCGACCATGAAATCCAAGATTTCTCACCTCCCGCCTAACTGTCATAGTACTTGCAGTGGATCCTAATGCAGTTTGGAATTCCCATGTGATGGTCTGGATAGATTTCTGCCTATTACACATCACGACCCTCTTCAACTGTTGGCAGTCTCTGTCAGTCAACAGATGAGGTCGGCCCGTACGTTTTTGTGCTGTACGTGTCCCTTCACATTTCCACTTCACTATGGCATCGAGATGTTTAGGAGTATGGAAATTTTGTGTACAGATGTATGACACAAGTGACACCTAGTCACCTAACCATGTTTGAAGTCTGTTAGTTCTGCAGAGTGGCCCATTCTGCTCTCTCACAATGTCTAATGATTACTGAGGTCGCTGATATAGGGTACCTGGCAGCAGTTGGCAGCACAATGCACCCAATATGAAAACATACGTTTTTGGGGGTGACCAAATACTTTTGATCCCATAGTGCACAACACCACATGTGTTGTTGTTGTGGTCTTCAGTCCAGAGACTGGTTTGATGCAGCTCTCCATGTTACTCTATCCTGTGCAAGTGTGCAAGCCTCTTCATCTCCCAGTACTTACTGCAACCTACATCCTTCTGAATCTGTTTAGTGTATTCATCTCTTGGTCTCCCTCTATGATTTTCACTGTCCGCACTGCCCTCCAATAATAAATTGGTGATCCCTTGATGCCTCAGAATATGTCCTACCAAGTGATCCCTTCTTCAAGTCAAGTTGTGCCTAAAATTTCGCTTCTCCCCAATTCTATTCAATACCTCCTCATTAGTTATGTGATCTAACCTTCAGCATTCTTGTGTAACACCACATTTCGAAAGCTTCTATTCTCTTCTTGTCTAAACTATTTATTGTCTACATTTCACTTCCATACATGGCTACTCTCCATACAAATACTTTCAGAAACGACTTCCTAACACTTAAATCTATACTCAATGTTAACAAATTTCTCTCCTTCAGAAATGCTTTCCTTACCATTGCCGGTCTACATTTTATATCTTCTCTACTTCAACCATCATCAGTTATTTTGCTCCACAAATAGCAAAACTCCTTTGCTACTTTAAGTGTATCATTTCCTAATCTAATTCTCTCTGCATCACCTGACTTAATTTGACCACATTCCATTATCCTCGTTTTGCTTTTGTTGATGATCATCTTATATCCTCCTTTCAAGACACTGTCCATTCCATTCAGCTGCTCTTTCAGGTCCTTTGCTGTCTCTGACACAATTACAATGTCATCGGCGAACCTCAAAGTTTTAATTTCTTCTCCTGACTTTTTCTTTTGTTTCCTTTACTGCTTGCTCAATATACAGAACTGGGTTTCCATCTGAGCTCTTGATATTCATGCAAGTGGTTCTCTTTTCTTCAAAGATCTCTTTAATTTTCCTGTAGGCAGTATCTGTCTTACCTCTAGTGATATACGTCTCTACATCCTTACATTTGTCCTCTAGCCATCCTTGCTTAGCCATTTTGCACTTCCTGTCGATCTCATTGTTGAGACGTTTGTATTCCTTTTTGCCTGCTTCATTTACTGCATTTTCGTATTTTCTCCTTTCATCAATTAAATTCAGTATCTCTTCTGTTACCCAAGGATTTCTATTAGCCCTCGCCTTTTATCTGCTTGATCCTCTGCTGCCTTCACTATTTCATCTCTCAAAGCTACCCATTCTTCTTCTACTGTATTTCTTTCCCCCATTCTTGTCAATCGTTCCCTAATGCTCTCCCTGAAACTCTCTACAACCTCTGGTTCTGTCAGTTTATCCAGGTCCCATTTCCTTTAATTCCCACTCTTTTGCAGTTTCTTTAGTTTTAATCTACAGTTCATAACCAATAGATTGTGGTCAGAGTCCACATCTGCCCCTGGAAATGGCTTACAATTTAAAAACTGGTTCCTAAATCTCTGTCTGGGCATTATATAATCTATCTGAAACCTGTCAGTATCTCCAGGCTTCTTCCATGTATACAACCTTCTTTTATGATTCTTGAACCAAGTGTTAGCTATGATGAAGTTATGCTCTGCGCAAAATTCTACCAGGTGGCTTCCTCTTTGATTCCTCACCCCCATTCCATATTCACTTACTATACTTCCTTCTCTTCCTTTTCCTACTATTGAATTCCAGTCACCCATGACTATTAAACTTTCATCTCCCTTCACTATCTGAATAATTTCTTTTTTCTCATCATACATTTCATCAATCTCTTCATCATCTGTGGAGCTAGTCGGCATATAAACTTGTACTATTATGGTAGGTGTGGGCTTCATATCTATCTTGGCCACAATAATGCATTCACTATGCTGTTTGTAGTAGCTTACCCGTACTCATATTTTTTTTATTCATTATTAAACCTACTCCTGCATTTCTCCTATTTGATTTTGTATTTATAACCCTGTATTCACCTGACCAAAAGTCTTGTTCCTTCTGCCACCGAACTTCACTAATTCTCACTATATCTAACTTTAACCTGTCTGTTTCCATTTTTAAATTTTCTAACCTACCTGCCTGATTAAGGGATCTGACATTCCACGCTCTGACCCATAGATCGCCAGTTGTCTTTCTCCTAATAACAACATCCTCCTGAGTAGTCCCTGCCTGGAGATCTGAATGGGGGACTATTTTACCTCTGGAATATTTTACCCAAGAGGATGCCATCATCATTTAACCATACAGTAAAGCTACATGCCCTTGGGAAAAATTAGGGCTGTAGTTTCTCCTTGCTTTCAGCTGTTCGCAGTACCAGCACAGCAAGGCCGTTTTGGTTAGTGTTACAAGGCCAGATCAGTCAATCACCACATGTATTACTCCCAAAAAAATTGCAAAGATGAAGTTAGACTAATTGCAAGGCACACAGATTCATTTAAGGAATAATTCTTTCCACACACCACACATTAATGGAACTGTATTAATAAGTGGTACATGGCATTCACTCCACAGAGTATAGATGTAGATGTATTGATTGGCATGCAGTTGTATTTCCATACGTTTAAATCTGCATCCATACTCTACAAACCACTGTAAAGTGAATGACAGAGCCATAGGCTAATCTTTTGTTTGAAGTCCCATCAGAAGTGATACATAGGAGGCAGCAGTATATTCCTGAATTATTCACTTAATAATGGCTCTGGAAACTTTGTAACTAGGCTTTAGTGGCACAGTTAATGTCTGTCTTCAAGTGCACATTTGTTCAGGTTTTTCAGTCTTGCCCTTAACTCTTCCACGGTCAAACAAACATGTGATTATTCATTATACCTTCCTTTGAATAAGTTCAATATCTCCTGTTAGACTGACTCAGTATGGGTCACACACATTTGAGTATATTCTCAAATGGTTCATACAAGCATTTTGTAAGCAATTTCCTTTGTAGACAGTCTGCATTTTCCCTGTGTCCTACCAGTAAATGAATATTTGTCACCTGCTTTACCTACAGTTGAGCCTATGTGTTCATTCCATTTCATATCTCCACATATTTTTACACCCAAGGATTTGTATAAGTTGACTGATCCCAGTTGTGATACTTTGGTATTGTAGTCATAGGTTATAATATTTTTGTGTTTTGTTAAGTGCAAAGTTTTATGTTTCAGCACATTTAAAGCAGGTTGCCAATTATTGCACCACATTGAAGTCTTATCTGTTCTGACTATCTTTGTAGACAGTATTTCCTTAATGCATCAACTGCAAAAATTCTGTGTTTGCTATTAATATTGTCTGACAGGTCGTGAATATACAACACTGGTAAGGGTGGACTTATAGTAAACACAATGGCATAAAATCCCATCATCTGTATATCAAAATGATATATCTAAAATAAATAGTCCTATCCATGGTAAATCCAATATTTTTGTGAATGGAATTAAGTTGCTCTAGAAATTCCATCTACTTGTCCTCACCATGCCATCAAACTATGAATGTCTTATCAACATACCTGCAGCTTTAAAACTACAGAGTTGAGCACTTATTCTTCTTAGTCCTATGCAAATAAATTAGTTACCATGATTGAGAGAGGCATACCCATGGCAACACCATCAATCTGTTAAAAATATTAGTTATCAAATAAAAAGTAAGTGAAGGTTATCCTCAATGTAGCTGCTAATCAGTGACAGAGTGTCAGTGACAGGTACTTTAGTAAACAACCAGACAATGTCAAATCTAACCGGAGCTGTTAAGTTTCAAAGTTTTTAACCTACTAATAAAATCTGCTGAGTTATGAATATGATGTTCACATTTACCTGCAAAAAGTCTCCATAGTGAGGCTAAATATTTGGCCATCCAATGAATGTGTGGTACACGGACCAAATGAGACTAACAACGAATATTGAACATTTACAGAAAATGGCTGTATGAATGGTTACAGGTTTGTTTGATCCATGGGAGAGTGTCATAGAGATACTTAAAGAACTGAATTGGCAGACTCTTCAAGGTAGATATAAAGTATTCTGAGAAAGGCTACTAAGCAAGTTTCATGAACCAGCTTCAAATGACAATTCTAGGAATATACTGCAACCCCCTACATTTCAGTTTCATAGGGATTGTGAAGCCAAGATTAGCTTAATTACAACATGTATAGAGGTGTTAAACAGTACAAATTGGTACAATGGGACAAGCCCTCTACCATCCATTCACAGTTGTTTGGAGACTATAGATTAAATACAGATGTAGGTACATCTATGTTATTCACTATTCCTCTAAAAGTTAATCCTTGTAGTACCTGCTCCAGGCTTGGTCTGTGACTTCCATTTTGTGCAATTGGTACTCTCCAAATAGAACCCAGTTAGTATGCTTCCTACAGACAAAAGGTAATGCCCCTGTTTTCCTGCCAAGGGATGTCTACATAGAGAAGTTGTACAGCTTATGTGAATACAAAACTTACCATAAGACTCACAAGGACACAATATTCAGGTTAACAGAAAAAACGTATTTGCTTCTGAATTCCAGCTCTCTACCAAAAGAAGTTTTTAAAAGATTGATGGGACAAAGTTCTGTGCCTCCAATAGCCACAAAGTCATACAGAAAGAAAAAAAGTGGTTCATAAAAAATGGAAGCCATAAACAAAGCTTGGAGCAGATATTACAAGTGTTAACTTTTAGACCAGTAGAGAGCAGAATAGATGAACCTACTTGTTGGTTGGCCAAATATTTGGCCTATTGCTGAGACCTTTTGTACGTAAATACAAACATCATGTTTGTAATTCAGTAGATTTTATTGATAGGTTAGAAACTTTGAAACTTAACAGCTCTGGATAGCTCTGACATCATTAGCTTGTTTGCTAAAGTAGCTATTTTAGACTCTCTGTCATTGATTAGCAGCAATATTGAGGAAGGCATAACCTCATATTTCAGCATGTGCTAACCTCCACTTACTTTTTATTTGATAAACATTATTTTGAATAAATTGATGGTGTTGCCATGGGTAACCCTCTCTCACCCATGGGAAATAATTTATTTATGGAGGATTTTGAAGAAAAAGCACTCAGGTCTGCAGTTTTAAGACCAATATTTGATGGAGGGTCTTGAGCATCTTAATTTCATTCATGAAAATATTAAATGTACCATGGAACAGGAAGTAAATGACTGTCTACTGTTTATGGAAATATTATTTGATATATGGAGGATGGGTTTACAGAGCATGGCATATACCACAAGCCTGCTCATACCAATTTATGCTTGTAGGTGTCTAGCTGCCACCATCCTTTGCAAACTATGTATGTGCTTCAAACTTTAGTACATAGGTCACATGTGATGTCTGATACTGACAGCTCTTTGGGTGACCTGGTACACATGGAGGAGATATTCAGTAGAACTGCGTATACAAAACATCAAAATAAGAGTGCTCTGCAAGTGAAAATTCCAGATCACTCAAAGGAAGAGGAAGAAGAAAGAGATGTAAAGTCCATGGTTGTCTATCATATGTGGAGTACCAACAGTATTAGGAAAAGGATAGATAGCATAAATATGACCCACTGAGTTGCAGGCAGGTGCAACAAAGTAACTGTTACATGTATAGCTTTTGGCCAAAACATTCTTCAGCAAAGGAAACACACACACATTCAGACAAGCAAGCACACATGACCACTACCTCTGGTAACTATGGTCAGAGCTGCCAGTGGTAGTTGTTTTGACGACCTCCTCTGTTACACACATTGGCTGACCGTTACTTGTAATAATTGTTCATGGAGTTAAAATATTGTTGGCTGGGTCTAGTGGTAGTTTTAAAGAAAAATACTCATCTTATTACTTGAAGATCTCCTTCAATCCATTGCTTAAATTTCTTTTGTCTTGAAGCCAGGTTCTCTTGTAGGTCTGGAAGCCCTATAGGTTGACACGTTTTTAGAACAATGTGGATGACAAAAATGATTCATATGTAATTTTCATATTTAATGATTCTAGATGCCTTGCTGCCATAAATTTATAATGTTCACTATGTGAAATGCATTCCATTCACACAGAAATCCAGAAAACTTTACATTTCTCCTTCCTTCCTGCCTCACACACACAACATACAGTTGCATGGCCTGGCGTGCAGTTAACATTGTTCCAAAGTACATCAATAAAGATATAGTCATATTAAGATTGAAACATAGAACATTAAACTGAAAATAATTCACAAAAAATGAAATTCACTCAATAGTATAATGCAACAATTATGATAATATATATCACATAAACAAAAATAGATATCTTTTTGTAGTATAGTATTTTTATCAAATTTGTTTTTTAATCAAAGGTGTTAATTGTGTTAGCACAGCATATACTTCTATGTAGTTTAAAACATTTCAAGTAAGATTGAAAAAAGGATAAGATCATAAATTTGAGACTATACATGGTCCAAACGTCTTATTGCTCATTACGCCCCCCACCCCCTCCTGAGAGTTTCGCTTGCATTACACTGCATTTACAAATTTGAAACATAGAACATGCAGTAAAACAGGTGTTTTCAAAATCATAGGTTTCTATGGTCTGAATAGTTGAAGGCTTATAAAAAGAGGCATCTGGTGTGTGCTGAATTGTAGGGTGGTGTCTGATGGTTCTCCATACTGCTGATGGTCTTGATGATTTTTTTTTAGAAGTGGACACAGTGCCCTTGGTATTTCCTACAACATTTCACAGTTTATCAGCTTCAGAATCCAATGTTCCCTAATCACACGTATGAAATATTTCATGAGAAAATTGCAAGATAAACAGGGTTCTCAGTAATTGAATTTCAAATAAAATAGAGAAATGTCAAAATGACTTCTTAACCAATTTAAAGTTAAGTGAGAAGAATACTTGGCATTTACTTAGGCAAAAGCAAATACTAACTCACCTTAAAAAAGTTTGAAAATTGGATTTTGTCAGGGTAATTATGCTGTTTAGCAATATTAAAGAGAAACTACTACTCAATTTTTGAAAAGTTAATACTATTTTGAAAAGTCTTTTGCGTTACTTTCATCATAACTGTATAATATGATATCACTTGTAATATTGTAGATTACAATAACAATTTAATTACCAAAAAATGTGATACCATATCTCAGAAGCATGTCCTCAGTACCTTTTTGGCTCTACCATGGTTACAATACCATTTTACATTTTCAATAGTTCATGAAATAACGTGTACAGCATAGACACTACTAAAATGTCAAAGCATTTGATAAAGTTCTGTGTGCTACATAAGCCTACTCAGTGCCAGGGTACTATATTACATGTACTGTATTTCAAATATAAGTCCAGTGTGCCAACATGTCACAACTTCAATTGGGAATACCGTGTAGTGTGTCTAAACACACAGCCAAGTTCACTGTCAGTTTGGTTTAATTCATGGCACTATACAACATCAATGAAATAACTTATATTTATAAGCACTATGGTAAGTGTCCATGGAACATGTCATGTAACTAACACTTAAAGCACAAAAATGAAAATGTCCTTTCCAGATCATGGGGTTGTCTGAAATTTACATATCACTTCTGGTTGAAAATTCACTTAAAACTAGATAGGATTGGAAAATGTCCACTTAGGTAATACACAAAATTATATACTGTACATAGATGATATTATGTATCAATAGTAATAGTGCCTACAGATTTCAATAACTCTCCTGACATCTTTTACACACTCTGACGAAGATAAAATTTGTTTGTTTCAGCATTCTGTCATACACATCCTTGTGAAATTGCATGGTGCCTTCTGCACTGTCTACAAGTAGTTTAAAGACGAAGAATAGTATACATATATTACTAGTTATCAAAATGATAAAATGTTATGCAGAGTTTTTTGTGTGTGTGCGTGGGAGGGGGGGGGGGGGGTATAGTATTCAATGGGAGAGTAGTCTTGTACCTTTTAGTATCATTTGAGAATCACCCCCTGTTGTACTCATAGTTGGTTACATAAATAACAAATGGGAGAGTAGTCTTGCACCTGTTAGCATCATTTTAGAATCACCCTCATACTCATAGTTGGTTACATAAATAACAAAATATCAAAGAAAAAAAGCAATAGCACTAAGATATTTACAAGTAATTGTGTGGGATATGGTTGTGTTGAAATACTTAAAAACTAGAATTTCTGTACAGATAAATGTTGATCATTACATGTTTCAATAAGTCACTATATGATTGTATCACTTGGTGCACATCAATCACAAGACAAATTTAGTATAAAGTCTCCCATCTGGGGTAAAATGTTTTAAAAAACTTAGCATATACCTCATCATGTTTTCAGAAAAGTAACAAAATAACTCCCATCTCTCATTAGATTTTCATAAACAGTAACAAAACAGTTATATGTTTCAAGTATATAGTCTGATACAATAAGTAGTTCAGTTTATAAAGCCTTTGAGTACTGAATACATCAACCATCAAGTGTTCAGATGTGTCATCCTGACTTACCTTATATGATTCAGTGTAAGTATAAAAAGTTTCATAAGTTCAGAAGTAAGCAGTTTTCACTTCTTCTTACCTGTCAACAGTGTACAAGTATGTAGTGGTGTATAGACATAGTTGTTAATTCACTAAACCCATTCTCCAGTTTACTTCCTATTTTCAAGTGTCATGTTCTTCACATTAATTACCAAAAGATGCTTAATCACTTTTCAGTGTACGGATTACTGACATGTTGCCTAATTACAAAAGATGTCACACTTCACATAGAATCAATCTTTCTGCTTAAATATAACTGAGTATTTACCTGCATCTGTTACTTCAAATCAAAAAAACTTGCATTACAAACCTTGCTGACTATGTGTGTCTTTTATAAATTTTCTCCACAGTAAGGAAAGACAGGTTCCCTAAACAGTACCTACCTAACATCATTCTCCTCATTACATCAGTAATACATCTATACTTCATTAAATACATCAAATATCTCCTCATTGTATCAACATAATAACTTTCACCTCATATCCTCATAATAAGACCTCATTACTCCACTGAATACTCCATAATAATAATCACCTAAGAAAAATCACCTGCTTCATCTTACACAATAGATCAACCTCACAAAATAACATTATATAGCAACAGACCTCACAACTGATATAGCTTTTCTTCTAACAATAGAAACAGACATTACACTATTTACATGTTTTATTATTTTACTATATGTAATCATTGCATTGCTTGCACAACTCATTACTGCATACAATCATATTACTTCAACTTAAGGATCAGAAAGGTAACACTCCCTAAAGTCACTTCATTACTTTCAAATACACTTCACTAGGCAACTGTACTTTCTCTTCTTACATTATTCAAACACTTTGAAAATTAGTG
This sequence comes from Schistocerca serialis cubense, assembly GCF_023864345.2. Classification (NCBI taxonomy): domain Eukaryota; kingdom Metazoa; phylum Arthropoda; class Insecta; order Orthoptera; family Acrididae; genus Schistocerca; species Schistocerca serialis. Next base: position 815,941,999 of record NC_064639.1, on the reverse strand, counting down.
CATGACACTAAACATCTCAGGTGTACCTCAAAATTTACCAAAAATTATGTATACTCTGTACTAATCTCATTACTCCTGCAATTATACAATCTTTTACACATACATGTTTACTGGTTACTCAGGGTGTTCAACAGAGTTTGATATTTGATATACTTGTACATTTTGTAAAATTCCATTACCTTACCTTTTTGATATAATCAAAAAACTTTTTTCACTCCAAACAGAAAAACATCCTCCTGCATTACTTTTGCACTCAGAAAATAATCAAATAGGTTTTAACTCTCTGAATTTTACACAATCAGTGTTGTATAGGTTTTATGTTTCTGTTTACTGTTCATCTTCATTTTCAAAAATCGTATCACCATTTCTGTTCCCAGAATTTCTATTCTCATAAAACCGTTGGTCCCCACAATTTGGTCACACACCCTGATAATTTCTAAATTTATTTGGATTCCTATCATTCGTCCCCAAGATGTTGTTGTTATGTCCTTGGTTAAAATTGTCATTATTATTATTTCTATTATGATTGTGGTTACTTAAGTTTGTCCTCCTGAAATCAGTACTATGTTGGCCAAACCCGTTATATGCCCTGTCCAGGTTTTCTTCATATTTTACAAACTGGTCTACTGAATCATGTGGCCCATAAACTAACCCCATTTGAATTCTTTCTGGCAGCCTTCCCTTAAGTGCATGTATTTGAGTTAATTCATCAAAAGGTTGGTCTAAGTGTGCAAGTTTCATGATCTGGTCTTTGCAAAACTCTTTCATTTCCCTTCTCTGCTCCCTGTACATTGCACCATTTAAAAACTCACTTTTTATCCTTGCCTTTTTCAAGAAACACTTTTCAAATTCGTTTATGGATAAATTGCTACAGTCATGTTGGTTGGCCCATGATAAGGCTTCCCCTTCTAATGATCTTTTAATGAATTTAATTTTTAATTGATCACTCATACCAGTGAGAAAACTAACAAGGCAATGTTGTATAAAATCAGCTGGATTAAAATGTTTGTCACCAGGGAAACACTTTAGTGACATAGTAGGATAGCTTGGATGTCCTACATTATAGAATGATTTTAGATAAGCCCCCTCTTGTAACTGTTGAACTTGTTTTTTGATAACAGAGACATCACTATGTAAGTCTGACACATTTGAGTCTGTTATTTTGGCTATCTTCTGAACTTTTTCATCTACATCTGAGGCAACACTATCTATTTTTTCATTTAGCTTATTTGTAAAAGTTACAGCTTTATAAATAAAGATGCTTGGATACAGCAGCATCTTTACACTAACTTCAACGGCACCTCTCTCAGATCTGAGGTCCTTGTCTACTTCCCCTATTTCTGTCTCTAAAGATTGTATTTTGGACTCTGAGGTCTCTACCTTCCCTTTACTTTTTTCACACGTCCATCTGTAGCTTTCACTTGAGAAAACAAACCAACTAATTCCTTTTAATATCTGAAATTTGCACATTAAGCTCTGTTCTAATAAGATTTCATTCTGAGACTATTGACTTTTCAAGTTTTTCACTAATTTTTTCCTTTGATGACAGTTTTTTTCAAGTTTTTCACTATTTTTTTCAAGTTTTTCACTTGTGGCAGTTATCGACTGCAAGAGTTGACCACCTCATCTTTGAGAACGAACTTATTTGGAAACTGTTAATCTCAGTGTGTTCCGAACTCAGTATTTGAGCGGATGTGTTTGTGCCGACATGATCTAAATAAAGTTAATTCATTATAAACAAGCAAATACTTAATGTTGGGTTTGATATCACCGTACGTAACATCTCGATTGCCACACATTATTTTCTTTCATTAATGACATTAATACACTAAACATATCTTGTAAATTTAACTGTTTGTTTTTTTTTTTTTTTTTTTTTTTTTTTTTTTTTTTTTTTTTTTTTTTTTTTTTTTTTTTTTTACTTAGCATTGTTTTACTTACATGTGACTGTTCTTATTTCTCATGGTCTGGACTCGAATCTAACACACTACTGTTTAAAAATCTTGACTCTGCACTGATTTCATTTAATTTTTTAGGTTGACTGTTGTCTAACACATCCTGAGACATGTCTTTATTGGCTATGTCCTGTTTAAAGTCACTAGCTGAAGGTGGTAGTTTTGGCATATTCATTTCATTGTTCTGATCATGATCCATTTCTTGTAAAGTTTTTTGTAAATTATCAATGCTGAAAAACTGGTCAAAATGTTCACACAACACTGCACTGAGAAAATACAAAAATAAATGTTATAATTGGTACTTAGCTTGCTATTGTCCTGGATTGGGTAGGTGATGTCAACAATGGTAATAATGTTGCAACCTTTTACAACCATGTATGTCCATAGTGTTGTGTCATTCCAAAACTTCACCACATGTACCATGTCAAATTATAATTGATTTAAAATCATTCCACAACACAATTATATGCTTTTTGGTCACCTGAAATGTAAATACTGTCAATAATCCAAACGTACAAGTATCCTGGTCGCAATTGTACCAGTTTAACAACCTCCTTTGTTACACACATTGGATGACCATTAATTGTAATAATTGTTCATGGAGTTAAAATATTGTTGGTCAGGTCTAGTGGTAGTTTTAAAGAAAAAAATAATCATCTTGTTTCATGAGGATCTCCTTCAATCCATTGCTTGCATTTCTTATGTCTGGAAACCAGGTTCTCTTGTAGGTCTGGAAGCCATATTCGCTGATGTGTTTGTAGAATAATGTAGAGGACAAAACTGATACATATGGAATTTCCATATTTAATAATCCTAGATGCCTTGCTGCCATAAATTTACAATGTTCACTCAGTGAAATACATTCCATTCATACACAACTTCAGAAAACTTTACATTTCTCCTTTCTTCCTTCCTGCCACACACACACAACATACAATACATTGGCATGCAGTTAACATTGCTCCAAAGTACATAAATAAAGATATAGTTACATTAAGATTGAAACACAGAACATTAAATTGAAAATAATTTACAAAAAATGAAATTCACTCAACAGTATAATGTAACAGTTATGATAATATACATCATATAAACAAAAATATATATCTTTTTATTGTATAGCTAAAAACAAAGATGATGAGACTTACCAAACAAAAGCGCTGGCAGGTCGATAGACACACAAACAAACACAAACATACACACAAAATTCAAGCTTTCGCAACAAACGGTTGCTTCATCAGGAAAGAGGGAAGGAGAGGGAAAGACGAAAGGATGTGGGTTTTAAGGGAGAGGGTAAGGAGTCATTCCAATCCCGGGAGCGGAAAGACTTACCTTAGGGGGAAAAAAGGACAGGTATACACTCACACACACACACATATCCATCCGCACATACACAGACACAAGCAGACAGTTGTAAAGGCAAAGGGTTTGGGCAGAGATGTCAGATGAGGTGGAAGTAAAGAGGCAAAGATGTTGTTGAAAGACAGGTGAGGTATGAGCTATGGCAACTTGAAATCAGCAGAGGTTGAGGCCTGGCGGATAACGAGAAAGGAGGATATACTGAAGGGCAAGTTCCCATCTCCGGAGTTCTGACAGGCTGGTGTTAGTGGGAAGTATCCAGATAACCCGGACGGTGTAACACTGTGCCAAGATATGCTGGCCGTACACCAAGGCATATTTAGCCACAGGGTGATCCTCATTACCAACAAACACTGTCTGCCTGTGTCCATTCATGCGAATGGACAGTTTGTTGCTGGTCATTCCCACATAGAAAGCTTCACAGTGTAGGCAGGTCAGTTGGTAAATCACGTGGGTGCTTTCACACGTGGCTCTGCCTTTGATTGTGTACACCTTCCGGGTTACAGGACTGGAGCAGGTGGTGGTGGGAGGGTGCATGGGACAGGTTTTACACCGGGGGTGGTTACAAGGGTAGGAGCCAGAGGGTAGGGAAGGTGGTTTGGGGATTTCATAGGGATGAACTAAGAGGTTACGAAGGTTAGGTGGACGGCGGAAAGACACTCTTGGTGGAGTGGGGAGGATTTCATGATGGATGGATCACATTTCAGGGCAGGATTTGAGGAAGTCGTATCCCTGCTGGAGAGCCACATTCAGAGTCTGACCCAGTCCCAGAAAGTATCCTGTCACAAGTGGGGCACTTTTGGGGTTCTTCTGTGGCAGGTTCTGGGTTTGAAGGGATGAGGAAGTGGCTCTGGTTATTTGCTTCTGTACCAGGTCGGGAGGGTAGTTGCAGGATGCAAAAGCTGTTTTCAGGTTGTTGGTGTAATGGTTCAGGGATTCCGGACTGGAGCAGATTCATTTGCCACAAAGACCTAGTCTGTAGGGAAGGGACCGTTTGATGTGGAATGGGTGGCTGCTGTCATAATGGAGGTACTGTTGCTTCTTGGTGGTTTGATGTGGACGGACGTGTGAAGCAGGCCATTGGACAGATGGAGGTCAACGCCAAGGAAAGTGGCATGGGATTTAGAGTAGGACCAGTTGAATCTGATGGAACCAAAGGAGTTGAGGTTGGAGAGGAAATTCTGGAGTTCTTCTTCACTGTGAGTCCAGATCATGAAGATGTCATCAATAAATCTGTACCAAACTTTGGGTTTGCAGGCCTGGGTAACCAAGAAGGCTTCCTCTAAGCGACCCATGAATAGGTTGGCGTACGAGGAGGCCATTCTGGTACCCATGTCTGTTCCCTTTAATTGTTGGTATGTCTGGCCTTCAAAAGTGAAGAAGTTGTGGGTCAGGATGAAACTGGTTAAGGTAATGAGGAAAGAGGCTTTAGGTAGGGTAGCAGGTGACCGGCATGAAAGGAAGTGCTCCATCGCAGCAAGGCCCTGTACGTGTGGAATATTTGTGTATAAGGAAATGGCATCAATGGTTACAAGGATGGTTTCCGGGGGTAACAGACTGGGTAAGGATTCCAAGCGTTCGAGAAAGTGGTTGGTGTCTTTGATGAAAGAGAAAGTGACCTATAAATTAGTCTTAAGAGAAGTATGTGGAAGGGAATACAAGGTGAGAAAGATTTCAGATCCTGGATGATGTGATAGATGGCAGCAAATACTGCAACTTTAAGAAGGAAGCAAAGGATAACAGGAAATGTATGAGGGTAATTCAATAAGTAATGGCCCACATTTTTTTAAGCCATTAATATACACAGACAAACATCCTTGTTGGTGCTTCACATTTGATGTTTGTTCTGTGCACCAGTGAAGTTTTGAACCGTTCTTATAGGTGGCAGAGCCATAGTACAGTGGCAAAATGGCATCTACATATGACTCATGTTACAAGCAGCCTGCTGTTATTGCATTCTTGTGTACAGAAAAAGTAACTGTGGTGAACATCCATAAATATTTGTGTGCAATGTATGGCGATGCTACAGTTGATAGGAGTACAGTTGAGTGATGGGTAAAGAAAGTCACAGCCTCAGGAAATGCAGAAACAGAGCTCCACGATCAGCCACGTTTGGGACGTCTTGTCGCATCATTGCCTCATCCTCCCTACAGTCCAGACCTGGCACCCTTGGATTTCCATCTCTTTGAGCATTTTGAAGATCCTCTACAGGGAACATACTTTGAAGATCACAAGAGTGTCAGTCATGCAGTGAAAACATGGCTATGCCTACAGGACAGGAGCTTTTACCAACAGGGAATACAGGCTCTTCCACAATTTTGGCATATGGCCATAGAACAGGATGGAGACTATGTAGAAATATAGGACATGGACAAGACATGTTGGTGTTTATTGTCGCCAAATTCTGACTCTCAACAATAAATATGTTCTGAGAAAAAGAATGTTGGGCATTACTTACTGAGCGACCCTCGTAGATGCAAAGGACATGCTAAAATAGCAGAAAACTGATGATGATAAATGGTTAGTTTACAGAAGCTATTTATAACAGCTGTTGCTCATAATCTGCACATGTCAATTGGCCAAATAAGAACCATAAAAGTTTCCTTAAAATGAAATCTATGAAATGTGAAACTGAATTATCCTAATCACATTTCACTCTTATCCTTCCTCTTCTTGCTTCATTCCTAGAAACTTGTTTTCTGCTCATCAACCCAATTTCCAAGTGACTGCAGAAGTGATATTTTTAATTTATAATTGTAAAGTGGTGATTATTACCTATGTTTACAAGACATTTCTCTCTGTCATGCAAAGTCATTAGCTTTGGAGTGAGCATACCATCCTCTAATCTTCATTTACATAGATTACCCACTACAGTAATGCTGATTAATGTACTTATGCTTAATTTTTGCAGGACCAACTCAGAAGAGATAATCCAGACTCTATATAATGAAAGTAACTCAACATACTACAGTGGCATCAACACATCTTTGACAACATATGGTTGGATACCAGATACAACAACAAGTGTCTATATCTATACAGCAGTTATGGTTGCTACAGTTGTAATTACTACAGTCCGCTCTGTATCATTCTTCATCCTTTGCACACATGCATCAAAGAGATTACACAATCAAATGTTTATTGGTGTAACACAAACAACTATGCATTTCTTCAACAACAATCCTGCAGGTATGTGTTTATTTTTATATTCGTACACGTCATCTACTGTCTGTCATAATTACTCTAATTTATAGTTAAAACAGTGTCACCTGTCAATTCTCCCTTTTGCTTGTTTCTGTACCCAGTAAAAGTGAAAATTTTACAAACACACACACACACACACACACACACATTACAATAAGAAAAGTAACTTTTAGTTATTCTTTCCATTTAGTTATTCTTTCCTTTTACAGACTTACAGGAGTCATAGAGAGGAGTTAGTACTAAAGTTGGTAAGGAAAGATTGGATCACTTTCAAATATCCCTCTATAACAGTTTGAGTACTCAAAACATTGCCTGTGGCATGGGCTCCAGTAGAGTACACATGTCAGAGGTCATTGTCTCCACTGTGTGCATACTTTTAGGCAGAAGATTTGAAACTAAAAGTGACCTGACCTTTAAACTTATTTTACACCCAAATAGTACCTTACCAGAAATAGGTTCCTTATCAAAACTTTATCTATGAAGGTTCCTCCACAACTTCTAAGAGCCTGTAATAGGAACTGCGAAACACTGAATACAATATGAATATTTTACAAATGATTCTATTCTTTAAAAATTATGCAAAAAATAAGTGAAGTAAATTACATGTGTAATTTTTCTCTAGCATATTAGAAAAATGTATGGATAAAGGGGGAAGGATGAAGGGGGGGGGGAGTAAATAGTAGATAGAACTTAGAACTATGAGTGTGCTTAAATCTCTTGCACACAGAATTACACGTTCTTGTATCCATATAGTTTGCCTATAGAGTCCACTCATTTAAAGAAAGTGTTCAGAGAAAACAGATATTTTATCCAGCAAATTAACAGGGCACTATCAGTTAAAGCCGAAAACCAGGAAATGAATAAAGAGGAGAGCACCCTGTTAAATTTCTTAGTTTTTCTTCCCTGTACTGAAAAATGTCATACAAAGTACCCAGAATCCTCCAAAACTGTCGGATTAATCTGGTTTCCCATTCATCATATGAGATTGCAGATCTGTGAAATCAGTGAAGAACAATTTGCTTATGCACAAAAAATTTACAAAACATTGTGGCTTAAATAGACCCAGCTGTATACATCACGAAAGAATGCTGCATCAAACATGAACATTGCACTCACCTTCTCAAAACAGCCAAGTCTGCTATTGCTGACACTGCACTAGCCTACTCAAAACAGCCAAGTCTGCTATTGCTGAACATTGTATCTGCATCAGACATCAGTCGAGTATGATTAAACAATAATTTTGTCCACAGCAACAACTTTATGGGAGGCCATTATTAAAGAATGCATGAAAATATGTGTTGCAGAAAATATGATGAATTGTGATAGCAGTTACCAGATGGATAGTGCATGGAACCTGATCATTACCATTATTTGTTCCAAACAAAGATGACAGAGTAAGCCGATGGCTATGGTGAGTGAAAAACCTGACAATAATAGAGTTCCACAGTTCCACCAGTGAGGACATTACTCACTAGGTAGTGTGGTCAGACTGTTTCCATGATCTCCACACATGCATGGAATACCCACAGCGAGCTAATGTATTGGGGACAGGAGAAACATTCTCACTCATTGATGGCTCACCTGAAGATGGCAGGTATCGACTAAAAATATCATGAAGTTTAGTAAACAACAACTGGCTCCAAGCCCTACTCTTCTGATAATATGTAGTTTGTTGGGGAAATTTTAAAATTTAGATCAGTATCGAGTTTGGATGATATTTTTTCATGCGTTCGAAAGTTAAGCTTATTTTTACAATAGTAAACACTGTAATGGTGCTTTGTGTTTCTTCATTTCATAATGTTTTTACCCGATAGTAGGTCATCGATGTACCAAGTTTGATAGAAATTGCTCAAGATATACTAGAGCAATGCTGAAACAAACATGCCCTCATACATTAATTTGTACACATTATATGCATATATATTGAAGACCTTTTGCACAAAAATACAGAATTCCATTCTGAATCCTTGATCAAAAAGCTTTTTTTTTTTTACTAAGATAATGTAGATTACAATCCTACTGACACCTAAATATGCCAGTAAAAGAGAGTAAGAATTTGAAGAGAAGAATAATTGGCTGTGCTGTTGTCTATTTTTCACATTATTATTCCATATGACTTTTGATGCATAAATATTTTATTTATGTCAGTTAAATAGTCCCATAATTCTGTAAAACTATGTTGAGTGGGCAAAATAAGCTACTGTCTTTCTCTTCAAGTGAACACAATGTGATATACTTACAAGTGCAGAACATACTACTACAAGAGTTTTCTTTAGTTTGCCTATGTATTGATTCCATTATTGCTTGTTAACCTGCTGTACCTCAAGGTATTTTACACACAGTGTTTCATTATTGTCTGACCATTCATATATATCTGTGTTACCAATAAGTTATTAGTGTTTGAAGTTTTATAAACTAAGGTTTAGTGAGATTAAGACATAAACTGTTGGTTACGAACCAGTTATTGGCCTCTTCAGCTATCATCCCAGCTTTGCCCACCATGGTATAGTTTGGCTTTAATTCGTATTATCATCAGCAAACAATATAGTTCTTCAACCATCCTTTAAAGTAATGGGTCGGTCATTAGTATATGTTAAGAACAGAGACAGAGATTTTGGAAGTCAGTATTTTATGTTTTCCCATTTTCATGTTAATTTTAGTCTAGTGATGCCATTTTCCAAAGTAGCCCTCTGCTTTCAGTTTTGTGTTTAAAATTATTCTTGTGTTGTTAGCTGTTGCAGGCAGAAGGCGTGCTTTGCTGGTGCTGCACATTTTTCTCAACTTTGACTGAGATAAAATCACTCTTCAAAGGTCTTCTGCCATTATAAAAGATGGCACAGAAACAGCTAATTAAAAACTCCATGCAATCAGCACATTTATTTATATGTAAAAGCCAACCTTGGAATTTTCCTTTGTGGAGACCACATCTGCAGGACTCATGTGCTGATGTGAAATTCTAGATTCACATATTTTACTGTTCATATTACTTCTGCATAATCTATCATTGATTGTACCAATACCTGTTTGTATTGTGGTTTATTGTGAACTTTTGACCATTCACGAGTACTGTGATAAACTCCTACTGCTATTGTCAATTGTAGGCTTAAACTAATTTCTGTTCTTTTAAAATTTTTGAGAACAGTAGCGCTATCAATATCACAGCAGCTGTTTCTGAGTTCCTTGTACAATTATCTGAGAAATAAGTTATTTTGAGACTTTTTGGATGCTTTCAAAACTATATTTTTGTATGATACTGGTATGAGTGTTTTTGAAAGAGTTCCCAAGACTCATGTACATCTGGTACTTGTACCAAAGATATCTCAAGTACTATCCTCTCCTGTGGATCATGTCTCCTCTGCAGAAAGTTCAGGGTCTATCATTATTCATCCACTTGACTATTACTTCTGCATAATCTTTGATTGTTCATATCAATACCTGTTTGTATTATGGTACATTGTGAAATTTTGAAAATTCATGAATACTGTGATAAACCCCTACTGTTATTGTCAATTGTAGCGTTAAACTTATTTCTGTTCTTTTAAAATTTTTGAGAACAGTAGCCCTATCCACATTAGAACAGCTGTTTCTGATTTCATTGTACAATTATGTGAGAAATAAGGTATTTTGAGACTTTTCAGATGCTTTCCAAACTATATTTTCTTTGTTGTTGTTGTTGTTGTGGTCTTCAGTCCAGAGACTGGTTTGATGCAGCTCTCCATGCTACTCTATCCTGTGCAAGCTTCTTCATCTCCCAGTACTACTGCAACCTACATCCTTCTGAATCTGCTTAGTGTATTCATCTCTTGGTCTCCCTCTACGATTTTTACCCTCCACGGTGCCCTCCAATGCTAAATTTGTGATCCCTTGATGCCTCAGAACATGTCCTACCAACCAATCCCTTCTTCTAGCCAAGTTGTGCCACAAACTTCTCTTCTCCCCAATTCTCTTCACTACCTCCTCATTAGTTACGTGATCTACCCACCTTATCTTCAGCATTCTTCTGTAGCACCACATTTCGAAAGCTTCTATTCTCTTCTTGTCCAAACTAGTTATCGTCCATGTTTCACTTCCATACATGGCTACACTCCATACAAATACTTTCAGAAACGACTTCCCGACACTTAAATCTATACTCGATGTTAACAAATTTCTCTTCTTCAGAAACGCTTTCCTTCCCATTGCCAGTCTACATTTTATATCCTCTCTCCTTCGACCATCATCAGTTATTTTGCTCCCTAAATAGCAAAACTCCTTTACTACTTGAAGTGTCTCATTTCCTAATCTAATTCCCTCAGCATCACCTGATTTAATTTGACTACATTCCATTATCCTCGTTTTGCTTTTGTTGATGTTCATCTTATATCCTCCTTTCAAGACACTGTCCATTCCGTTCAACTGCTCTTCCAAGTCCTTTGCTGTCTCTGACAGAATTACAATGTCATCAGCGAACCTCAAAGTTTTTACTTCTTGTCCATGAATTTTAATACCTACTCCGAATTTTTCTTTTGTTTCCTTTACTGCTTGCTCAATATACAGATTGAATAACATCGGGGAGAGGCTACAACCCTGTCTCACTCCTTTCCCAACCACTGCTTCCCTTTCATGTCCCTCGACTCTTATAACTGCCATCTGGTTTCTGTACAAATTGTAAATAGCCTTTCGCTCCCTGTATTTTACCCCTGCCACCTTCAGAATTTGAAAGAGAGTATTCCAGTTAATATTGTCAAAAGCTTTCTCTAAGTCTACAAATGCTAGAAACGTAGGTTTGCCTTTTCTTAATCTTTCTTCTAAGATAAGTCTTAAGGTTAGTATTGCCTCACGTGTTCCAACATTTCTACGGAATCCAAACTGATCTTCCCCGAGGTCCGCTTCTACCAGTTTTTCCATTCGTCTGTAAAGAATTCGCGTTAGTATTTTGCAGCTGTGACTTATTAAACTGATAGTTCGGTAATTTTCACATCTGTCAACACCTGCTTTCTTTGGGATTGGAATTATTATATTCTTCTTGAAGTCTGAGGGTATTTCGCCTGTCTCATACATCTTCCTCACCAGATGGTAGAGTTTTGTCATGAATGGCTCTCCCAAGGCCAACAGTAGTTCTAATGGAAGGTTGTCTACTCCCAGGGCCTTGTTTTGACTCAGGTCTTTCAGTGCTCTGTCAAACTCTTCACGCAGTATCTTATCTCCCATTTCGTCTTCATCTACATCCTCTTCCATTTCCATAATATTGTCCTCAAGTACATCGCCCTTGTATAAACCCTCTATATACTCCCTCCACCTTTCTGCCTTCCCTTCTTTGCTTAGAACTGGGTTGCCATCTGAGCTCTTGATATTCATACAAGTAGTTCTCTTCTCTCCAAAGGTCTCTTTAATTTTCCTGTAGGCAGTATCTATCTTACCCCTAGTGAGACAAGCCTCTACATCCTTACATTTGTCCTCTAGCCATCCCTGCTTAGCCATTTTGCACTTCCTGTCGATCTCATTTTTGAGACGTTTGTATTCCTTTTTGCCTGCCTCATTTACTGCATTTTTATATTTTCTCCTTTCCTCAATTAAATTCAATATTTCTTCTGTTACCCAAGGATTTCTACTAGCCCTCGTCTTTTTACCTACTTGATCGTCTGCTGCCTTCACTACTTCATCCCTCAGAGCTGCCCATTCTTCTTCTACTGTATTTATTTCCCCCATTCCTGTCAATTGTTCCCTTATGCTCTCCCTGAAACTCTCTACAACCTCTGGTTCTTTCAGTTTATCCAGGTCCCATCTCCTTAAATTCCCACCTTTTTGCAGTTTCTTCAGTTTCAATCTGCAGTTCATAACCAATAGATTGTGGTCAGAATCCACATCTGCCCCTGGAAATGTCTTACAGTTTAAAACCTGGTTCCTAAATCTCTGTCTTAGCATTATATAATCTATCTGATACCTTTTAGTATCTCCAGGATTCTTCCGTGTATACAACCTTCTTTTATGATCCATGAACCAAGTGTTAGCTATGATTAAGTTATGCTCTGTGCAAAATTCTACAAGGCGGCTTCCTCTTTCATTTCTTCCCCCCAATCCATATTCACCTACTATGTTTCCTTCTCTCCCTTTTCCTACTGACGAATTCCAGTCACCCATGACTATTAAATTTTCGTCTCCCTTCACTACCTGAATAATTTCTTTTATCTCATCATACGTTTCATCTATTTCTTCATCATCTGCAGAGCTAGTTGGCATATAAACTTGTACTACTGTAGTAGGCATGGGCTTTGTGTCTATCTTGGCCACAATAATGCGTTCACTATGTTGTTTGTAGTAGCTTACCCGCACTCCTATATTTTCGTATGATACTAATAAGAATGTTTTTGGAGAACTTATTTTGTAACAAATTAGCATTTGTGATTCACAATTTCTGCCAAAGAATAGATCACACCCGAATTTCATTGCTTATCAACATAAAAAAATGTGCATTTTTGAGAATTTTCAGAAGTTACCATTGTCATGTGCATACTCAAATTTGTAGTAAATCGGCATTTGTGATTTAGTTACTGTAGCAGATATTCTAACAAACATATTGTGTTACATCTAGTTTTCCCACAAAGAGGAGTGTATATTATCCACATTTATCATACATTAACTGTTTTCAAGTTTGTCAATTACTGTAATTAACTTCAAAAAGTTTTAGGAAATCAATAATTTTTACCATAGGTTTTCTGTTACCTTAATAGAAATCACATTTTGTGTATTTACTGAAATTCTTGTAAGGAATTAGTAACTTATTTAACTCAGCAGATATAAAAGATAATCAGCAGGCTTAGTTTAAAGTTATTTGTTCACTCTCCTGTAATACATTGCACTAGCCAAAATACAGCCCCACTGTGATTACTATTCTTGAACACAGGATGAGTTGGCTGACATTTGTAAGCAGCTGGAAATCACCCTGGTTACTGTCAGATGGTTGGGAACTACTGTGAATCAGTGTGTTGGAAGAGCTCCCAAGAGTCATATACGTCTGGTACTAATACCAAAAGTACCTCAAGTACTATCTTCTCCTGTTGATCATGTCTCCTCTGCAGAAAGTACAGGGTCTATCATTACTCATCCATTTGACTGTGAGTGGCTTTTCAGTGGTAGATTCAGGCTTTCTGTACAATGCTGACACAGACCAGGGAAGTCTCAGGGTGTTATACCGATCCCCCTAACCAACAAGGTCGAAGTATTGTCTGCCACCGAAACTGATACAGAGGCATTGGGACTCACTTAACTTTTTTTGGGAAAATCTGTTTGGTGTCAAGAGGAGGCATACATAAAATGGTAGGGTTCTGTTAATCATTGGCAGTTCAAACTTATGGTGAATGATGGTACCCCTTTGGGAACTTGGCAGCAAGAGAAAGGACACCAGGTGGACTCAGTGTGTATGCCTGGATGCCTCATTCAGAACATCAAAGAGGCTGTTTCAGCAGCCATTGGAGGAATAGGGTGCAACCAGCTGCAAATTGTGATGCATGTTGGAATAAATTATGCCTGTTGTCTGAGCTCTGATGTCATACTTGGATTATTCCAGTAAATGGCAGAGAAAGTTGAATAGATCAGACTTGTGCATGGAGTTTCAATCAAGGTCACAGTTTGCAGCATTGTCCCTGGAACTCATCATGACCCCTAGGTTCTGAGTCAAGTGGAACAACTGAAGCTGAGACTCTGAAGGTTTTGTGACAAGGTAGGCTGTGACTTCCTGAACTTGTGCCATAGGATGTGTCCAAATGAGTCAAGTGTGTTCTACACATCAAAGGCTGCTACCAGGGTAGCTGACTGTGTGTGGTGTGCAAACAAGGGTTTTGTATGTTAGGTGACTCAACATCCAATTCAGATAACAATAAAAGAAATGACTCCCACAGGTGAGAGTATTAAAATCCTAGTGGTTAACTGCCTAAGCATTCACTACAAAGTTCCAAAATTCAAAGTGCTCTTGAAAAGCAGTGAAGCTCACAGAATACTGGGTCCAGAGAGCTGGTGGGAACCTGAAATTGATAGCAGGGAGATTTTTGGGGGAAATTGAAGTGTGTACTGAAAGGACAGGCCAATGGGAAATGGAGACCATGTATTTTTCACACAGTAAACAACTCAGATTCACCAAGATAGAAATTGAAGCTATATGTGAGATTGTTTGGGCAACACTCTGTATCAGGGGTTGGCATAAAATGGTAATTGCATCCTTCTATTGTCCACTGAATGTAACTGAAAACTTTAGAGTTTGCTTGTACTTAATTTCCCCAATCATACTGTACTCATCAGTGCACTTCAATCATCCAATTATCAATTGGGAAATTTACAGTCTTATTTTTGGTGGGCATGATAAGGCATCCTGTGAATGATTACTAGATGCCTTCTCTGGAAACTAACTTGAACAGGTAGTTCAGAACCCCACTCATGGTGGAAGTATATTGGATCAAATGGCAGTAAATAGACCTGACCTCTTTGAGGGTGTCTACATAGAAACTGATATCAGTGACCAAGACGTGTTTATGGCAACAATGATTACCAAAGTACAAAGGGCAACTAAAACAAGTCGAATGTTTTTTTTCCCCCCATCATTGGTTCCCACAAAACTTTTGTGAGGTTCGTTTATGAATGACAGAAAATGTTACTGGAGGCATAATATTTATGATTTCTCATGGTTATAATTGATTAAAGTAGTGGCTGTTTTCAATGTAAAGAATGCCTGTTTGACTAAATTTAATGCCTCAGTGTGTGGTTGTTTACTAGCAAATAATTTGTCCATATTTTCAGAACTCTTCTTCACAGCTGCACTGAAGCACCAAAGAAACTGGTACAGGCATTCATACTCAAATACAGAGATATGTAAACAGGCAGAATATGGTGCTGTGGTCAGCAATACATATATAAGACAACAAGTGTCTGGTGCAGTTCTTAGAACAGCTACTGCTGCTACAATGGCAGGTTACCACGATTTAAGTGAGTTTGAATGTGGTGTTATAGTAGGTGCATGAATGACAGGACACAGCTTCTCTGAGGTAGTGAAGAAGTGGGGATTTTCCCATACAACTATTTCAAGAGTGTACCACAAATATCAGGAATCTGGAAAAACATCAGGTCTCCGACATCGCTGTGGCAGGAAAAAGATCCTGCAAGAATGGGACCAACAGCAACTGAAGAGAATCCTTCAGCATCACAGAAGTGCAACCCTTCTGCAATTTGCTGCAGATTTCAATGCAGGATCATCAACAAGTGTCAGCATGTGCACCATTCAATGAAACATCATCAATATAGGCTTTTGGAGCTGGAGGCCCACTTGTGTACCCTTGATGAATGCATGACACAAAGCTTTATGCCTCACCTGAGCCCGTCAACTCCGACAGTGGACTATTGATGACTGAAAATGCGTTGCCTGGTCAGTCGAGTCTCATTTCAGATTGTATTGAGCGAATGGACATGTATGGGTATGGAGACAAACACATGAATCCATGGACCCTGCATGTCAGCAGAGGACTGCTGAAGCTGGTGGAGGCTCTGTAACAGTGTGTTCGCAATTGGAGTGATATGGGACCCCTGTTATGTCTAGATATGACTTTCACAGGTGACACGTACGTAAGCATCCTGTCTGATCACCTGCATCCATTCATATTGATTATGCATTCCGATGGACTTGGGCATTTCCAGCAGGACAATGCAACATGCTACTACACATCCAAAATTGCTACAGAGTGGCTCCAGGAACACCCTCTCCAGAAATGAACATTATTGAGCATATATGGGATGCCTTGTAATGTGCTGTTCAGAAGAGATCTCCTCCCCTTCGTACCCTTATGGATTTATGGACAGCCCTGCAGGATTCATGGTGTCAATTCCTTCCAGCACTACTTCAGACATCAGTATTGTCCCTGCCACGTCATGCTGTGGCACTTCCACGTGCTCACAGGGGCCTTACATGATATTAGGCAGGTGTACCAGTTCCTTTGGCTCTGCAGTGTATATACCGGTATGATTAAAAAATGATTAAGTAGTTAATTTTGTATATTTTGATATACCAGTAAGATATCATTAATATCACTTCTAGCAAAAACTATGCTTACAGAGATTCATCATGTTTCAGAAACTTCTAGAACATGATTTCTCCAATTGTCAGAAGATGTTCATGTGGTTAAGTTGTGTTGTAGAGTAATTGTTATCTGTACATGTATACATCTAGCAATATAAGAAAAGGATTGTTGCTGTTCACCATATAGTAGAGATGCTGAGTTGCAGAAAGGTATAACAAAAGTACTTTTGGCCAACAAGGCATTTGTCAAAGATAGACTCACCCCCCCCCCCCCCCCGCCCACACACACACACACACACACACACACACACACACATATGCACGCACACGAAACTCACATACAAATGACCACATTGTCTAATATACATCAAACACACACCAAAAGATGATTGTGTAGACAGTTTCTTGGAGAAGGGTGAAATAGATCAGAATCTGAACACTCAGATTTCCCTATGGGGACATGGAATGATCATATATACCCATTCTGTCACCAGGGTTGTAGGATAACCGGATGAGGATTCAGCTGAAATGGTTCAGATGGTTGTTCATTTTATTTACAACTTCTGTTTGCTTCTCTTTCATTCATCTTGTTCATTGCACATCTTCTGTATGTCCATGTAGACTGAGAAGTGTCCTTGGTGTAGAGTATCAGATGATAGTTCAGTAAGCTATTTTTAACAAAAATTGATTCATATCCTTCTCCCAAACAGGAAGTTTAAATTTCACTGTAGTGTAATATGTGCATGTTTGAGCATGCCATCCTATGTTATGTCCAACAGTTAATAGGTCTTTCATCACTTGCTATTTGTTCTTCCACAGATTTCTCTTCAATATTTCTACATAATAAGTTTCATCAATTGGAATGCCATCACATTTGTATCAATATCCTTTAATTGTTATCCCTTTTTTTTAGGTAGAATTCTCAACCGGTTTTCAAAAGACATTGGAAATGTGGATGAAACGCTTCCTCCTACCATGATAGACAGCTTTCAGGTAAGCATTTTAGCTTTAACATATAACTGATCATATGTCTTTAGTTTATGTGATGTAGACTGGTAGTCTACATGTCCAGCTGCCTAACCTATCCACCTCCTTAACGTTTGAGGTTACTTTTTTAAACAGAGTTGCAGCAACTGCCATCTGTGATTGCCAAGCACAGTTACCTACAGTACTGCTATCTGTTGCTATGCTCTGAACTTACAGTACAGGCTACAGTGCAATGCTGCTAGCATGCTTAGCCAAGCTGCAAGCTCACAGCATCGACTACAGCATGGCACTTGAAAGAGCAAGCTGATATAAAAGTAGAAACACAAGACCCTAACAACATAGTTTGCAAGTGCAGTGTCCAATTCCTACCAACTGTAGTTTCATGTCACTGTGTGTCCAATTTTGAGGATCCAGCAAGATTATGAAGCAAAGGAATCAGATGTTTTTCCACCGCTACATCTTTGCAGCAGCCACATACAACTATATCAACACAAAGCCACATGAGAACATGCTGGTTTGTTATGTGTGCTGTGACAACACTGCAATTTCAGAGGTCTCCTGAGTGACAGATTGTGTAGTGTCATCAATGACCACTTATGTGACAGGATATGACTTGATTTCAGTGGTCACCTGAGTGAGGGATTGTATAGTATCATCAGTTGTCTCTGGTGTGGTGTGATATGATGTGGTCACCCAAGCTACAGATTGTGTAGCATTACGAGTGGTCATTCACCCGGCAAACTGTGTACTATTTTTTCAATGGTTGCTCCTGTGACAGGTCGTGTGCAGTGACTAAGTGGTCACCCCTGCGGTGAATAGGGTTGCATGAGATTGTGACTGCTTTCATGTGGCTGGTTTCTTGTACCAACAGTGCTATCAACAAGCATTAACTTAATGTGTAATTGTATATTCTGCTTCCTACATAAATTAACTTACAGTGGTGACACCTTGCTGGCACAGACTAATTGCTGTGCATGTGTGGTACAACATGATTAACTATGATGAGGTTGTTCCCGTGGATTGTGCTGCCACTGCTAATATTGCTGCCACATCATCTTCCAGTGAGTTGCATTCTATGGTCTCCTATGTCACTGGCTGATCAACACTTTTTTTGCCTACCCATCCGTCCCTTTGGTTCACACAGGTCGAGGCCTGCTTTCATTGCAATGGTGTAATGTCAGAGCATATGCAATATGCTTATATTGCCGACCAGCTTGACCAGTGCTACACTGCCAAAGTTGCTGAAATCAATAATGTGCCACCATCCAGTGGGCCATACCAGCAGCTCACCTCTCTATGTCCCCCAGCTGAGTGTGTACCTCATCTAATTGCAGATGATGACACTGGTGACAGAACACCATTCCAGCTCTTGTCACCTCTGCACACTGTCAACATTGGCATAGTTCCAGACAAGTTGCTGCCTGTGCTTTGGCTGAACTGACTGCCTAGTCAGGCTCATGCCATCTTCACAACTCAGAAGACACTTTCACTGCAACAACTAGCTTTCCTTTCTGACACAGTGGTTAAGGCCTGTGTTCTGTTACAGCTCATGTTGCTGCTTCCAGCCTGATGTCAACTCTGACATGACAGCTACAATGTATTTTGCACATTAGACCAGCATGGACAGCCAATAATTCCAGCTGCTTTCATTCCAGATTGACATCCTTACAGTTGAAGCATTGCACTTCGTGCCTGGCCAGCTGTTATTCAAACAATGTCACACCCTTACTAGTGCACTCATGAATATTCTTACGACAAAGACCAACTCACTATGTTGTTACCATTGCTACCACTGCCCCCGCCTTGCGATCACCCAAATGTCATTGAAGACCAACCCACTATGTGCAGTACCACTGCATGTTTAGTGAGCATGCTTCCCACTGCCCCCCACCATGCACTCACCCAAATGTCAGCGGCATCTGTGAGTGAACATGCACCGATGCCATTCTGTCTCACAGCACGTGTTCACTTTGGGTAGAAGGCCCAACCAGCATTTCCATATAGGCAATGGGCCTGACCTGTCCATCTGTCTTTGCAAACAGCTACCTTGGCATTGACCAATAACTCCGTTGGGACTGTCAGCTGCCAACAACATGCCTATCACCACTCTTGGTGTCCACATGATGCAATTGGACATAGGACTGCACTACACCTTCACTTTGGGCAGAAGGCCCAACCAGCATTTCCATATAGACAATGGGCCTGACCTGTCCATCTGTCTTTGCAAACAGCTACCTGGGCATCAACCAATAACTTCGTTGGGACTGTCAGCTGCCAACAACATGCCTATCACCACTCTTGGTGTCCACATGATGCAATTGGACGTAGGACTGCACCACACCTTCCGCTGGCATTTCACCATCACAGATGTCATGGAGCCAGTTATTGGTATCAATTTCTTAGCAAATTTTTGGCTCCTTCCTGATAAGCTGGCCCTCATGTCACTCGATCTTGGGTTCCTGTGTGCTGCACAAAACTTTGCACTGAAGCTCATCCCTCCTGCTAGTGGATGGCTTACCAGTACCTTTTTGACTCTTTCTCAGCCATCATACAAACATCTGGAGTACCACAGGAGGTATGACACAGCACAGTCCACCAGATCCGCACCTCTGGTTTTCAGCAGACTATGAAACCTCTTACCAAAACAGCTTGCTGCTGCTAAATCCAAATTTGGGACTTTTCTTCAAGTTGGCTCCATCTGCTGTTCAAGCAGACCCTAGTCCTCTCCTCTCTGCCTCATACTGAAGAAGGATGAATCTGGTGACCCTTCAGTGACTAGTGTCCTCTTAATGGATGCACCAATTCAACCACTTCCTCAGCAGCACTTTGGTGTCAGCATCCTTGATTGTATGAAAGCATTCACATAGATACTAGCCACCATGGAAGACTCTCAAAGACAGCCACCTCCATGACAGTTGGACTCTCTGAGTCGCTTTTCATGTCGTTTGGCCTCTGAAAGCTGCAAAGACATGGCAACAATCCATCAATGGTGTGCTACATGACCTACCCTTTTGCTTCATTGATCTTGACAATATATTGGTATTTTCTTCTTCACTTTCGCAATACCATGACTGTATGACAGCAGTGTGTCAACGGTTCAACAAATTTGGGATTATCATTAAAGCTCTTATATGTATCTTTGGTGCCTCCCAGGTGGCACTTTTGGGCCACCAGATTTGTGCAGATGGCATCATTCGCCCCCCTGAAAAAGCTCAAGCTATTTGGGAAATTCAGCATCCGTGAACCACTCTGAGAACTCCACCAATTCCTTGGAATTATGAACCTCTGCCATTTTCATCTCCCCGGCACAGCATACACTCAAGGACTGATGACAGATGACATTGCTAGTCCCAACACAAAGGACAACAATCCCATTCCTTGGATGGATCAAATAGATACTGACTCCACTACTGCCAAAAACAAGCTCGCCAGTGCTGCAATTATGGCTCACTCAGTCCACGATGCCCAGCTGGCCCTGATGGTCAGTGCCAGACAGCATGCCTTAGATGCAGCCTTGCAGCAACACTTCAGTGGTTGTTGACAACCAATGGCTTTCTTCTCAAGGAAACTCACCCCTGCACAACAGAAATAGTGTGTCTCTGACAGGGAGCTGCTTGCCATCTGTGAGGCGATATGGTACTTTCACATATCGATGGAGTCTAGGCACTTTATATGATATTTACCAACCACTAACCTATCACATACACCTTCTAACAGACCAAAAATCACTGCTCACCATATCCGTTCTGCCAACCAAAATATATCTCTCAGGTCAGCACATTCATTTGGAATATCTCGGGAACTGACCCTATTGTTGCTGATTGTCAGTCACAAATCCTGGGGTCACTGGTTGCATTGATTTTGTGGCACATGCTGCAGCATGGTTGATTTGGAGCTGTACTTGCTCTCACCAATTGCCAACGACTGGTCTCAGACTGGAATGTGTATCTATCCCTAATGGAGACACAGAATTGTTCTGTGACACCTCCACAGGCAACCCATGATTTTTTCTGCCAGCCTCTTTCCACTGCCACACCTCTGACAGGATTTACAACCTATGCCTCCCTGGTATAACAGCCATTAGCAGGCTTGTTACACATCACTATGTGTGGCCTGGTGTCTGCACAGACTGACATAGTGGGCCCACAGCTGTGTCACTTGTCAGTGCAGTAACATTAGCCAGCAAATCTGTGCTCCCACTGGTGATTTTCCTGAAGCTACAGGGAGGTTTATTCATGTTCAGACAGATATTTTGGTCACCTCCCCATCTCTGACAGCCAACAGTGCATTTTAACCATAACTGAACATTTCATATGCTGTTCAGAGGTCCATAGCCCATTTAGCCCCCCTTCCACATCATCATCATGGATCACAGAAAGCAATTCAAATCCCAGCTGTTCAACAAGCTTGCACAACTCTGTAGCACTCATTGTCACTGCACCACCACCTATCACCCAGCTATCAATGGTATGGTCGAGGGATGGCATTACACTTTGAAGTCTGCTCTGCTTTGCTCAATACAGCATGGAGTACTGCTTCCCCCATTGTCCTTTTGGTCTCTGCATAAGTTTCAAGAGGGAGCTCAATACCTCTGTAGCTGAGCTGGTTTGTGGTGAGCTCTTTTGGCTCTTTTGGGTACCTGGGGAATTTGTTCAGCTTTCTGTTACCATTTCTGGCTGTGACATACCGGAATTCCAGGATTGCACTCCCATGTTGCACGCATCCATCCACAACCCAGTCCTTGGTATGGCATCCCATCATCTTTTCTTCATCCAGTTTTGGTAACTGCCACACACGTAATGGTGCAGATTGAAGGGATCAGGCCTGGTTTCAAACTTCCATACACCAGTCCTCACAAGATTGTTGGGCATGATTGCCATATGCTGGAGGTTGCCATCAATGGAAACACCCAGACAGTGTCACTGAACTGCATAAAACAGTCATACATCTTTCCATGTGAGCCCATCTTTACACACTCCACTCAGACAGTCTTACCATCACATTATTTGAAGTTGCACAAAGCACATAAAACTGACATGTTGCTCTGCGACTTGAGTTGGTATCATATACACTATTTCATTTATCATATCAGATTAGTTATCAAAAAATGGAAAATCTAGACTGGAATGTAACAATATTATGAAAAGGATAGTGGCTACTCACCATATAGCTGAACACAGGTAGTGTGGCTTCAGCTACTGGAGACTGTGATCAAATGTGTCTGCTTGTGTCTGTATGTGTGGATGGATATGTGTGTGTGTGCGAGTGTATACCTGTCCTTTTTTCCCCCTAAGGTAAGTCTTTCCACTCCCGGGATTGGAATGACTCCTTACCCTCTCCTTTAAAACCCACTTCCTTTCGTCTTCCCCTCTCCTTCCCTCTTTCCTGATGAGGCAACAGTTTGTTGCGAAAGCTTGAATTTTGTGTGTATGTTTGTGTTTGTTTGTGTGTCTATCGACCTGCCAGCGCTTTTGTTCGGTAAGTCACCTCATCTTTGTTTTTATATATATATATATATATATATATATATATATATATATATATATATATATATATATATATATATATGTGTGTGTGTGTGTGTGTGTGTGTGTGTGTGTGTGTGTGTGTGTGTGTGTGTCTTTCCGATTAGTTGTTTAAGATCAGACAGAGTAGGGCTTTTGCTTGTTTTAATATATCTGAGGATGTTCAGAATATGGACAAAACTGGTTGGCATTGTAATTATAAAAGTGATAATAGACTGTAATAAAAATATTGAAATAATAATTTAATTATCAAGATTTATCTCCACTTGTCACCTTGTCAGCTTTCAAGTATAAGATAACATCACACACCAGACTGGTGCTCTTGAGTAGAACTAGTGTAATATTTTCTTCTTCTGAAACTAAACTGTGGCTTCTGAGATTGAAATCATAAAGCTGATACAGTGTTGCATTTGAGTGTGTGCTTGTTTTTATATATAATGTTGCATTTGAGTGTGTGAATGTTATACACCTTATGGTGCTCCTGTAGGTATATAATAACATAGATATATTCAAACACATTGTTGTGTCAAAGTTTCAAAGCAATTGCAGAAGAACTTTTGAAGATATAAGATTTTGGTCAAATGAGCATTCACATGTGTATAAATAAAAATGTAAATATTCATTTGTTCAAGTGAATCTCTGAAAGCTGTTAACTGAGAGCTTTGAAATTTTAACACACTGTCACGTTCGAATATTTGTGTGTTTTTATTTGCCTACTGGAGCATTGCTTGTGATATATACGTATATATGTAATAATTTTAAGGGAAATCTATATAAAAATAGAAATGTTCATGTATTCAAAATCTTAAATCTGAAGTTCTTTTCTAACTGCTTCAAAATTTTGCCACAATGCTGCATTCGGATATGTGCACATTTTTACTCACCAGTTTCTAAATGTAGATCATATATAAATAAATAAATTTGTTATTTGTAAAAGGAATGTAGTTACTAATAATCTTGAAAAGTTTGTGACTGATTTATTCAAATTTTTACACCATGCTCTAGTGAACATTTGGATGGACATAGGCTATATATTTTAATATGTATATGGGGATCAAGATGTTACATACAGTAATATCAAACCCAACATTAAGTATTCTTTCGTTTACACTGAATTAACTTTATTATGATCATGTCGATACAAACACATCCACTCGAATACAGAGTTCGGAACACACTGAGATCAACAGTTTTCAAAGAAGTTCATTCTCAAAGATGAGGCGGTTGACTCTTGCAGTCGATAACTGCCACATGTATGATATATAAATATATGTGTAATATGTAAAGAGGAAACATTGTTACCTAAACTCTCAAAGTACTCAACTGATTTACCTCAAATATTTACATGTTACTGTACTGAACAAGTGGACACACATAAGTTACATACTTTTTAGGATAAAAATATGTACATACAATATATAATAGTGAAATATAATCTATGGCTTATCAGCGTATGATTAGAACACTACTACAGAATCTGAATTTGCAGTAACAATAAACAAGGTTCAAGGTCAGAGAGAGGGGGAAGAGGAGATGGACAGATGAAGAGGAGGAAATGGACATAGAAAGCAGAAACGGGGTGACAGGCAGAGAGGGTGCATGGCAGGAAGAGATGGAGGAGAGGAGGGGGGAGAAGATGAGAAGGAAAGAGGGAGAATGTGATGGACAGAGAGAGAGGGGGGGGGGGGGGATTGGTGATGAACAGAGAGGGGAGGAAGGAGGAGGAGATGGACAAAGAGAGGGGAAGGAGGAAATGGACAGAAACAGGGTGAGAAGAAGATCGGGACATATATCCAATTACTGTACATATTAGAAATGTGTGCTTTCTCTTTTATTTCTTTTCCATTTAAACAGACTGAACCACAGCAAAAAATGGCTGGGAATGGCTACTATGTGAATAAAAAGTCAGTTTGCTTGTAGCTGGGAAGTATTTTCAGTCTTATCGATGATAGTCAGAACAACTATTGCACACAATTATATCATAATGGTATAATACAGCCTCCAATGTATGACTGATTATGTATGTTGATCACAGCAAGCATAATTTATTGTGCTGAGTTTTGAGTGTACAATAATAGTAATTATGTGTTAAAGCTGGTACTGTAGATGTCAAGTAAAAGACGTAGCTTTACATTGAATAGTTTATAATAATAGTAACCTTTGTGTTACTGAAGATTGTTCAGTAAAGAGCATTCACTTTACACAGAATCTGTCAAATGATTATTTGATGCATTCTGTCTAACAATGTCAGTGCTTTTGAAGCAACAAATAATTCTAGTCAAAAGTAAATTGTATGGTGGCTAATAAAATAACCAACTGATACGATGATGTACCTAATTCTGTGTTTATTTTCCCTAGTTCAGATTCATCCCCTTCTATTATAACTTCTTTCAGGTGTGTTGATGACCATACATCTATTTCATAGTCAACATGTTCAGTCATGTGGTTTCAGTTGCATGAGGCTGTAGTTGTGTGTGTGAGTTACATTTGCGTGACGTGTGTGTGCATGTGCGTGTCTATCATTGTTGACAAAGACCATTGACCAAAAGCTTTAAGTGTGGAAAGCTTTTTGTTGTGCCTATCTGTGATCCAGCATCTCCACTATATGTTGAGTAGCAACTTTCTTTCCCATAATATTGTCAACATGTTCGGTGGTATCTTCAAGAAGAAAGAATCAAAACAAGGCAGAACAACTTAAACAAGCTCTGAAACATTTTTCACACTTCAACCCTGTGCTGCCTTGGAAAGCCGTATGTAAATATCAACAAAGCAGTCCAGAAATGCACAGATAATCAACTTTTGATTAGCAGAACACATATCCTGAAATTTAGGGGACTACTCAATCTCAATATGACACTTGTGCCATATCATGTCCTTTGAAGATTAATGTTTCTGGAATGTCTCACAATTGTGACTTAGCATGTGAAAGTGACTGTATCATGACTATTCATGGAATAACCTAAAAGTTTGGTTGGCATACTGTGGAATTACCATAGATACAAGAGTGTGTTGTAGCATGAAAAGGTCCAATTTGAGCCATCATGTAGTCTTCCCAGCTCCATCACAGTTTGTGATGGATTTGTAGCCTGACCATGTGTATTTTATGGATAACATCCATGTATATAGCAGTTAAGAAATATGCAAGTATTGTGTTAACAGGGACCATGACAACCATCAAAGACAGTTGTCTATTTCCTTGACTTGCATTCTCACATGTTTCACAAGTACAAGAGTATGTATTTCTCACTGTCAATTCAGGATACAGATGCACAAGCCAATATTATTGCAGCACCCAATTCCCATAAATATATTTTGGAAAATGAATCCACATTGATTGTGAAATGCTATAAATTTGAAGCTGTAAATGAAGGCTTACGAACATTCCACCATGCCACTGGAGCTACGGTATGCACAGACATTTCTTTAACTTCGGCAGTGAAGCGGTGGTATTCAGCTAATCATATATATAGAGGATGCCTTGTTTGTGGGGCAATTTCAGATTATATAATTATTAAATACATGATCATCATCATCAGAGACTCTATGACAAGTCACTTAAGATTAGAATATTTTCAGTTCTTTCTTCCAAATTGTAGTGATGGTAATTTCTGTATTATAATTTGTTAGGCGACCTACAACATTGTGTCATTCACCAAAATCATGAATTATTTCAGTTCCAGAGGCAAGTGAATAGTTCCCTGCCATTATTTTGTGTTTTTTATTGGTTCCCACTATTCAAAATTGTGATTAACGTTGATCATTAATATTGCCTTGTTTTTGGGAGCTATTTTTCTGTTAGCAGTCCTAGCAGAACTCAGTTTTGTTGTAATGCTCATCAATACATGCAGAGTTTTGTATATGATAACTCAAAATTACTTGCTAATTCATTGATGTAGTTATTCAGTTTATTCCCAAAAAGATTGTATTTTTTCCAGTAGAATATAATAAGGTCAGCATGTCATAATGTGTGCATTTAAATTTTTTGGCATGATTGCTGTCTTTCATTTGTGCAGGTACTCCTGAAACGCTTTGTTTTTGTGACACCACATTCAAGAAACTACATGAATTGAATGAACTGTTCATATGTTGTTGTTTAGAGGTTTATAGTGGTAAAAATTAATTGAAGTGAAAAGCTGACAGTTGCCCATTAAAAGAGAGTTCAACGGGGTGTTAGATCGTACAGTTACATGTAGCAATGTTTGATGAATTGATGTTTACAAAATATTGACATTGGGTAGTTTGTACTATACATTGGTGTTTCAATAACAACAATGAAGACTTTGAAACATTGTAACATCAATGTTAAAGACAAAAAGTCGAACTTCGATGTTTGGGGGGGGGGGGGACATAAGTGTTACCACTGTCAATAATTCTTTCCTCATTTTGTGATGGAGCAATCTGGGATATTTTTATTCCCATCTTGTTTTGTCATCTGCCTCCTTAGAATTCAGTTTTTCACTTTTAACTAATTACCATTAACATACTTGAGTAAAAAATCTGAATTTTCATAAAAGAGAAAGGTTGGCCTTCAGTTGTAAAGAATATAACACCAGATCTAATTTGTGCTCAGTTTTATGTATGTAATTTGATTTTCTAGTTTAT
Source organism: Schistocerca serialis cubense (assembly GCF_023864345.2). Taxonomy (NCBI): domain Eukaryota; kingdom Metazoa; phylum Arthropoda; class Insecta; order Orthoptera; family Acrididae; genus Schistocerca; species Schistocerca serialis. Next base: position 815,914,328 of record NC_064639.1, on the reverse strand, counting down.
TTTGATTATGCCTAGTCAGTATCTTTCATTATAGGGTGAAATCAGTGATTGTTTTGTAACTTAAATTCTATTGTTGACTTATAAACAAATATAAATTCTATAATAATTACAAACATTTGGAGTAACAACTAATAGCATTCCTAAAGAAACTATTTGACTCTGTTCGAAAACATGTTAGCAAAGCCAGCCTTTAATTAATTCCAAAGTAATTAACAGTTTTGTCAAAAGCATTGTTTGCATAACGATATTTGTTAATTTCATGATTTAAACCAATAATTTTGGCTTAACCCTTGTTGTGGAAGAAACTGTTAAAAAGAAGCATTTTTTCAATGTATTCAGTTAATTTAATGAGTTAAGTTTAATTGCAATTTCTGTAAATTTAACTTCGAACAATGTGTAGTTTCAGTACATATTATTGTGAGAGTATATAAGGGCCCAGTTTTTGGTCCTGAGACAGTCAATTCATGGCCGAGTTTCAAATGAGAAACTGTATTGCTTAGAACAACAACAATACTTCAACTTAAATGTGAAATAAGTGTTACACAATTAGGCCATGTGTTAAAACAATGACAGGCTTGCTCCATACATACCCTCTATTCTTCAAGAACTGTGAACTTTGTGGTTATGTTTTTACTGCTTGTAGATGTTAAACAGGAAACTATTGTAGCAGTGTGTGGTTTACCTGCAAAATATTAATGAAGCTTATGGTAAGTTAAAACAATATTTCACTGGACACATATAACTGTGTATTGTTGGGGGGAGGGGGGGGGGGGTTGTGAACAGTGAAAGTAAAGTACTGCAAAACACAAATGTGCATCTGTTAGCTACATCATTTAAAGTAGACAGTGTTGTGCTTCCACAACCCATTTTTCAGCCAGTGTAGCAGTGCAGTACGTCTACACCGAGGGCAAGAAACAAAGAAATAAAGCAGGCGAACTGCCACAGTTTAAATTAATATTTTGGTGAACATTTCTCATAACAACGTCAGTGCAGTGCTAAAAGGAACAGAAATAGCATTTGGAAGGAAAAGAACATATGTTGTGTTTTGCCTATATGCTCAATATGGTAAAAAAAAAAAATCTATTGAAAAGACTCACAAACTGTCTGGGTTGATTGTTGCTTTGAGAAGGACTGTACTCTGCTTCAAACAAAGTGTAATAGGAAGTGGTGAACTAAGAAAATAACCAGATCTCAAACTGATTTAAGAAGTGTCCACTATATGGAATTCAGCTTCTGTTCAATTGAAAGATTTTTGCAGCTGTGCCCTAGTGATTAATAATATCATTAAATGCCATTTCTAATGCACCACCCAAGCTAGCAGCCACAGATATTGTATGTGTGGTAGATGACTGTGACTTGATGTGGCTTATAGAAGTGACTACTGTAGAAATTTATGTAGGTAAGTATGTTGCAAGCAGTGAAGTGATACCAGTAACCAATACGCTGTCAAATCACACTGAAGTGACCACCTGTAAAAAATCCTGAATAACCAGCTTTTGCACCAAGGGCTGCTGTGACACGTTCAGCAAGAGAGTCAGTGAGGTTGTGGAAGGTACCAACAGGGATGTGGAGCCATGCAGATAACAGCGCTGTGGGCAGCTGTGCTAGGTTTTGTCGGTTGAGGATCCAGTGCATGAACAGCATAATTGTTGTGGTCCCACAGAGTCTTGATTGGGTTTAAAGCGGGGGGGTTTGGTGGCCAAGGGGAGTACAGTAAACCCATTCTGGTTCTCTTTTAACCATGCACATATGCTGCAAAATGTGTGAGATGTTGAATTGTGTTGCTGGCAGATGCTACCGTGCTGAGGAAAACAAACTGCATGTAAGGGTGGATATGGTCCCGAAGCATATATACATATTTGTGTTGATCCATTGTGCCCTCCAGAATGATGACATCATGCAGAGAATACCACAGAAACATTCATCTGCCCTAGAGCCTTCCAGTGACTGCTGCAAGGTGTTTGCTTTCTGACGTTTCACATCATACATGCCAATGGTCATCTGTATGATCACCTGTCGGTACTTGGTGGACATCCAGTTGCAGTGTTTGTGTGCAAATTCCAGTTTTCATCACTGATGGAAAGAAGTCATCATGGGTGTGTGAACCAGGCAACCACTGTGGAGGGGCATACACAGTAACATTCACTGAATGGTCATTGAATAGACATTGTTGGTAGCCCCTTGTTTCATGTGGGTGGTCCGTTGCCCAACAGTTGCACATCTATTCACCCTCACACATCTCCGCAGCCATTGTTCACCTCTGTGACCTATGGCGTGTGGTGCACAATTGCCTCAGCACCAGTTTTGGATAGCACCATTTGCCATTCACGGTATACTTTAACCATAACTGTTTCAAAACCTGGCCATTTCAGAACTGCTTCCACTCTTGCCCCAAAAGTTAATGATCATGCTCTTTTGGGCATTAAATAAATCACTCTGTTTCTGCATTATGACAATGACTACATTGTTTTACAGTCTCCTGATACACTTTATATACTGTCTACTGCTAGTGCTGACACCTTCCGTCTGTGGGCAGTTGTTGGACATTACATCGAACATAGTCGGTAGTCACATTAATGTTACTGGGCTGTATATGTTGAATATCAAAATATGTGGCATACAACCAGTACACATTACAGGACAGAATGTGAAAAATAAAATCATAACAGAAATAAAAAAAGTACTTACTGCCAACTGAATATGTTAACAGGCCATATACATCAATGAAGCTCAAGCATGGATTCAACAACATAAACTTCCAAGATGCTATAGCATCTTCAAAGGTAATTAGAAGCTTCAAGGATTTGCTATATATAGTTGTTACAGTAACCATCAATTAGGACAGGCAACACATTGATATATTACAGGAAAGCCAAAATTTTGTTTGGGGAATGAACATTACAAAAATAGCACAAGAAAAGAAGAGTTTTCAAATTGGAACAGAAATGAACTTACCATCACATTTCAGCAGTCATCTGAAAGGTCCTTCTAGATCTTCAACAAGATCCATTAGAAATACAGAATCACATTGTCGGTACTACATATTCAAAGCCATACAAAACTGCACTCAAGTATCTGTAATGTATAGCTACATTAGCTTCTGGAAGACTGTTCTCAACAGCAGGATGTGTTCTCTGTCAACAACATAACACACAGAATGGGAAATTTCTCCCAATAAAGTTATTTTTATAGTCTATATACAAAAAATCTGTGCAATATTTATGTTAATTATTGATTAATACATATGATATTGCATGTATTTGTGTGTTGCTTTTTATGCCATTCTACAAATTCATCATTTAAAAGTGATACTTTGGGGTCAATTATCAGCCATCAGTGATGAAATCACGAACATTGATGATTTGTCAAATCAGACATATCTAGTTACCTGTATCTGTACCTGCCTTCAAGTACAGAACAAATTATTTTCTGCGTGGACTGGCACTAACACCACAGTTCCTGTATCATCAAAACCAATTGCATGCACAGTATTCAGAAAAATGATAGTGAGCAAATGTGCTGAGATTATCTGAGAAATTCAGTTATGAGGTTCAGTGATCGATAATACATGCTCAAGTTGTTCCATACAACTGCAGTAGATACTGCAACTTTTTTGCATAAAAAACTTTAAACTAGTCAACAGAGTGTAGAGGGAAAAGAAACAGGCTCTTTCAGTAATATGGTGTTTTCTTTTTTTCTTTGTCTTTTCCGAAAATGTATTGATGATGCATGGTTTTTTTTTTTTTTTTTTTTTTTTTTTTTTTTTTTTTTTTTTTTTTTTTTTAATGAACTGATGATTAAAGTTAAAGGTGAGCATTTTCCAGCCAAGCTTCTTAGAAAGTATGAAGCTTCATTTTTGTCAAGCAGATATGATCCCAATATATCCAATATATACACAATGCCCATGACTAGACAATTTTTGTAAGGATGCAATAAGTTACTTTTTGACACTCTTCATCCTTTCATTGATACTGTTGTGGTCAAGAAAAATCATGAAGACAGTTAAAATTGGAAGAAAAAGTCAATCAATATTGCACACATGTAGTGAGTGCAGAGTGAGTCAAAATTCATCTTTTTCACCATTTGAGATAGGTTTGACATTATTTGTTCATAAAAAAAATTGATATACTGTTGTCATTGGGATTTTGTTCAACTTTCAATGAAACTTTACATTTTTATTTATCAGCCCTCATAAGCCTACCTTTGAAGTTACATGGACAATACTTATCTGAATTTGTCTATGACAGTATGGATCTTAATGCCAGAATGAATTTTCTCTCTGCACAGAGCGTGCACTGATACAAAACTTCCTGACATATTAAAACTATGTGCTGGACTGGGACTCAAATTCAGAAGCTTTGCCTTTCAAGGACAAATGTTGTACCAACTGAGTATCCAAATGAGTTGCTCATTTGGTAGAACATTTGCTTGTGAAAGGCAAAGGGCCTGAGTTTGAGTCTCAGTCAGGCACACAGCTTTCATCTGTCAGGAAGTTGGATTTTAAAATATGGACAGTTGATGGCACAACACTCTTTATCTTATGGGTGGTATTGTTTGTATTAGCTCAAATGTATGACTGTCCAAGATCAAAATTTCCCCCAACTAAAAGATTTATCTCTAGCACCAGGGTAATTACAGTGCTGTTCAGTCAAAATCTTCTGGGTGAAGCAGTTAGGTGGGGCTAGCTGTGATTAAGATACAAGATCATCCATCTTCTGAAGCGCTTATTCCTTCCATGTGACTTCTTGTGACTTGACTGTCAAAACAAAGACATGTTGGGTATTCCAGGGGGGAATGAATTCAAGTAGACAGTTGCCAAAGATCTCGATTAAGAAATAATCCTTATAGGTTAGCAGCCATTTATAATCACTTCTCCCACTAAATGTAACACCCTGTTCTCATCTTTATTATCTGCAGTTGAAAAGAATGCAGATTTTTGTCAGAAAACTTGTTGAATAACATCTGATCAATCATTGCATCTGAAGGCCAGAGATATTCTATGAGGTTAACATAAATACCATCAAAGTTTCAAGTGTTATAATATGACTTGGTAGACTTCATCTCCTAATGTCTTCATAGAAGCAATAGAATTTGTAATGGAAGGGTATGGCCTGATGAAACTGTTCAGCATGATTTATGCCATGATTTCATGTCAAGTCACGGTTATTCAAGACTAGTCAGAGCTCAAAGTTTGGGACATACTATTGTACCCAGAATAGTTAATGATACACTCCCCATCACAGGTTTAGAGGAAAGAAAGTGAATAGTAATGACCATGTGTACCTGAGGCACATCAAAAAGAATCTGTGGAGGAATTTAGGCAAAAATGTGCAACACAGTTTCAACCACTGATCGAACGTGGACCCGTGCCAAACTGTGGGTCCAGTATTTTCCAATGATACCATCATAAAAAAAGTCCATTTAAGCTGAGAGAATCTGTAATTGGCACCTCCATCTTGAAACTGCCCAAAATATATTTTAATGTCAGTGCCCACTTTTTGTATGTTAGTGACTTCTACCTTCAAAATATGTATAGCATGACATTATGGTTGCTGAGGAATATTTATCTCTCATTTCCATCATCATCATCACCATCTAATGAGGATGCATGATTCAATGAAGTAAGAAAGTATGGTTTGATTCATGGAGTGAAATGAACATAAAGCAGTTACTGACAATGATAATGAAAATTATAAGTGGTTTCAATCATGGTAGTGGGGTATGTGAAAGTGTAGTTTCAAAATGGACACAAGGCATGAAGTCACTTCTAAATGTTTGTGAATGAAAAGGGTTGCAGCCAAGTTTGTACCTCAGGTTCTGACTGACAATCAAGAGGAAGATTGAGTTGAAACATGTTATGTTATGTTATGTTATGTGGTTTATTCATCTCATTACATACAATTTTCAAATCATTTGATTTGATGTACAGGAGACATGTCAAGGTTTACAAAAGAAACTTTTTTCACTTTTTTAAGAGAACTACAAAAGTTTACATTATATTTTACATTTCTAAGTTACAGCTACACATGTACATAAAATAATAAATGTATTACAATCCCTGTGTTCAGATTGTGAAGCTGTCCTCAATGAATTCATTGACAGAATAATAACACTTTTCCACCAGGAGAGTAAAGAGCAATCTTTTCAGTGAACCAATCTCCATTTTAAATATATTACTGCCTTTTATTTTATTGAAAATTTTTAACCCCATATACTCTGGCGTTTGGGCATAAAGTTTTAAACGATGTGTTGGAAGTTTGAAGTTATCTCTGTGGCAAGTGCTGTAGTTGTGGTCAAAATGGAAATTGTATAGTGTATGTTGATTTCTATATAGGAACACCACCATCTCATATATGTAAAGTGAGGGGATAGATAGTACTTTTAAATTTTTTAACAGTGGTCGACAGGATTCCCATTTTTTTGCAACACACATGTTTCTAATTACTTTCTTTTGTAATACTAGGAGCCTAGTGACATTTGCTGAATTTCCCCAGAAGATTATGCCATAACGAATAACTGACTCAAAGTAGCAGTGATAAACTATCTTTCTGGTATCTATGTTTGTGGCACCTGACAAAATACACATTGCAAATGCTAAGTTGTTCAGTTGATTTGCTAAGTAATCTATGTGTACCTTCCAATTTAAATTTTTGTCAAGATTTAGGCCTAAGAACTTCACGTGGTTTGCTTCTGTGATATCCTGATCATTGCAAGTTATCTTTATTTCACTCCTTTCTACTGATTTAACTTCAAATTGCATCATTTTGGTTTTAGTTACATTTAGTTTTAGTCCATTTTGATAGAACCAAGATTCAAGTTTTTCTAAAGTGTTTTTGGCTTTTTCTGGAATATTTTCAGATACCTCATTTTCAATTAGAACTGATGTATCATCAGCAAATAAGACTGAATGAACATCAATAGCAAGTGGTAGGTCATTTACGTAAAAAAGAAACAGATAGGGACCCAATATCGAACCTTGTGGGACTCCTTGGGGAACTGTTTTCCAGTCTGATGAATAATTGGTTCCATTTGAAGTTAAAATTACTCTTTGTTTCCTACCTGACAGGTAAGAGCTAAACCATTTTAAAGCAGTGTCTCTGATTCCATACATCTGTAATTTGTGGAGGAGTAATGCATGGTTCACTGAATCAAAAGCTTTAGTCAGATCACAGAATATACCTGTGACCTTTCTACCTTTATCTAACGTGGAGCATATTTTTTGGATAAACTCATTTATAGCATTCGCAGTGCTTTTACCCTGTTGGAATCCGAACTGGTTCTTAAAAATTATATCATTTACAGTAAGAAAGTTATTAATTTGTTTTGCTGCAATCTTTTCAAACACTTTAGAGAAAACCGGCAAGAGAGAGATAGGGCGGTAATTCCCCATATCTTCTGTCGATCCTTTCTTGAATAGAGGTTTGATCTCACCATATTTCAATACCTCTGGAAAGCATCCCTGTTCATAAGATTGATTTATAATAGTTGACAGTGGTTGGGAAATAATATCATACACATACTTGATTACAGATGTTGTTATTTCATCCCATCCATGTGAGGTTTTGTTTTTTAGAGACAATATTTCCTTTTCCACATCCCTTTGGGTTATTTTTTCAAATTGTTTAAAAGATGTGTTCTGGCTGTTTTCCAAATTTGTGATGCCCTGATAGAATGTCATATCCACATCCGATCTTACTACGTTTAGGAAGAATTCATTGAAACAACTTGACATCTGAACAGGGTTTACTATAATTTCATTTTCATGTCTAATTTTCAAAATCTCATGAATTTTTACTTTGGCTCCTAGTTCAGACTGAACAACTGACCACACTGCTTTTGTCTTATTTCTGCGTTCTCGTATGAATTTATTATTTGAAATAACAGCTTGAAACTGGTCCAGATTTTCTGTCAAAGGTCATTACTGGTGATGAGTCCTGGTGCTATGGTTACAATCCAGAAACAAAGCAACAGTCAAACCAATGGAAAACATCATTGTCATCCCATTCAAAAAAAGGTTATCAAGTCAGATAAAACATCAAAACAATGCTGATATGCATTCAGAGTTTGTTCCCCCAGGTCAGACTGTCAATCAAACCTTTCATTTGGAAGCTTTTTTTAAATACCCTCTTGTATGATGGTTTCCAAAATGTAAAATTCAGAATGAGCAATGGAATTCATGTCCTTACTGTTATGAGTACTTGCATAAAGATATGGGATAGATTGGTTCCAATCAACCTGACTGAGGTCAACTGGCTGTTGTATGCATTGTCAGCTCCAACTGATGGTGCTGTCTGAAGATGGCCTAAGTATAGGCTGAAACTGGTCATTTTAATAAAGTACCGTTGTGATCTATGCTGTTTTTTCAGTGATTTTATATAGATTACAAGACTGCTGCTGCCCGAAAATGTTACCAAAAATTTTGAATATTTCAAATGGTCAGCACAGAAAAATAATCTACTTCTACATCTACATCTACAACCATACTCTGCAAGCCACCTGGCAGTGTGTGGCAGAGTGTGCTTTGAGTACCTCAATCGGTTCTTCCTTATATTCCAGTCTAGTATTGTTTTTGGAAAGAAAGATTGTCAGTATGCCTCTGTGTAGGCTCTAATCTCTCTGATTTTAACCTCATAGTCTCTTCACGAGATATTTGTTGGAGGGAGCAATATACTGCTTGACTCCTCCATGAAGGTATGTTCTTGAAACTTCAATAAAAGCCCGTACCGAGCTACTGAGTGTCTCTCTTGCAGAGTCTTCCACTGGAGTTTATCTATCATCTGTGTAACGCTTTTGCAATTACTAAATGATCCTGTAACGAAGCACACTGCTCTCCGTTGGATCTTCTCTATCTCTTCTATCAACCCTATCTGGTACGGATCCCACACCAGTGAGCAGTATTCAAGCAGTGGGTGAACAAGTGTACTATAACCTACTTCCTTTGTTTTTGGACTGCGTTTCCTTAGGGTTCTTCCAATAAATCTCAGTCTGGCACCTCATTTACTGACAATTAATTTTATATGGTCATTCCATTTTAAATCACTCCTAATGCCTACTCCCTGATAATTTATGGAATTAACTGCTTCCAGTTGCTGACCTGCTATATTGTAGCTAAATGATAGAGGATATTTCTTTCTATGTATTCACAGCACATTACAGTTGTCTACATTGAGATGCAATTGCCATTCCCTGCACCATTCGTCAATTTGCTGGAAATCCTCCTGCATTTCAGTACAATTTTCCATTGTTACAACCTCTCGATATACTACAGCATCATCTGCAAAAAGCCTCAGTGAACTTCTGATGTTATCCACAAGGTCATTTATATATATTGTGAATAGCAACAGCCCTACGCCACTCCCCTGTTGCACACCTGAAATCACTCTTACTTCAGAAGACTTCCTTCCATTGAGAATGACATGCTGCATTCTGTTATCTAGGAACTCTTCAGTCCAATCACACAATTGGTCTGATAGACCATATGCTCTTACTTTGTTCATTAAATGACTGTGGAGAACTGTATCAAACACCTTGCAGAAGTCAAGAGAAACAACATCTACCTGGGAACCCGTGTCTATGGTCCTCTGAGTCTCGTGGACGAATAGCATGAGCTGGGTTTCACACGATTGTCTTTTATGAAACCCATGCTGATTCCTACAGAGTAGATTTCTAGTCTCCAGAAAAGTCATTATACTCAAACATAATATGTGTTCCAAAATTCTACAACTGATCGATGTTAGAGATATAGGTCTATAGTACTGCACATCTGTTCAACGTCCCTTCTTGAAAACGGGGATGACCTGTGCCCTTTTCCAATCTTCTGGAATGTTAATCTGATGTTAATTTTGAGAAATTCTTGACACATGAACTTTCTGCACATCCTTTCTCTTTTTTAAAAATAGGATGAGGAACTGTAGGAAATCTACTACATGCAAAGCAGTTGAACGTATAAAATAGATAAAATTGAACCTTACTAAATTTGTTATTAATGGTGGGTGGTTGATGCATAAGTTTTATTGAGGATTGGGCTGTAATTTGAATCTATTTGTGATAGTAAAGTTGAATGTGTCAGTGACCACAGTTGATTAATCAATCTTGCTCCCAATTAGATCCTTCTGGTATTCAGTTATTAAGAAATCTACAGAAATACATTTGGCAGGAAGTTTTCTTAATTGTACCAGCTTCAGAAAACATTTTATGCCCAGTGAGAAGTTTAGTGCCCTTAACTTTATTTTGTTGGCATCTGAACTTTAACTTCATGAGCACACATTCTGACAGAGGGTATGCATGCAGAATCACAATTAGAATGCACCCGCATGCCACATATGGAGCAATATTTGAAGAAGGTGCTAAACTCAACAGAGGATGTTCATGCAGCAGCAATCTTTGTACATGCATCTCGGCACAAGTTTTTGCTATGAACTTAGTGACTTGCACTAGGTGTCCCCAATGTAAAACACTCACTTGAAGATGGCTGAATGGTTGTCAGCCAAAATACGTTGCAAGATGTGAACATTATATGACTGCTATCTGAAACATCATGAACCGGATGCTATTTCAAAAGAAATGTTTTGTCTGCTCATGGAGATTGCAGCCATTCTCCCATTCCTGCGAATGGCTTGACAGTGTGACAGTGTTACCATGGCAGAGTTGTACCGCGTTCATAAAAAGGAATCTTCTTCAAGACGATTATGAAAGGTCCCTATCTGTCAGCAGTGTCACCACAAGAAGTCAACAGTGTGACACTGTCAGTGTTTGGGAAAAGTTAGAAATTTGCCTTTATCTGATTTTATTGCCGCTATTTGGGTACAGGGAACTGTTTGAGCTCTTTCCAGTGACACAGGAGAACAAATGAGATGTGAAACATGCTACACACCTATGAGAGTTCCACCTCATAAGAGTAATATTTCTTCTATGAAAAGGGCCATGCTACAGAAGATACAAGAAAAGTAGTCTTTCCAGTGGATAAGAGAAATGTCACTGTACTGTTGGCACGTGAGACCTTTGGCCAGTAAAGTTAGAGCCTGCTTAGAGAAATAACTTACTGGAAGAATGATAAAGACCTTACAGGGGAGTAAAAAGAAAAACATTAGTGTTAAATCTTCATCTTTTCTGCAGGAAGTTGCAAAAATATTAAGACCGTAAAGTCCTCTTCCACCAAGATTAAATGGTCTTCTAAAACTTCATGAGAAAGGTCTACCATTTCATCCTGTTGTGAGCAGTACCAGTACACTACACATGATTTTGCTAGACAACTTGCTTCATTGCTGAGACCTTCTGTGGGAAAATACTCTCATCATGTTTGCAGCTCTGCTGCCTTTATTAACAGACTGGAATCACTACTGTTCATTGAATCAGACTTATTGGTATGTTTTAATGTCTTTTCATTATTCATTAGGGTCCCTCTCATGGATTCATAGTCACTCATTAGCAGCAAGTTCAAAACCAATACTACAGCAATGTTTCATCGTGTCATTCCCCAGCTTACTGTTTATTCAGTGCAGAATGTTTTAAGTGAATTGACAGTGTTGCCATAGATAATCCTCTCACCCCTCTGGTAGCAAACATTCTTAGGAAGGACTTTGAAGAGAGGGGACACAATTCAGCAGAACTTAAACCAAAAGTATTCTGGTGATATGTTGATGATACTTTTGTAGTGTGGCTCCATAGTGAACAAGAGCTGTCACAATTGTTTCAGCAGCTGAATTCAGTCCATGAGACTATCCAATATACAATGGAAGTGGAAAAAGGTGGCACCATTTTATGACATCTTAGTTAGTCACAAAGTGGATGAGTCATTGGGGCTTATTGTTTACTGTAAGCCCACTCATATGCACCTGTATTTGCAGGCACCTTGCTGCTACCATATTTCTCAGACAATGGGTATCCAAACTTTGGTGTACCAAGCACATGTTGCATCTGATAGAAACAGCCTTGGCAAAGGAGATGGAAAACATACACTCTGTGTTCTTCAAAGCTAATGGATAGTGAACAAGAGCTGTCACAATTGATTCAGCAGCTGAATTCAGTCCATGAGACTATCCAATATACAATGGAAGTGTACCAAGCACATGTTGCATCTGATAGAAACAGCCTTGGCAAAGGAGATGGAAAACATACACTCTGTGTTCTTCAAAGCTAATGGGTACTGTCCACATCAGATCAACACAGTTTTAATGTGGAAGAAATGTGATCACTTATGAGATCAAGAGGAGAAGGACCTGTTCAAGTCCAAGGTGTTCCTCAAATAGGTCAGCAATGTTTTGTTTAAATTTGGCAGAATCCTAAAGAAACATCATATTTAAGTAATCTTACAGCCACCTACTAAGACCTATGTACTATTTGGTTCAGTAAAATAAGATTTGGGATCGCAGTAGACTGTGTCACAAACCTTATGTTGGTCAGTCAACACTCAAAGTACTTGAAAAGTGTTTTGCAAATGTTCACCCACTCACCTTTGCAGCACAGTGATCCAGACACAGCTGAGCATTGTATATCCTCAGGACAATCAACGCATTATCCTGCCATGGAAATCTTGGCTCCAACAAGATTCTTGTGGAATGCAGTTATTAAGGAATCCGTGGATATATATTTGGTGGAAGATCTTATCAATAGTGACGGGAGCTTTCAACTGGACAAAGCATGGGTCAGTGATTTCTTTCATAAAGAAAACATTTTATGCCTTGTGAGATGTGTAAAAACAGTTAATTTTATCCTGCTGACACCTGAATCCTGACTCCACAGCCATGCATTCCAACAGAGAGTGTGAATGTAGAATCATCATTATGCATGCACCTGCTCACAACAAATGGAGCCATATTCAAAGAGAGTGTTAAATGCAACAGAGGGTGCTCATGCAATGGTAACCTTTGCACATGACTCTCCACACCATGTCTTGCTGTAGCCTTAATGACAAGTGCTAGCAATCTCCAGTGTGAAACAATCACCGAAAGATGACAGAATGGTTGTCAGCAGAAATAGCTTGGCAAGATGTCACTATCACCTGGCTGCAATCATGAAACTTCATGGAATACTGATTACACTGGGAAAACTTCAAAAATCACGTTAGACAGTAGTTGCTCATATATGAACTTACATTCTACTTGAGAGCACATAAATACACACAGATACAATGACACGACACTGTGGCCCAGTTGTGAATTGCCACATATGCAAATGTTTTGGGTTATCAAATACTATTAGGGCAAGTCCATATATTTGACTACTTGGGCTTTGGTATCTCTTATGCTTATGATAATGATCCTGAAAAGAAACTACAAAGGTACTTACACATTTTATGTATGATTAAGAGAATGCCCCTGAATAGACCAGCAAATAGACAGTACTTTAATTTAATTATACTATGACCATATCATTACTGATCTGTTGATCCAAAGCACGTAGTTTAATGATAAAATAATTATAGTGAATTAAATCAACAGAAACAAGACTTCTGAGGCCTTAGGCAGGACACATATTAGAAGGTAATATGAGAAACAGTGTGAGAAGACAGGAGCTCCATGTTCTAGGAATAGCAAAAAAGATCCAGTGGTACAGAAAGGAATGACATGATCATCTTCTGTGCATGAATCAAAGATTGACACAAGCACAGTAGAGGGATGGGATGATGGTGAAGAAATGGTGCAATCAGTTTTAAATTGCTTGATTTTAGAATTGATTGATGTTCAACCCAAAAATGTACGTGATGATGCAACACTAAGTGAATAAATTTTCCGTTTTGTTTGGCTTGAGAAATCAATAGATAATAATATTTATTTTCTTGCAGTACTTATGTGATATTTGAATCATAGTAAAACATAGAACATTATATGTAAACCTCCAAGTAACGTTATTGCATACTCATGATGTTGTGGTTCTTTCAGATCATCCTTTTGCTTCTAGGAACAGTTATCACAGTTGCTGTGATTAATTTTTGGACACTGATACCAACTGTAGTATTGATTGGAGTATTCTGGGTGATTCGTAAAATATTTCTTTCTGCCTCACGCAGTCTGAAACGCCTTGAATCAATAAGTGAGTACTTTAAAGCATGTGATATTTATTTTTGAAATGGTATGAGTAACGAATCGATCATTAATCTATTTGTTTGCCATGGTTCATAATCATGAATGTAAATGTCTAAGGCAGATTTATTGTAAGGGTTTGTGTTCCAACACATTTACTAACTTTGGTAATAGTGAAATATTTGTCAAGTTACATGAAGGGATCAACTGGTTCTGATTTACTATTAGAGGAAAAGACGAGAAATTATTAATGAATACAAAGCAGCTCAACTGCTATTTTTTAAATTTTACTTATTTAGTTATTTAAAAAAAGAAGGAAGAAAGAAAGAAGGGAATAGAAATAAATGATTATTTTTATTGGGTTATGAAATATGGTTGGATGCAGATCTGGTACGGTAAACTAGTACTGTATGCCAACTGCAATTTGGAATTATTTCTCGTGCTTTTAGTCAGCTTTGCAATATTGAGTTTGCAAAACTGTCCATCAAGGATAATTAAAAACACAAATTTTCTATTTTGGTAAAGCTTTTGTTTGAATCATGAATTAGCTCAGTAAATTTGGTAAACAGAATTTCTTTTTCTCTGGCAGGCTGTGAAGACAACTGTTATGACTGAAAGAAAACAACTCAGTCACTAACACACATTTATTACATGCACCATGAAAATACAAATACATATCACAAGCAAAGATCCTTTCTGATAAACAGTGTCCAGTTAGTCTGGCCAAGCGTAAACAGTGATCAATATAATATACTAAAATGCTACGCCAAAATTTGGAGCCTAGTTGTAATTCTTGATCATTGGGGTGGGTAACAGTGTAGCACAAAGAAGTGAGATGAACTGGTTGTAATGGCCAACATATTTAAGTAAGGTCATGTGTAGTGTTTGCACTTGCAAGAGCATGATAGTGGCCAAAGGCGAGATTCACTTCCAGGTCTTGATGGTTTGGCATCAGCCAAAAATATCGATTTGGACTGTGTGGCCAGCCGACGACTTTTCGCAGCATGGTGTGGCTAGTGCTGTTGTTGCTAATCTCTTTGGCAGGTCAGTCACAGTGCTGCCACTGCTCAGACTGTCTTGCTTCTCATATCTGGCTATGACATGTAGTGGTGGTCATTGCAGTAACTCATAAGGAGAATGTGGTAAAGACAACATAATCATAGAGACAGAAAAATTATTGTGATGTGTTTTGTTTATTTGTACCTGTATTAATTCAATGTACATAAAAATAAATTCTATTTTAATAGTTGTATTTATTTTGCTAGTTCATTTCCCAGCTATAGATAATGATGCTGGATAATCCAGTAATTTTTATAATGTTATAGACAAACCTGTACACCATTAAGACAGCGTTGAGGCCAATATCATAACTATGGATGATTACAACAGTGCTTCTGGAGAACTATTTGAAAACTGTAGGAATATATAGCCCTCAAACAGGAGTTGCATACTTGTTACCAGCATGGTTTCTTGGTATCAGTACATAATACAGCAAGAGGAAAATTAAGTTACAGGCTAATAAGAACAACCGTGATGGCAATCAAAAGCAGGTCAACTTTTATCTAACCAGACAGTGACCCACTGGTAATTTGATGCATCTGGATATCTTAGCAAATGCTCTCAACATGCCCATTATTGGCATCAATTCATAAATTAGGCATATTAAAAAGGTACTTGAAGATAGTAAAGATGAGATGCAGGCAAAGTGATTAAGGAATAGTACTTTAGATACAACACCATTAAAAAATTAGGAACAATGCAAGAACGTAAAGGATAATTTACTGGATGCTCTCTCTGTCCAAACAGGCCTTGGTAGGCCTGGCTGCTGTGTCGTCCTCAGCTGATAGGTGTAACTGGATATGGGTATGGAGGTACATGTGGTCAGCACACTGCTCTCCCAGTGGTTGTCAGTTTTTGTGACCAGAGCTGCTACTTCTATATCAAGGAGCTCCTCAATTGGCCTCACAAGTGCCGAGTACACCCCACTTGCCAACAGTGCTTGGCAGACCCGGATGGTAACTCATCCAAGTGCTAGCTAAGCCTGATAGAAAATAACTTCAGTGATCTGACGGGAACTGGTGTCACCACTCTGGCAAGGCTGTTAGCAAATTACTTGATACATTGAAAAATTATTTATGAGAAATGGCAAGGATCAGTTGAACATAGGAACAACTGTACATTGCATAGAAAAATTAAAGAAAGAATTTCCAAAAAGAAATCTTGAAGAATCATCATCATTAGACATCCACTGCTGGATGAATGTCGCCTTTTCTTTGCATTACTGTCTTCAGCTACATGCATACATGTTGCTCCTGCATGTTTCCCAGTGTGACTTTTTATCTTCCATTGGTTCACCATATCAGTCTTTTCTAATCTCTTTGAATCTAGTTAAGAAATTGTGTGTTCCACTTATCATCCTTTTTCCTGCTCACTCCCATTTAATTTTAATTATGGTCATATTTACATCATCCATTCCTGTCTGTAGTCTGACACACTTGTCTATTTTCCTATGCCCTGTTGTAATTTCCATGACACGTCTTCCTTTCTCAGTGAGTAATTCTCAGTTTTTTAATGTTTTTCACATGGAAAAAACCATCTTTCACTGTCAAAACTCCTAAAAACTGGTATTGACTGTAAATCTTTCTTCCACTTTGAAAACTATAATTACTTTACCAAAAGCATTCTGAGCCACATTTACTTTTAGTCCACCCACTCATTATATTCAACTACCCTAATTGCAAAAAGTCATCAAAGTCAACATTAATTTGTTCTATCTTTGTTTTCTTTTAACCTCATTGGGCTGTGTTGGCTGGAGTAGGAAGGGGGAGAAAAGAGGCACTGAACAAGAGGTAAGGTTGGGACGGGTGGCAGACTGCTGGGAAGGAGTGGCAGCAGGGGTGGGAGGGGTGGCGGACTGCTGGGAAGGAGAGGCAGCAGGGCCACAGAATA
This sequence comes from Schistocerca serialis cubense, assembly GCF_023864345.2. Taxonomy (NCBI): domain Eukaryota; kingdom Metazoa; phylum Arthropoda; class Insecta; order Orthoptera; family Acrididae; genus Schistocerca; species Schistocerca serialis. The sequence continues at coordinate 815,897,358 of NC_064639.1, read as the reverse complement.
AGAATATGGCACCAGTGAGCTCACTTTGACTGCAGCCAAGGGGGAGTTGTCTGCAGAGCACAGTGACACGTAGGAATTGATTGAGAGGTGGAGGAAGAAGAAAAGATCAAGGAGACTGTGGAGAGGAGGATGTCAGTGTAAAATGAGTGAAATTAGTCATTTGTGGGGGTGGGTTCTGACATGGGTAGTGTAGTGAAGGCTGAGGCCAGAAGAGTTTGAGACTGAAGGATGTGTTGCAAAGACAATACCCATCCATGTAATTCAGAGAAACTGATGTTGGATGGAGCATACAGATGGCATGATTGTGAAGCAGCCACTGAAACTGAGCATGTTCTGCTCAGCAGTGCATTCTCCCAATAGGTTATTAATTCCACTCATGGTCACAGTTTGGCAGGAGCCATTCATTGTAATATGCTGTGCAGATGTTACAGCAGAGCTGGTATGTAATATGACTGCTTTAACAGGTGGCATTGCCTCTGATAGATATGGTATGCATGTAGCAGAGTAGGATATGTTGGGTGGGTGCAACAGACAGGTCTTACCATTGGGGCTTCTACAGGGATGTAACTCATGTGGCAAGGAGCTGTGAGTAGGTATAGCATAGGGCTGAATGAGGATAATTCTTAATTTTGATAAGTACTAGAATCCATTTTGGGAGGAGTAGGAAGGTTTGTGGGTAGGATGTTCCTCATTCTTGGGCACAGTGATACATAGTCAAAGCTCTGACAAAGTATGCGCTTAACTTGTTCCAGTCCAGGATGCAGTCAAACTGCTGTGCCAGCACAGTACAACTGGGTTGCAAAATATAATTGTGCAGATGTGCTTGTATTGTGCATATATGTGTATTCTCTTAACTCTGAAGAAAAATATGTATGAATTCTTAGCAACATCCTCCCCCCCCTCTCTCTCTCTCTCTCTCTCTCTCTCTGTGTGTGTGTGTGTGTGTGTGTTGCTATATACACTGTCTGACAAAATAAAAAGTTATGCACCCAGAGGAGGAAACAAAATGAAACTTCATGGGTTGGGAGGTAATGTGATGTTATTTTGGTGATTACAAAACTGAGTCGAATTTACAAAGAACTTGGAAGTATGAGCCCACTCACCAGCATGACATTGCACCCCTCTGGCCTGGATGTGTGCACTGATTCAGTTGGGACAGATGATGCAAAACCATTGTACCATCTGGGGAGGCAAGCTGACCCACAACTATTGTAACTGGTCCTTGATCTTAGATACTGGCACTGGGACTGAGTTGACAATGGAGCTGGTCCAACACATGTTCTATCAGGGACAGATCTGGTGTTCTTACCACCCATATAAGTACCTCAACATCATGCAGACAGTTCATATAGACACATGCCATTTGGGGACCAGCATTGTCCTGTTGAAAAGTGGAACCACAGTACTTTAGCATGAGAAGTAACACATAAGAAAGCAGGATATCCACGACGTACTGTTTTGCCATCAGATTTCCTCCAGTCACTGCCAGCTGTGACCTGTAGTATACCTGACGGCCCTCCAAACCATGATGCCAGCAATAACTCTGATGTGCCTCTCCAAAACATTGGAAGAATGGGACCTCTCCCCAGGTCACCACCACACTTGTCACACAATCATCATCTGGGGTAGAGCATAACCACAACTCACTGCTCAGCATCATCGATCTGCAGTCCATGCCAGCCAGTAATGACATCACTCCAGACACAGCCATTTTTGCTGTGGTGTTAACAGCAGTCTATGCATGGGACACTAATTCCTTAGCCCAGCTGTTGCTAGCTTCCAACAAATAATTGAATACATGCACAAAAAAACAGGCTAACACTCAAAGGAAAAAGCTTAGAGATAAGTGTTGCCATCTGTTTCAGGGTACAGGAATTGACATTGGTCTCACCCCTAAATGTCACATTAGTATATGAAGAGGTGAGACCAATGTCAATTTTGATATTTCCTGTATCCAAAAACTGATGGCAACATGTATCTCTAAGTTTTTAACTTTGAGGTTTAGCCCATTTTTCCATGCATGTCTTCAATTATGGCATGAAATATAATGTTGCAATGAGCCCATTACTTGTATTAAGATGGCAGGTACAAATATGAAGACAGAACCATGGCTACAAGTATGTCTGCCTTCAGATTCCAACATCAGGTCACTGTCATATCCTAACACCCCACAAATCTAGATATTGAATGACCAGACCAGTTGGCTAAATGGAGACCCACAATGAGTCTTCTTTCAAATTCTGCCATGTGCTTATAACACTGTCTCACATGAGTATGTGGCATCTCATTGCCCTTTACAGTGGTCACTCAACATCTGAGGCTGTTCACATCCATTAAATGCCCTACAAGTTAGTTTCATAGTCCATGGATCATTTGTATCATTAATGGAAATAATAGAAATTCTTCTACAAAGTAGGAGAAGTTGTTAAGGAGAAACTTTCAGTTTATTTTCAAATTCTGTATGATCAAGTCAGCAATCAAAAATTTTAGTGGTGCTGTTGTGCACTTCTTTTTGCACTAAAGACAACCTTAATGGGGAGTAATAAATGCCATTTTTTACTCTGGTATCATTGTTGTATACTTCATTGCTCCTTTTTAACTGCAGAGCATTATAACAACAAATTGTGAGGGAATAAATGCATCGCAAAGTTTTAAAATCTTGAACATGGCCAGAGGCAGCAACTGCAATGTTCTCTTCATGTAGAAAAAGTGGAAAAACAGCCAAATCAGTTGCTATAGTACAAGGTTTACTGACAATTGCTTGCTGTAGGTTTCAATATCTTAAAAAGCACCTTCTTCAGAAGGATCAATGATTAACACTGATTATACGATGTTGCGGAGGTATGTTAAAAGTACTGTCATAAGCGACAAAGGAAGATAAAATTCACATCTATAATAATAAAACCACCAAATTTCATGCTGGCTGTCATTATAAAGTGTTTCACAAATGCAACTAGTGAACTTCACTTTTGGAAGCACTTTCTGATAACAGCGCAATATTTTATGGTTTTATATTTATGGAGGTGAATTCGATCTTCATTTGTGCCTTACGGCTACTTATTTAGTGTGCCTCTACAACATCATGTAACTATTGTTAGCCATTGATCATTCTGAAGAAGACATTTTTAAAGATGTTAAAGCCTAGGTCACGTAGTTTTCAACAAACCTTATACTATTGCAACCGATTTGCCTGTTTTTCCACCTTTTCCTACATGATGATAATGTGAAGCAGATATCAAAATGCCTAACTCCTTAAGCAGATGTGCACAAGATGATTGTGGGTGGGCACTGCATATTATTCTTATGGAACATTTTTGAGCAATAAAGACTTTTCCTCTTAGAAATGACTTACCCAGAACATTATTCCACATGACAAAATTGAATGAAAATATATGCAAAATACAACAACTTAATAATTTGTCTCTCTCAAAGATTCACAGTCATTCAAAAAGCAAACATGGCAGACAACACTGATGACAACACTAAGTATGAACAACACTAATGCACTATGATGGTTGTGCTGTCTGTCACAGTGAACTGCAGTGCTACTTATTTACGTGCCAAAAAGTTGCATTGACATCTGGCCATGCCCTCGGAATGCTTCACTTATTTTGTCAGGTAGTGTATTATATGTAAGCTTCTGCTTCTGGAAATGTTGTTCCATACAAATCCTTTGTCTGTGGGCTGAATTAGGCTTGTAATGTTAGGTAGGAATAAACTTCACAGTTCTATCTCAATTCAACTGAAATTGAGCTTCTGTTAGCTGAGATGGAGCTGCTCAACTCTTCAGGCTGACTGATGAAACCAGTCATGAAAGACATCTGCTGACAGCCACATGCTTTGAATAATTTTTGTAGTAGACTGAGAGACTCATGGGAGCTTTTTTTTCCAGATTTGTTGACTCTTAAGATTTGCCAGTGGCCACGTGTGGTAAATGGTGTCTAAAGTAATGGCACATGTCATTACAGTCAGTTGTCCATTATTATGCTTAGCACTCATGTCACTCACATCATTTCATGATCTTAAAGTTATTGTGGATAACGTTCTAGAATTTAAGCCTGTCTCATCAACACTGTACAGCTGCATGAATGTATAAGTCTGTTTCCTCCTGAAATCCTGCGCAATTCTTTACAAAACACAATGGCTACTATGTTGTGTAATGGGAAACCTTCATCCAGGCTTTGTAACTCTCAAATGTTTTTGAAGTGTAGCCACCTTTCACATGCCTGCTATAATTAAGAATCCAAGTACACATACCTGATTCATTGCTCATAGAACTAGATATGAATTGTGTACTGTGATGGTAAAGGTCAATTTTGTGAAAAATTTTAAAATTATTATTTTTTTATATGGAAGAGGCTAAAAGGGTTAACAGTTTTTTTCTGTTCCTTGCCCAGCCACCTGTAGTTTGAACTGATGGACTATACTTACTAGCTCCATAGAACTGTTTCTATAAATTAAGAGTATGTTTTGTTCCTTCTAATTTCTTTTCAAATGAAACCACTACATGTTTCTGTTTTAGCTTTTTTGACTTTCATGGACTTAACATTTGATATGATGCTGTTCAATTGCTGGCAGACAACTAAAACTGCAACAAGAAACAATCACACTGGTCTTTGTGAATGGAGGCAAGTCTTACTACTGCAGAAAGAAAGCAGCTGATAGCACTGTTAAGGCAGAACATGAGAGGATTTTCACTGAAACTAAGTGTTCTTAAGAAACTATTGTGCAACTGAATCAGAATGACAATGATAAAAATCTTGCAATCGCGCTGGCTGGGGTGGCCGAGCGGTTCTAGGCACTACAGTCTGGAACCACGTGACTGCTATGGTCGCAGGTTCAAATCCTGCCTCGGGCATGGCTGTGTGTGATATCCTTAGGTTAGTTAGGTTTAAGTAGTTCTAAATTCTAGGAGACTGATGACCTCAGAAGTTAAGTCCCATAGTGCTCAGAGCCATTTTATTTTTATCTTGTAATTGCAATAAAACCACAACATCAACTCATTTAAAAGCTGAGTAGTAAGCCAAACTTTTCTTTTGTCCTGTACCTCTGGATAACACATGGGGGAGGGGGCTTGTCATTAAATCCTGAAAACACCTTGGATAATTCGAAGTAAAAATAACCCATTCAAACCCCAGGTAATTGGGGGCTCTGCTGAAGAAAAGCATGAAAATACTGCTCACTAAGTGAAGCAGACAAGGTGTGAGAAAGTGAGCCACCATGTGCATAAAAAACAAACTATGAATGGAATGAAAAATAAACCATTGTGCTTTAGAAAAATTAATGATGTATGCTGAAGGTACAGAAATTATCTAAATTTTCATCATGAATCTAATTTATTTTATGATGGATCTCACTATGAAATTTTCTGTCAGACAACAAGAACACACACATACAAAATTTCTCATTCATTACATGTGAGTTGGTAAATTTTTATGAAACTTATCACAGTGTGGGAGCACAGTTCAACTTTGAAATACAGTGAATTCAATGACAAATATTTCGTTAGGAGTGTGAGGAGCCTCATTTTGCTTGTGTCAAGGTAGTATGAGAGAGACAGAGATACTGGAAAGATTGGTAGTCACATAAAATCTTAAATTCGAAGATAAAAAAAAAAATTCAGGCAATACAAAATGAGGAGTTCTATGATATAATGTAAACCTAGAATAATTGCTTTATAAGTGACAAGTTACGTGGTAAGAGAAGTACAAGAATTTAAGAGCTGTTAAATCTGTTCCAAATTAACAGGCTGTGGAAGAAAAAAAATGCAGAAGTTGGGTGCATTCTGTAGTTTGTTGATTTCTTTGTCTGGTGTTGTTCTTACAAAGGAATCATATCCACACTTTGTTAAAAGTCCAATTTTTTCAGATATATGTTTTAAAAAGAGACTATATTTGCATAAGCAGTGAAAAAAATCATATCAGAGATTATTGTCATGCTAAATTTAATTTAGAAATGATATATGTATTATTGATGACCTTATCCCTGTTTTTCAGCACGCAGCCCTGTATTTTCTCACACCAATGAGTCCCTTCAAGGCCTTCCAACCATTCGTGCCTTTGGTGCACAGAAATTGCTCGAAAAGGAATTTGATCATATTCAAGTATGTCTATTTGATACTTTTCAATATTACATAGACATGAGTCAGACTATGTATCAATTAATTATGTTTATGTTAATATTATTAAAAGGAAAGTTGCTAATCACCATATACTAGACATGCTGAGTCGCAGATAGGCACGACAAACAAAGCTTTTGGCCAAACAGGCCTTCATCAGAACAAACAAAAAACAAGCAAACACACACACACACAAACACACATGCAAATGCAACCCACACACTCATGACCACAGTCTCTGGCTGCCGAGGCCATCTGCGACTCAGCATCTCTACTATATGATGAGAAGCAGCCACCCTTTTCACAATATTGTCATTAACCCATCCTCAATTTTCCATTGTTTGATTATGTTTATATTTTACAGGATGTAAATTCATCTGCTTTTTACATATTTACTGCTATCAGTAGAGCTTTCGGACTTTGGCTGGATTTGGTTTGTGTAGCATATCTTGCTGTTGTCACATATAGCTTTCTAGTCTTGGGACAAGGTAAGTTGTTCAAAACTAGATGAAAAGACTGGAATTATAAAAAATACAAATTACTAATGTCAGGAATAAGGAAACTGTCATTATTTATATACATATATCTTCAATTAACATTGGTTTTGATTGCAGTTGCTTAATTATTTATACCTAATTCCATTGTTAATGAGCACTTAAGTTATTAACATCATTGAAACTTAATCAGTACTGGTGTACTTTTTTCAATATAATAAAAGTTTTTGATTTATATTGTCACATCACTTTATCCAACAAACCTATCTTTCCATACTTTTACAAACTTATTCTTTACTCTGCTATGTATGACTCCAGCCTTAAGATATGTTAAAAAAACTGTTTCACACAGAAAGAGAAAAGAATTCTGTCATTTACAAGTAAAGACACCAAAGCTCCTAGAATATCTAACAACAGAGCTATAAAAATCTGGCATTTCTCCAGTGACGACTGTTACAGATTCATACACATTCAAACTCCACAATATTGCACATATTATGTGTAGATGTAATGGTAAGGAACTGCTAAATGAGTAACATAATATCCATGCATATAACTTGAGCAATTCAGAATACCACCTGCAAAAACATAATGACTATCAAAGACAGCATGCGAAAAAATACCTTTCATCTTCACTTTTTGTTCTCCTTGGCCCCAGTGCTGATTTCAGTATAATCAACGCCCCTGAAAACAGAAGTGAATGAGTGCTGAACACACCTAAAATGATGCATCTCTGGGAGTTGTTCAAAGCAGTTGCCTGCATAGCAGCCCAATGCAGAATAGCAGTGCAACCAGACATATATGCTTATGCTTATATATGCTCAGTGTTATGAAAACCACAAGCTTATCAGCACTAGAAACCAGTAGCTTCAGAAACCGCATGAGGATCCTAATAAATCTAGTGTTGCTTGCAGTGGCTGAAGGCCACAAGTACACAAACTACACTACTAAACAGCCCAACGTTGCACATGCACAAATCGTGGGACGCGACTCAGAGATGCACAGGGGTGCCTTGCACAGAGAACATCCCAGGGTACCTCTGAGAACTACAACACCAAGAATTGCTTCTCAGCTTTTGACAAGATCAATGTGTAGCTTTTTTCCCGGGGGGAGGGGGGGGGATCAGGGTTCTTTATGATAATATACATCAAATCATCAATAAATTTTACAGCTTCACAAACACCAGATCCTTTACACCACACATAAATAGCAGCATCTTGATCCACCTTATGATGTCTATGAGTCCTCGGTACAAAAGGCATTGCAATAAATATAGATGTGCTGTTTTAGGCATGTTTAGCACTCACAAGTTACTGTTTACAAGGTCATCGATAATACTGAAATTAGTATCAGGGCCAAGGAGAAAAATAAAGTGAAGGCGAAAAGCATCGCTGTCCTTGATGTTCGTTGTGTTTTTGCAACTGGATTTTGAATTTTTCCCTCATAAAGGATCTTGGATTTAGTCATCATACTGGATGGCTTACCATGGCCATTGTTCACTGAGTAGGTATTGAGAGAATATATATGTATATAAGCTTTTGTAAAGATCATAAATTAGCAAAGAGCAACATTAATGAAGGTGACCATAATGTATATCTTGACTGCGTAGTTGGCTTTACCTAGATATTACCTGTTCTCTTTGGAACTGATGCTGAACATTCATTGACAAGAGACTGGCATATTGCAACTCATCACTGAAATGTTGCACTTGCAAAGCATTTGGAGCATACACAAGGAAGTTTACTTTTTGTTCATTACCTGGAAAACTGTCACAGAACAAAAGAATCCTGACTGTGGAGCAGTTTATTTTATGTTGTGGAGCAGTTTATTTTACGAGGGCCGTTCAGAAAGTAACCTCCGGTTGATTTAAAAAAATACACCAAGTTAAATAAAAATATTTTAATATATACATCTTACAACTACATCTTTGCACTATTTTTCTACATAGTCTCCATAGCGATTGAGGCACTTATCGTATCTCTTCACAAGCTTTGAAATTCCTTCTGCATAAAAATCACCCGCTTGTGCCTGGAGCCAGCCTGTGACCGCATCTTTGAGCTCTTCGTCGTCATCAAACCGCTGTGACCCGAGCCATTTCTTCAAATGCATGAAGAGGTGATTATCACTTGGCGCCAGGTCTGGGCTGTAAGGTGGATGGTTGATAATGTCCCACTTGAAGGACTCAAGAAGGGCCGTTGTTCTGCGAGCAGAGTGAGGACGGGCGTTATCGTGCAAAAAAACGATACCGGAAGTCAGCATACCACGGCGTTTGTTCTTCATAGCCCGTCGTAACTTTTTTATTGTTTCACAGTACACGTCTTGATTAATGGTCGTACCACGTTCCATGAATTCAACCAACAACACCCCTTTGGCATCCCAAAACACCGTTGCCATCAGTTTTCTGGCAGAAAAATCTTGCGAGGCTTTTCTTGGTTTGGTAGGCGAATTTGAATGTGCCCACATCTTTGATTGTTCTTTTGTCTCAGGGTTCACGTACTTAATCCAGGTTTCGTCACCGGTCACGATTCTGTTTAACAATGGTTCTCCTTCGTCCTCATAACGTGACAGAAAGTCTAATGCAGAGGCCATTCTTTGAGTTTTGTGGTGGTCGGTAAGAATTTTGGGCACCCATCGTGCACAGAACTTACGCTAACCCAATCTTGCTGTCACTATCTCGTGCAAGAGAGTCTTAGAAATCTGTGGAAAACCAGTAGACAACTCCCACATTGAGAAACGTCGATTTTCACGAACTTTTGCATCAACTGTCTGAACGAGTTCGTCAGTCACCAATGATGGTCTACCACTGCTCTCTTCATCATGAACGTTTTCTCGTCCACTTTTAAATAAATGTACCCATTCACGGACAACTCCTTCACTCATAACTCTTGGTCCGTACACGGCACAAAGCTCACAATGAATAGCTGCTGCAGAATATCCTTTGGCTGTAAAAAACCTTATGACAGCACGCACTTCACATTTGGCGGGGTTTTCTATTGCAGCACACATTTCAAACTGCCACAAAAACTAAACTAGCGCAGGTACGACATTCACTCGACCACGGCTTGATGCCGACTGACCTGTCGAATGCGTGAACGCACAGATGGCGTCGCTACTCCCCCCACAACCCGCACTGTGACCAATCGGAGGTTACTTTCTGAACCGCCCTCGTATGTTGTGCCATAAAGTAATTCTTCAGATTTTGGAATGACCTATATTGTTTGGTTTGCTTAATGTTTCATGGGAATTAGTGTCCAACTTTGCTAGTGGGCAGTATTTTCCCATATCAATTTTTAAAAAAATCTCTAAACTCCCTTCTGTTGAGAGTCATGAATTTGGATTAGGATACTAATGTCATATTTGAATATGGAGATTGTGTTGGTGCACTAGTGTCTTTTTAGTCTTCCTTCAATTTACACTTGGTTTGATTCAGACTGTAAGGGTTTCCAAAGTAATCAATATTTGAAAATCTGTAATGTAATTGGATATATAAAAAAATCCACTCTCTAAGCAAAGACAAGAGAACACATACATAGGAAGGAATTTGAATTTTCAAGCTTTTGGAGCCAGTGGCTCCTTATTCTGGCAGAAGGGTTGAAGGGGAAGGAAGAATGGTGAGTAAAAGGGCTTGTGAGGTTTAGGAATGGGGAGAATCTGAAAAATTTGCCCAGAACACTGGGTCAGGGGAGACTTAGTTATCTGGTAAGACTACGGCTGATACATTCCCACGTCATACTCTAACTAAATTGGTGTCCTGTCTTTAATGACCCAACATCTGATACAATTTGATCTTCAATACAGAAAACGAAAGTTGATGTTGTATACTGTGATGGAAGACTTGCAATTCATATAAAGATGAATCAAAGCTGAATTGTTTTGTGTAGATAATTTTAATTTCATGTGCAGTAGAAAATTTGCAGAATCTGCAATTAATAATAATTAATGCTCATTTGTCTAAAGAACTGCCAAAAAATGTAAAGCATTCCTTTCAGAGGGATAATTACACTAACGCAGGTAACATTTGACCTAAAATCATATTAAGTAACCAGTTTGCGGAATTCCTACAACTGTAATTTCTGTTATTGAATGTTCTTGCAGATGTGTTTGGTGGTAGTGTGGGCTTGGCAATCACTCAGTCTCTCAATCTAATAAGGATGTTCCAGTGGGGAATCCGTCAATCAGCTCAGCTTATAAACCAGATGACAGGTGTGGAACGTGTCTTGGAGTTTGCTGGTTTGAAGCCAGAACCATCTCTTGAATCACCTTCTGGTAAGATTATTCATTTCAGGTTTGGCAATAGTATGACAGAGCTAATTTTGCCATTCCTGAATTATGTGCCAGTTATGAGATCAGAGTTGTGAACAAAAACTAACATTTCACATTGAAAGCATGTTTATTAGCACACACACAAGTACAGAAGGGGTTGAACTGCCTGCTTCAGCAGAGAGCGCTCCTATTTATATTTAAATACAGTGTTGGCTTGTGCAGAATTTTAGCAATGTGCTACATTGTGAAGGCCTACAACCGTTAGATTTACAGGGTAGTAATCATAATAAAATTGAATATATTTTACATGTATAAATTGAATTGCTTTTATTTAACTTATATTTAAGATTTATAATTAACAGTTTAGCATTGCAAAGAATAAAATAAAATGAAAGAAAGAGGAAAAGAAATATTGATAGCAATGGGAAATGAAGTCAAGCAGACAAACTGCCAGTCGGAACACTTGACCACTTGGCCATGGTGCCATTATGACAACTGCTGCTTTAAAACCCCTCACACTCTACACTTGCACAATACATTATACACAATTTCAAAGAAAAATACTGATCTTGTACTGTGAGCAATATAACAGTCATAACATTGGAAGTGATGGCATTACATCAGAGCATGCATACTTCAAACAAAAAAAGCAGCTGTGTCCCTTTTCTTGAGTCAATTAATACTGTTTCTTGGTTACCACAGAGAAAGTACTAATAAACTGTTTTCATCCATTTTATTTGCATATCAGCATGCATCCAAAGAGAAATGGTGTGATTTTAGTATGATTTCTGTTCACATTAGAAGAGAAATGTTGTGATTTCCACATCATATTCAGAGAGAAATGTTGTAATTTAAATGTAATATTTACCACTGCTGTAGCACATTAACACATGATAACTGGACACTGCTGCTTAAATAGAATGTTCTAGTGAACAACAATATTTGATAAATAGGCAAGTTCCAAAAACTTACTAAAATCAGAAATGTAAAGTCATAAATTGTAGGAAAAGGTAGGAATCAAACTAGTGGCCTCCATGTTGTTAACCACCTGTTGTAACTGCTACACCACAGTGTATGACAGACAGCATGCAGCATAGCTCTTTCCCTCCTCACAAAATAATGATTCACTGTTTCATGGTGGATTGTAGAATACTGGATCTGGTGTAGTCAGTGATCCTTATGATGATGCTGGAATTTTGGTAATGTAACCACATCCTCATAATCAACATGACATTGAAATAGCATTCTTTCCATTGAGGTATTGTGAACACAGGCAGACCTTCATTCTTATGGTATGAGTTTCCCCTATCACCAATCTGCATTTCAGGACTTCATGCTAAGGACATGATGATGTCCCTACACTTTTGTTTCCGTGGTGTAAAATAATCATCCTCAGCTTTGTATATGATATCTGACAAGCAATATTGGATTTAGTATGGGCCAAAGTAGCACTATCTGTTGGCCATGTAGGATTTTCACCTGGAGCAGACACAATCCAGAGATGATAACCCAATTTCATGCATGTTTGAGAGTGACCTTGGCTAGGATGCAGTGATGGGCTTCATTTGCAGGCTTATAGTAGCCACTAGCAGTTGCTCAGTGTGCATAGAACAGCCCTCCTATTTGATTTTTTGCTAGTTAATAATCAGTGAACACTATTCTTTTTTCTATACAGTACTGTATGTCATGAACAGAGCATCTACAATGGAAAAATATCTGTGAAGTGTCCTCTGTTTTCCAAATATCTGTTTTTCTGCGCAGCAGTTGCATTGGTGAGATAGACAGTTGCATCTGAATCATCAAGAACTTGGATCTTGTCTGAAAGTTACAGCAAATGTCTGGAGTTTCTGACTCCATTGCTCACTATTGGTCTGGCATTTAGAGGTTAGTGACAATGAGTGACAAGGTTATTCTTTGACTAACATTGTTACCTGCTCCTGGGTTGGGGTGACAATCAGTGCTGTTACTTGAAGCTGTGTGGTTTCAACATCAACAGATCTCATAAACCCTCATCTCTCTTCTATTACTATTAGCTGTATTAGTGATATGAGGTCCTGATGGTCTCCCACATCTTTTGGCGTACTCTCTTCTGGTGAATTGCCTCAATGTGCTAGCACCATTTGATGAAGCTTTGTGCTGTCTAGTTTAGGTTTCTGCATGTTCCATGGATCATATTTGCAACAACTCACCATGATATGGAATGTCTAAGTAGGCTCAATGGTGATATCCTTCAAAATCAGTGCTTAGTAAACTCCTCTGTCATGCCCTTCATCAGGTGTGAAACCATGCTGACTTTTGTCATATTAAGATTCACAGTCCCAAATCAATTTGTACATACAACTGTTGTCATATCCCTCTGGCACTGGGATCCGTCTCTTTGTTATTCTTTAGCTGCATGATTTTCTTTTGGTTGTCATGGTTGTCATCAAATGTTTTCCTAATTTCTGGCTGAAATTTCTTCCACGTCTTAAGCTTTTCTTATTGTTTCAACCCACTGCTGGCCTGTGCCATCCATATGAAAGTAAAAGACATTGGCAAGACAAATCATGTCTTTCCATCTGCTGTATTTAGCAATACAGTTGAAACCCTTTAGCCATTTCATTAGATGCTGGCCAGCATCTATTGAAAACTCTGAATCATGCAAAAACTGTGGAGAGAAAAACATTTTCAAAACTAGTGAATTACAAAGAGATGTATTATAGTGTAAATGGATAGATAAAAAATCTACTCACCAAGCGATGGAAGGGGAACACACATGCAAAATGATTTAACTTTTACAATCTTCCACAGCCAGTGCCTCCTTCTTCTGGCAGAAGAGGGGTGAAGAAAAAATACTGGAGAGGTTTAGGGAGAGGGGTACAGTTCAGAAAAAGCACCCAGAACCCCAGGTCAGGGAGAGGATGAGAAGGAAGACTGCAGTGTTCTCCTACTGCTGCTTGGTGAATAGATTTCACATCTATCCATTTACATTATATTATCAAAGGTATGTATTAGTCATTCAGAACACTTAAGAATGGAAGAATAAAACATTTAAATTGAGACTGATGTAAGAAATTGAACTCTGGAATATAAATTGCATTGTGTGTAAAGTGAATTGCAAGTAAACAGTCATTCAAAGTAACACTTACATTGGCAAGCCACCTTCAAAGAAATAAATAAAAAGAAAATACAATCTGACTATAGCAAAAAGAGATAGCAGTTATGTGTGCATGAGGTGAGCTTACTTGTGTGAATGTGTGTTTGTTTTCTTTTCTGAAGAAGCTTTTGGCTGGAAGCTCACTGTGTAACAGTTTTTCATAGCACCTGTCTGTAATTCACGGTTCATCTTTATGGTGAGTAGCAATCGATTTTTTCCTTATATTATTTATATAACCTGGAGTTTCTGTTGTTTAAGAGCCATGATAACATGCATATCTGACAGAACACACATTTTAAGGTTATTTTCCTTATATTATTAAATAATGATGCATGTGATTAATAGTTGTTGAGCATTCTTATAATCAGTGTTTAATACTTCAGGAAGAATGCCACCTTCCAACTGGCCAGCAACAGGACAAATCAAGTTTCATCATGTGTTCTTAAAGTATAGTGAAAATTCTCCACCTGTACTGAAGGATTTAAATTTCACTATAATGCCTCAAGAAAAGGTTTGTTGTGAAGTTTATTGTTTCTTACTTACTATTGTGAAGCACACAAATTACTTAGTTCTGAACCCCTAGCAACTTCATTAACTACCCAAACATTTAAAGAATGTCCCATTTCTTATTAAGTTAATATTGATTATGTGTAATAATAAAACAATACATTTATTTTATATCAAATAGCCAGCTAAGGACCATGATAAGCCTGCAACTATCATGATGGATGTTCTCAGTTTTAAGGAAGAGTTTTTCATCATTGATAGGTGTCTAGCATGGTTTTCATCTCACCATTTAGCACCAGTTGTTCGTTTCTCATCTCAGAAGTCCCAGACATAACTACAGCTTTTCTAAAGATGTCTCAGCTTTGTGCCTCTTCTGGTTACATACCTATTTCCTGGAAGTCTTTTCCGATCACAGTATTTTTATTTTTGGTTTTGAGTCAAAGATGCTGAAGATGTCTATTTGGAATCATTCAGTCTTCTTATGTGGTTATAAAACGAAACTCGGAATTGGTGCATTATGTCCATAATATTTTGTACTTTAGAACATATTTCTTAATTCAGTTTTTCTGTAGATACAATTTTTTATACGAGGGCAGTTCAATAAGTAATGCAACACATTGTTTTTCTTGGCCAGTTTTGGTTGAAAAAACTGGAAATTTCTTGTGGAATATTTTCAAACATTCCTGCTTCGTCTCGTAGAGTTTCATTGACTTCCGACAGGTGGCAGCGCTGTACGGAGCTGTTAAAATGGCGTCTGTAACGGATGTGCGTTGCAAACAACGGGCAGTGATCGAGTTTCTTTTGGCGGAAAACCAGGGCATCTCAGATATTCATAGGCGCTTGCAGAATGTCTATGGTGATCTGGCAGTGGACAAAAGCATGGTGAGTCATTGGGCAAAGCGTGTGTCATCATCGCCGCAAGGTCAAGCAAGAATGTCTGATCTCCCGCGTGCGGGCCGGCCGTGCACAGCTGTGACTCCTGCAATGGCGGAGCGTGCGAACACACTCTTTCAAGATGATCGACGGATCACCATCAAACAACTCAGTGCTCAACTTGACATCTCTGTTGGTAGTGCTGTCACAATTGTTCACCAGTTGGGATATTCAAAGGTTTGTTCCCGCTGGGTCCCTCGTTGTCTAACCGAACACCATAAAGAGCAAAGGAGAACCATCTGTGCGGAATTGCTTGCTCGTCATGTGGCTGAGGGTGACAATTTCTTGTCAAAGATTGTTACAGGTGATGAAACATGGGTTCATCACTTCGAACCTGAAAGAAAACGGCAATCAATGGAGTGGCGCCACACCCACTCCCCTACCAAGAAAAAGTTTAAAGCCATACCCTCAGCCGGTAAAGTCATGGTTACAGTCTTCTGGGACGCTGAAGGGGTTATTCTGTTCGATGTCCTTCCCCATGGTCAAACGATCAACTCTGAAGTGTATTGTGCTACTCTTCAGAAATTGAAGAAACGACTTCAGCGTGTTCGTAGGCACAAAAATCTGAACGAACTTCTCCTTCTTCATGACAACGCAAGACCTCACACAAGTCTTCGCACCCGAGAGGAGCTCACAAAACTTCAGTGGACTGTTCTTCCTCATGCACCCTACAGCCCCTATCTTGCACCGTCGGATTTCCATATGTTTGGCCCAATGAAGGACGCAATCCGTGGGAGGCACTACGCGGATGATGAAGAAGTTATTGGTGCAGTACGACGTTGGCTCCGACATCGACCAGTGGAATGGTACTGTGCAGGCATACAGGCCCTCATTTCAAGGTGGCGTAAGGCCGTAGCATTGAATGGAGATTACGTTGAAAAATAGTGTTGTGTAGCTAAAAGATTGGGGAATAACTTTCAATGCTGAATAAAACAACCCCTGTTTCAGAAAAAAATGTGTTGCATTACTTATTGAACTGCCCTCGTAATTTGGACCCAGTATATTACATAGGGTCTTTATCTCTTTTCTTCATAATTCCACTAGTAAACATCTCTCAGAAAGCATAAGACACTCACATGCATACAGGCACACCAGTTTTACGACCGAATTGTAATGATGAACTTTGTTATTTATGGAAAAGCACTTTTTGTTGTAAATGTGTCATGTCGCTTGGAAAGCTATTGACGTTTTTCTGGTCCTTGCTTTGAAGGTTCTTCATCTAGCCTCTTAGCTGCAATCCATTCACCAGATATTTAAACCTGTCTACAGGTTTTATTGTTCTGTAGCCTATTTGGTACTGAATGGGTTGTAGCACCCTTGATATTTGTTATTACTTCTGTGTGTGTGTGTGTGTGTGTGTGTGTGTGTGTGTGTGTGTGTTTCAAAATCTTCTATCCTTATGGCAATATGTCATCTGTAAAAACTAAATACAGTAGTCTGTTTCCACACCTTTCTTCTTATTCTCTGAAATGTTTAAACAGGTTCCAGAGTTTTAATTCCTTGTGCCAGCTTTGTATTATTTTTTTCCAGTATGCAACTGGACAAGAATAATGAAGATCCATCATCCTGCAAAATTCTTGGTGTGATTCCAAATGTTTAGAGAGACTTCCTCAAAATTTGACATTGTCCTTTATGTTGGCCATGGTTGCTCTTGTACTATAATCCCTAGCATTTTTTAATTGACAACCATTTCTGCCAGTATACTGAAGGAGTCATATGCCTTTCTAAAACCTACAAAAGTAGATACATATTGTCTGCCTCTCAGTATTTGAAATCTTATTAATGTTTTCAGATTTTGTATTTGTTCTGCTGTAAACCAGACTTTTCAGAATCATCCTTGGTATTATCTCAGTTTATTCATGACTTGTTATGCTCCCCATTAAGATTAATTGTGATATTTCATCCTTGTTATTATCTCAGTTTGTTCCTGACTTGTTATGTTCCTCATTAAGATGAATTGTGATACTATCTTGCACATTACTAGGAGTAATGCGATGCCATAAAAATTGTTCAATTCTGTAGTGTGGCCTTTCTTATGCAGGCAATGAATCACTCTTACTTCCAATCATATTGTAGTTCTTTGTTCTGCTGTGGGAACACTGCACCGACAAAGCGGATTGCTGACAGTGATCTTGAAACCCAGGTACAAACACTGTGATAGTCAAACTGGCTCATGGCTTTGTTGTTTTTGGTTGCTTGTCTAGTGAATGCTCTGTATGATATGAAAAATGTTCTACATTGTACATTGGTTCTATGATTATTCACCACCGTCATTGCCTATACCCTGTAAAATCACATTGGTGACTGTGTGTGACCATGTTCACATGTAATTTTGTCATTTCTTACTATTGTGTAGCTATAGTGCTGCCATTGTGCCACCATTGTGGACGACAATTGATGCATGTAGACAACAATTTTCATGGCATGACATTGGATGCTACAGATAACACCCCACATGTAGCTTGTATGGTAAAATGTGACACTCCAATTGCAGACTGTCACACACAGTGTGCAACCCTGCTGAACAGTGGAATGTAAAAACTATGTACTTTGTCATCATGCATGGGACCTTGTTCTTGGTTCAAATGGCTCTGAGCACTATGGGACTTAACTGCTGAGGTCATCAGTCCCCTATAACTTAGAACTACTTAAACCTAACTAACCTAAGGACATCACACACATCCATGCCCGAGGCAGGATTCGAACCTGTGACCGTAGCGGTCAGGCGGTTCCAGACTGTAATGCCTAGAGCCACTCGGCCACTCCAGCCGGCGGACCTTTTTCTATTCACAAACTGGGTAACACCTGAGCCACAGCAGTCCAACTGGTTGTATTTGTGCCTACTCGCTGTAGAAGAGACATGAACCATTTCAAGTGTGAATCTGATCATGCTGGTCCTCATGCAACTGGTTGCATCCCTCCCCCATCATCTACCATGCATCATGTCACATATGGACAATATTTACTCAGCTGTTCTTCCATTATGAACATTGCCTTGCCAATCTACCAACTACTGGACACACTTCAAACTACCACCATTCCAGCCAGATACTCCAACATTATGGTTAGCCATTGTGGACAGCATCTAGCATCTTCAGATCCAGTGAC
Organism: Schistocerca serialis cubense; assembly: GCF_023864345.2. NCBI lineage: Eukaryota > Metazoa > Arthropoda > Insecta > Orthoptera > Acrididae > Schistocerca > Schistocerca serialis. The sequence goes on along the minus strand of NC_064639.1, from coordinate 815,878,799 downwards.
ATCAGTGACGGCTTGAAATTTGTTACCCGGCTAAGCCAGTTTGGGGAACATGTGGACACAGCAGGTGTTATAATCCTCAGCCTCTCCTCACCGATCCCCCACTCCTCTACCAACTGACCCACACCATCACATCATTTATGAAACAGTTTTAAGCAACAAGACTCCATTTTATTTTTGGCATCAACTCTGCACACAGATCGACCTTGACCTCATCCCTGAGCATTAGTTAAGGTCCGTGTGTTGGGAATCTCCACCCTGTAAGACCAACTAACCATGGTCACCCATGAGCACAAACCATTACAAGTATGCCTTAAACTTTCTGACTGGATATACTCTGTCATACAACACAGACATTGCAGCACTAATGTCAGCAACAATGACAGGGTGCATGACTCACAACTTCAATGTCAGTACAAATGATGGCCTGCTAACCTAGCTGAGCCAACACTGCCCAACTTCCACCAATGCTGATGTCACTGCACCCGGCTGAAGCAATGATCTTCATGTGGCATCAACAAACCACATCTTCCCCACCATCCATGCCACACCTGCACCTGTGGAGAACATTGCAAACTACGTTGTGTCCACACTTGCTTAGCATGCCATCAACCACAATGTGCCTGCACAGAATCACTTTCATTAGTTTCATGCAACATACTCTGATTCTACCAATTGCCATCCTCCATGCAATTTCCCAAATTACATACTAGATTCATTGTATATGCACCAGACCAAACATGATATTTAGATTGTCTCAGTTCTACAAATGACAACGGTGGATTACATCTGCCCTATCTCTTTCTTAATAACAGACTTTTTGTAAATGACCACATCTGGCTATACCTCGTTGACATAGGCTCAGATTTCAGCACTTCACTGCCCATCTCACTAGGCCAAACACTATCCCACAGGCCTGCTCAACTCCACAGAGCAAATGATTAAACAATCCAAGTCTTTTGCTCACAAGTCTGTACACTAGACCTTGTCTCCCATCTCACTAGGCCAAACACTATCCCACAGGCCTGCTCAACTCCACAGAGCAAATGATTAAACAATCCAAGTCTTTTGCTCACAAGTCTGTACACTAGACCTTGTCTTCAACGAAGAATTCACTTGGACATTTATCATCACGGATGTAGCAGAACCAGTTATCAGTGCAGACTTTCTCCAGCACTTACACTTAGTGCAATACCTGACTAAGGTGTTCTAACTCACACAACCTGTGGCCACTCTGCTTCTGGTGTACTTGGTCATGCCTTTTAAGCAGCCCACCACAACAGAACAGGCCTCTCTGCACTCCTATGCTCCTACCACCACCTCACATGGATGTGTCTGATGCTCATTGGCTTCTCCAGGAATGGCTCCACAACTTCGACTGTATTCAACCCATCCAAGAACTCCTTTGTGACACACGTGAATTGAGCTTCCACTTACATTGCGACAACAACATCATCAAATATAAGAATGTCATGCAACACAACATATTCATGACTGGTTACGTCAACTGTCTTCAACTGTTGCCTCCAACTCTCTGATATCTCTACACCACACCAATCCAGCACCTCTAATGCCACCCAAGAATAAGCTCACTACACCACTCCCTGCTACCCCAGAAAAAGTCAGGTCTGCACCGCTTATTTATTACTGAATCTTAGTGCACCCCTCACTGGAGTTACTCAGGCAGCATGCCATTAAGAACAGAACCATCCAAAAGGTACACCTGGGCACCCAGTATGACACAGACCTCACTGGCTGCTGCCTGATCTACTGAGGGCTGCCAAAGCAGCAGTGGATGAGCTCTTACAAGCATGGATAGTTCACACCTCTGATAGTTCATGGGTTTCTCCTTTTTTAAAAAAGAAAAAAACGCCACAACAGATCTCTCATGTTGTGCAATGATTACACAATACTCAGTGGTCGTTTCAGTATGGACAGAACTTCATTCATTAGTTAGTGAACGCCTCTGTTTACCTACAAATACCTATGTGCCCAGACAAAATTCACAAAAGGCTATTGTCATGCATTTTGGTTTGGTTGGGTGAAAGTTCATGCAGTACAGACTAAAGGATATAACACAAATATGGCAGTACTTCATTGATTGTTTAATCTTCAAATTCCCATTCTGTTATACTTAACTAATGAGGAATCTCACAACAACCACTTCAGGCAAGTTTTTGATGCCTTCTCTCTCAACAGTGTCATAATCAATGGAGACAAATGTCAATTTTGACTCAGAGAAGTCGTATTCCACAGTCACATTGTCAATTTATTGGATATCCATACCACACCATAATGCATAGAGTATCCAACTACTGACTCCACCGCAAGAATGATAAATTGCTACAGAAGATACCTTCCACAGACAGCCTATCTGCAAGTGCTGTTAACACAAGCTCACACCAGCAAGAATACGAGCACCAAATGCAAACTCGCAAGGACAGGAAGATGGAATCTGCTTTTCAAAGCATTAATAACAGCCTTACCCAAGTCATCACCTTGGCACATCCCCTTCCTCATGCACAGCCCATCATAACAGCAGAAGCAAGTGACACCACTATCAGACTGTGCAACGACAAGAGGTGGGATGCATGCGGCAGCCACTCCATTTCTTCTCACTCAAACTCACATCTTCACAAAGTAAGTGGCCTGTGTATGACAGGGAGTTACTGGTAGTTTATGAAACAGTATGCCATTTCAGAAGGACATAGAAGGTTGCCACCTGTTATCTACACCAACCATTGCGCACTTAGCAGATTATTTTTCATGCATCAGCGCCTTGTCATCAACTCTTGACTATGGTCAGTTTGCTGAGGCACAACAATGTGTTGAACTGTTGCAAGCCCTCATTCATGACCCATCCATGAATCTACAGATTGAATCTCATCCTGTCCCAGGGGTGTCCTGCCCTTTACTCTATGACATTTTCAAAATTGGACATGCCGTCCTGTAGCTTAACAATTCTGCCATGTTATACTCAAACAGCTCCACAATTTGTCATAACTGGGCATTCACCCAACCACCCACCTAGTGACAGACAGATTATACACTTTGTGCTCATGTATGTGTCCCATGTCAAAAGAGCAAAGTCTCAAGACACCGCAGCTGCCCGTAGGACATTTTGAAATCCATAAAGGGTGCTTACAACATGTACATTTGACTGCCCCATGTCCGTCACAACAACCCAAGTGGGAAGTTCAGATCTGCACTCTTCCTTGAACTATGCAACATGACAGAAACTAAGTGATTCAGAACCACAGCATACAATCCTCAAAAGTGATGATCTGGTCAAACAGTGACACCAGATGTTAAAGGTGGCCCTGATGTATCATGGAGGACTGTGGACTGAGGGATTCCTGTGAGTCCTCCTGAGTTTCCAACGCACAAAAACAAAACCTTGAAGCCTCACTGGCCAAAATTCTGTACAACCAGACATTACCCCTATCAACACCCTTCACACTCCCAGTCCTGATGCTGATATGCACTCATGCTACAGCTGGCCCCTCTGCAAGCCAACCACCTCCACATTTACTGCCTTTACGCCATCTGATGTATGCCACAACCCAATGACCTCATCGCTACAGATCACACTGCACATGGAAGTCCTACCCATCTCTGTACAGCCCCACTGACACATCACTCCATGCAGCCTCCCTCACAGTGCTGTGCACTAAGCCCACCACCCCCTCCCCCACCTGGCTCTGTGGGAACACTGTACCTACAAATAGGATAATTGTCAGTCGACCGGAGTCCTTGGCAGTAACTCACTGAAAGTCAGTCTGCCTTATGGCTTTGTTGTGTTTGGTTGCTTGTCTTGTTTGTGCTCTGTGTGATAACAAAAGCATTCTACATTGTATCCAGGTTGTGTGATTATTCACCACCATCACTACTTATATCCAGTCTCATAAACTGATGGAGAGCTGCATGCTGAAGACATGCCCCTCCATCTCTGCATCCATGACACCTGTGGGCTGAGGATGACATGGCAGCTGGTTGGTACTGTTGGCCTTCGTGGCCTGTTCGGACAGAGTTTAGTTTTTTATCACCACTTATACCCTGTAGAACCATATGCCCATATGTTTTTCATGGTTTAATGTGAAATATTTATTGCTTTTTGAGGTGGAAGCTTCCATAATTCTGCTATTGTGGAGTCTTTCCCATCAGCTGTTTTGTGTTTTAGTCTGTGAATATTGTGTTTGATGTCCTTGTAATCTGGTGAAGGAGACAGCCCATTTTTACCATGTAGTTTATTAGTTCTGATTGGATTAATTAATTTTTCACAACTTAAAAGTTTCTTAAGGTATTTGCAAGTATAATAGTCTGTTTTTCTTTTTGTTCCATTAAGATTCCATCTTTCATTTGAAAACATGTGGGGAGTTTTATCCTCCTCTTAAAAATTTCTTTAATATTTGTGAGGTTCATTTAATTGATAGTTGTCCAATAATTCCTTAGCATACTTATGATTCCCACTATGAATTTGTTTTGTTTGGTCCTGCTTCTCATAGTGAATTTGTTTTGCTTTGTGTGCTCACTGGCTTTCATTGAACCAGACGTCTTCTTCCTTGGGTGTATGATATTTTCTCCAAAGAGTTAAATGATCCTTTTGTGTCAGCTTACAATTAATATCCTCCTGAGTGTGTTTCTTTCTATTTTAGTCCCTGCTCTCTCTCTCTCTCTCTCCCTCCCTCCCTCCCTCCCTCCCTCCCTCCCTCCCTCCCTCCCTCCCTCCCTCCCTCCCTCCCTCCCTCTCTCTCTCTCTCTCCCCCCCTCTCTCCCCCCTCCAACCCTCTCCCTCTCCCTTCCTCCCCCCCCCCCCACCACCACCAGGAGGTAACTACCTAGCTCCCTACCTTCCTATGTACCTATCTATCTATGCTGTGTATGATGATGTCCATGTCGTTTTTCTTCCTGGCTAGACATCTACATCTACATCTATACTTTGCAAACCACCATGAAGTGCATGACAGAGGGTACATCCTATTGCACCAGTTATTACAGTTTCTTTTCATTTCATTGACATATGGAGTGTGGGAAGAATGATTGTTTGAATGCCTCTGTGCATGCTGTAATTATTCTAATCTTGTCCTCACACTCTCTATGTGAGCAATATGTAGGGGATTGTGGTATATTCCTAGAGCCATCATTTAAAGCTAGCTCATGAAACTTTATTGATAGACTTTCTTGGGACATCGTACATCTATCTTCAAGAATCTGCTGGTTGAGTTTTGTCAGTATATCTGGGAGACTCTCCCACGGATCAAACAAACCTATGACCATTCATGTTGTCCTTCTCTGAATACATTCAATTCTGTTGTTAGTCCTATTTGGTATAGGTCTCACACACTTGAGCACTATTCTAGAACCAGTCACATGAGTGATTTGCGAGCAATCTCCTTTGCAGACTGACTGCACTTCCCCAGTATTTTACCAATAAACTGAAGTCTACCACCTGCTTTGCCTTGCCACAGTGGATACAGCGACTCCTGTCAGATCACCGAAGTTAAGCGCTGTCGGGTGTGGCTGACACTTGAATGGGTGACCATCGAAGCCGCCATGTGCTGTTGCCATTTTTCGGGGTGCACTCAGCCTCATGATGCCAATTGAGGAGCTACTCGACTGAATAGTAACGGCTCCAGTCAAAGAAAACCATCATGATAACCGGGAGAGCAGTGTGCTGACCACATGCCCCTCCTATCTGCATCCTCAGCTGAGGATGACACTGTGGTCAGATGGTCCTGATGGGTCAAATGTGGCCTGAAAATGGAGTGCTACCACCTGCTTTATCCACAACTGAGACTATGTGATCATTTCATTCCATATACCTTCAATGTGTTACACTCAGGTATTTGTATGATTTGATCAGTTCTAACTGTGACTCACTGATACTGTAATTGTAGGATACTTCATTTTTTCATTTTCTGAAGTGCAAAATGTTACATTCTTGAACATTTAAAGCAAGTTTCCAATCTTTGTGCCACTTTGAAATCTTATCAAGATCTGGCTGAACATTTATGCAACTTCTTTCAGACAGTACTTCATAATAGATAATTGCATCATCTGCAAAAGTCTGACATTACTGTTAATATTGTGCTCGAGGTCATTAACGTACACCATGTACAGCAAGGGTTCCAACAGACTTCCTGGAGACACATCCAAAGTTACTTCTGCATTTGATGATGACTCTTCATCCAACATAACATTCTGTTTTGATGCCCCATATGATCATACTTTTGACTATAAGTGTAGGTTTGGCACTGAATCAGATGCCTTTCAGAAATTAAAAATACTGCAAAATTGTGTGGACATTGTTGAAGATTATATTTCTCAGGTAATTCAATGAGTTGTTTTCCATTTTAGTTGACCCTTTTATGCACCATGTAGAACTCAACAATATTCGTATACTTTGGTTTCCATCCAACTTTTGCATTAAAATCACTCAGTGAGATTTTTGTGTCATGATTCAGGATCTTCACTATTCTGGTACCTGCTGTACTCTAGAATTAATATGGCTTTTTTTTTCAAAGTCCTTATGATTTTTGTCGTTGTTGGGCCTTAGATCTTAATAAAACTACAGTATGTGTTTTTCTTCACACGGTGCATTGTTATCAAATAGGATGTGTCATTTATGGGTTCAAAGTTTGAGACAGATCTAAGGATTTTGTTGTTGACAACAAAGGATGTGCTGGAACACTCGATGTCCTTCATAACTCTCTTGTGGGATTTGCTCTTAAAGAATCAGTATCCATCTGATTTAAAAATTTCTTTATCTGTAAAGTGAGTTTCCTCCAATACTACTACTAAAATTTAATTTTACTGGAGAACTTTAGTCAGTTTTTTCATCATCACAGTTCATACTAATGAGCTTATGTGATGTGTTGTTAAGATCATCCTACATTTGTGTTAAAGTGTATGGGACATTTTGGGACTTCCAAGACATTCTGTCTTGTCTTTAGCATGATGTCACTTCCATCCGTTACACCCTCCAGAATCTGAACAGGACGCTTGCATTGCATTTCAGTGACCAGAGAATTATCATATGGGGTACTAATTTGATTTCATTGTGCCATTACGCTCTTTTATCTTGAGTTTGTTTGGTAGTAATTACTCACACCTAACGCAACCCAGTGTTGTCAGTCCTGGATTGCCTTGATTTTGACATCTACATTGCACCTTCTTTTATATGAGCTTACGTTCGACAACAGCATTACTGGGTTTTTCATTCCAGCTTGCAATACCCCTGGCAGAGTTATTACAATAATAATTATAATTATTATTACTGCTGTTACTAAACTGTAATCTTGTGATTGCACTAATTTAATTAACATCCTCAGTGGTATATGCATTCTTGCTTTGCCGCTTGGTGATACTCATGTGAAAACTCAGAGTCTTGTGGCTTTGTTACTGGCTTCAAGCCCAAACTAACAATGTCTGCATCTTTTGTAGTTGCTGCAGTTGAATATTTGATCTGTGTACATAGTATAAGAAGCTAGATTTTGGGACTGGATAGTATAAAAATCTGGTAGGGCATGTTGATACATGAACTGAATGACAGCACAATAATGCTAGATAATTTACAGCAAATATCTTTTTAAGGTACTGAAGGATAATGTAACTAGAAAATGTGCCAGACAAAAGAAATAACAGAAGAAAGAGGAAAACACAGTTAGCAGATACAACTAAACAAAATTAAGCAAAAGAATGAGATCACTGAGTTTCTTGATTTTTATCAGAGAGTGATTTATAGGAGATTGGTTTCAAATTAAACTGCCATAATATTTTAATATCCTGAGACTTGGTAAAATACATTTAAGCCTATGGAAAGAGAATAAAATATCTACATATTCGTGGTTTAACTTTACAGGAAAATACGTGTTCAAAATGTAAATTTCTGGGGATATATATATAGATGACAGACTTTCGTGGAATCAGCAAATAGATCATGTCTGTGTAAAATAACATCTAGTCTGTGTTTACTAAGAAGAATAGTTCAATATCTAGATATTGAAGCAATAAAAATAGCGTATTTTGGGTTGGTGCATCCCCATCTATCTTAGGGAATTGTATTGTGGGGTGGGTGTAGCCAATACAATATAAGAAGGGTATTTGTATTGCAGAAAAGAGTAATAAGAACTATGGCAAAAGTAAGACCCAGAACTTCATGCAAAAACCTGTTTATTAATTTTAATATCATGGCTATCTATGCAGTATATATGTTTCAATCAGTATTATTAGTGAAAAAAGACAAAAAAGTGACAAACAGAAATATGGAAATGCATGATTACGATACAAGACACAAATCAGACTTTCATATGGTGAGTAGAAGATTGAATCTAACAATGAATACCCCATTCATTAAGGGAGCAATATTTTATAATTCTCTGTGAAACAACCTGAAACAGCTTTCTGGTAGAATTTTTAAAAATGAGTTGAAAAAATGGCTTATATTGAAGTGCCCATACAGTATGGTGCTGACATGATTTGACCTCAGGAATGCTATGTTAAATATACTTAAATGATCTTTTACTTAATAGCATGTAATTTATATATATTGTGTATCAATAACATCAATGTAATTATTGTAACATTGCCCATGCATGTTAAATACATGTTTCGAGCTGTAAGATAAATAAATAAATAAAAAACAGTGTTCCATGGAAATCACAGATAGAAATATTCTGAATGATGCACAACAAAAGAAAACTTTAATACTGTGGTGGTCAACAATAAGACAAATAATTCATAATCATGTTCTTAATACCATGTATACATTGCACAGTGTAAAATTCTCCATCATGTTCTTAATGATGCTGTAGTATACAGAGAAGTTGCTGCATTAGAAAATTGTAGCGAAATACAGGAAGATCTGCAGCGGATAGGCACTTGGTGCAGGGAGTGGCAACTGACCCTTAACATAGACAAATGTAATGTATTGCGAATACATAGAAAGAAGGATCCTTTATTGTATGATTATATGATAGCAGGACAAACACTGGTAGCAGTTACTTCTGTAAAATATCTGGGAGTGTGCGTACGGAACGATTTGAAGTGGAATGATCATATAAAATTAATTGTTGGTAAGGCGGGTACCAGGTTGAGATTCATTGGGAGAGTGCTTAGAAAATGTAGTCCATCAACAAAGGAGGTGGCTTACAAAACACTCGTTCGACCTATACTTGAGTATTGCTCATCAGTGTGGGATCCGTACCAGGTCGGGTTGACGGAGGAGATAGAGAAGATCCAAAGAAGAGCGGCGCGTTTCGTCACCGGGTTATTTGGTAACCGTGATAGCGTTACGGAGATGTTTAATAAACTCAAGTGGCAGACTCTGCAAGAGAGGCGCTCTGCATCGCGGTGTAGCTTGCTCGCCAGGTTTCGAGAGGGTGCGTTTCTGGATGAGGTATCGAATATATTGCTTCCCCCTACTTATACCTCCCGAGGAGATCACGAATGTAAAATTAGAGAGATTAGAGCGCGCACGGAGGCTTTCAGACAGTCGTTCTTCCCGCGAACCATACGCGACTGGAACAGGAAAGGGAGGTAATGACAGTGGCACGTAAAGTGCCCTCCGCCACACACCGTTGGGTGGCTTGCGGAGTATCAATGTAGATGTAGATGTAGATGTAGAATATCAAGTATACATTCCACAGTGTAACTGAAGTACTTAAAGATAGATTAATGATAGCATTATTCAGTTAATTTATAAACTACTAGACTGTTCTATTGGGACTAATTGTTGCAAAATTTTCATTGCAGGTTGGCATAGTTGGTCGAACAGGAGCCGGAAAATCCTCCATTATTGCTGCACTTTTCAGGCTAGCTAACATAGAAGGAGAAATTATGATTGACAACATAGACACAGGTACTATAGGCCTCCATGATTTCCGCCCTAAAATCTCAGTCATTCCTCAGGAACCGGTGCTCTTCTCTGGATCTCTCCGTAAGAACTTGGATCCATTTGATGAATTTCCAGATGCTGAACTTTGGCAGGCTCTGGAAGCAGTAAGTTTTTCAACAGTGACTTACATGTCTGCTTTACAAACTTACATTTACATTCTTAGAAAAATGTATTTCTTGTAGTTTTTGCTTTCTTGTAATTTATACAGTTGAAGAATTATTTTCAGAGTACTGTATAAGTGTCTGAAGTTGGAATATTTATTCCTGGTTTCAAATGTGTAGCAATATTATAATCAAACAATGGAAAATCCAGCATGGAATGTAACAATATTATGAGAAGGAAAGTTGCTATTCACCAGAGATTCTGAGTCGCAGATAGGGACAGCAAAAAGACTCTCACAATTATAGCTTTCAGAATGCACACACACACACACACACACACACACACACACACACACACACGCACACGCATGCACACACGCAACTCACACACACATCTGCAGTCTCAGGCAACTGAAACCACATTTATATTTGTGATTTAAAAGTTACAAACTTTATACTAGTAGACTGTACAGACAGATAGTAGTGCAATCTGAGGCTGCAATTTGTATTGCTAAACTGATTTCCCAATAGTATGATGACAACTATTATGCCTACCAAACTGTTCTGAACATTGAAGAGAGAAGATAACAATTTGTCAAATATTAATATAGATATTGTGTATAGATTTTGTTATTATCATTCAGGAACTGTGTAATGTGCATCTGTACCTTTATTGTAATTGTATCTGTTGTATAGGAAATTGTAATTTATGTAAATGTAAATGGCGGGTGAGCCAGAACACACCTACAAAATTTCAAGGGTTGTTCTAAGTATATGGGTAGATCATAGTATGGGCCGGTATTTATGGCTATGATGAAGAACAAATGCAGCAGTTACATCTATGTAAACTTTATTAGCCAACATAAATACATGCAACTGCTTTGGACCAAGACTCAGTTTGCACTACTGTCTGTCTGCACAGTCCAAAGATTGTTCCCTTCTTGTGGCATAAGGTGTCTGGAGACTGTGTTGAGATCAATACTTTCACAGACAGCCCCCCCCCCCCCCCCTCCGCTGCTGGGAGTGTGGAGCACTGTAGGTTATTGCTGTGCTGTGTCAAGTGCAAGGCTGGTGTAGGTCGTGGATGGTGCATGAGCAGACATAGCCGGACCACTTATCATGCGGCCTGCATCTTGCATGGGTTGTTGCTCTTTAGTGGCACCAAGTGCAGCAGTAAGTGAGAAGATGAAGGCACAGGTGCATTTGGCCAGCCGTGTCATTGCTGGTTTGTGAGCAGATACAGCTGGACTGTTTCTCAAATGATTGTTGTAATGGATGCATAGATTGTAGACATGGTACAGTGCCAGATGTTGCAATGAATGTCATGGGCGCTGTAGCATGACCTGGATAGCAAAGCTGGGGGAGATGGTAGATCAGCAGGAGATCGGTCATTGAGAGACAATTCTGCTGGTGGAGAAAGAAGCAGCAACATACTTTGGTTACCAGTAATGCCAACCAAGGTCTCATACTCGGGATGTGGTGTATTCGGAACAGCTTGTGGGGCACAGGCAGGTGTGAGGCAGGAGAGGGGGAGGTCATGGACTTGCCACAAAGCAAGATGAGAAATGTCTGCAGCCCGTGTTGGAGTATGGGTCAGTGTATGGGGGCTTCTGGGCTGCCCGAACCATGTCATCCCTCACTATGACAAATTCACATATAGAGAGCTCTCCGTCTGTGAATACCTTGAGGGTTGTATTATGAGGAGCTGGAGCTGGCAAGTGCATCTTCTGAATGTGCTGACAGATGCACTGAATGAGTTCTGGTAGGTCCTGTTGATGTCCATCGGTAATAAGTTGTGCAAAGTCAGCTGGTAGAACTAGTGGTTCCCCATACACTCCCTGCTAGGGAGACATATAAGTCTTCCTTATACGAAGAGCAAATGCTGAAAACCCAGGGCAGCTTGGTCCACAAACAAGGGCGACACATGAGGTCCACCTTCATGCTCCTGTATCAAATCCCCATAAGGTCATTGCTCTGTGGGTGATGCCCTGTTGTCTGTGTGTAGGTAATTCTGCAGAGCTAGCACAAGGCACTGAATAGATCCAACTTGAAATAGTGGCCCCAGTCAGTGGTGAACAACTCAGGTGCACCAAAATGAGTGATCTAGGTTTCCACTAAAGCACATGCAGCCGATTCAATGGTGATGTTACACAGGGGTGTTGTTTCAACCCAATGGGGTGTTATGTCAGCGACCAGAAATAGATAAAGGAATCTCTCACAATCTGTGAGTGATCCAATGACATCCAAGTGGATGTGACAGAATCTGGTCTTGAGAATCGGGAACCGTCTGAGTTGCAGTTGAGTATGGCCATTAGTTTTTGAATGCTGCAAGCAAGGCAGCTTTGTCTCCAGTGACAGCAGTCACACTTGACATCAGGCCACAAAAACCTGTCTGTCACTGATCATACCAATGCTTTGATGCCCAGGTGGCTAATGTTGTGAAACATTTCTTGGTGCAAAGTGAGTAGAACTGTGGACTGTGGTCTGTCTTGAGAAACATCACAGAGCAGTGTCATATTAGCAGAGAGCAAACTGCAACAGTCAGTCTCCAGTTTTGTAGCTTTATCATTGAGAAGATCTGTGATAATGGAATCTTTGTTTGCTCATCTTCCATAAGTCGATAATCACACTGCAAGGATATTGCACAGATTCGGGACGGATAGTCAGCGATGATGTTTCCATACTGTGAATGTGGCACACATTAGAAGTACACTGTGCAATAAAGTCCAAGTGTCTGTACCACTGAGGGCTGAGACTTTGAGAGGAGTTTCTAATGGCAGCAACTGGTGGCTTGTGGTCAGTATGGATAGTTACCTGACATCCTTCAGTGTCTTCTTGAAAATGTTTCACAGCTGTGTACAATGTGAGAATCTTACAGTCAAAGGCCAATCATTTAGACAAAGACTGTGAAAGTTTCCTAAAGAAGAATTGTGATGGTTGAAGTACTCTATCAAAATCTGCTGAAGTACTGTACCCATCACAGAGTCACTAACATCAGTGGTAATTGTGAAGTGACCTTCTGGGTTAGAGAAACAGAGAGAGAGAAGGCATACACCAAGGTGTTCTTTGCTTTACAGAATGCCTCAGATATCTCCACTGTCCAGTCAGTTTTCCAATTACCCTTTTTTTCTTTGCCTGACAAGCTGTCTGTAAGGGGAGACTGAAATTAAACAGCATACAGGAGCTGTCTGCAATAAAAATTGAGAATCCCAAGGAAATTATATAAGTCATAAGTTTTGGGAAGAGGCTAGTTTTTAACCATATCCATTCGTTCATTGGTTGGCTTAATGCCTGATATATTAAGTGTTAAATATGAATGTTAGTTCCGACTGACATAGCTGTGACTTGTCAATATTGATGATAACACCGTCCTGCTGCAGGATGGCTCAGAATTCTTCTAGGTGAAGTGTGTCCTCCTCTGAGTAATACAAGAAAAGCAAAATACCACCAAGGTAAGTTTATCAATATGGGAAGTAGCAGAGGAGACCGTCAATTACCTCCGGCTATGTTTGCACAACATTCTTTAAGCCATAAGGTGTTATGATGGCAGTCTTGTATGTTGTCAGGGTGCATCAGAATCTTTAGATATGTGCAATTGCAGCCAATGATGCTAAAGATTTGAAGCTTTGGGACAGGGTAGTTGTCATGGATTGTTCTTGAGCTTGGAACTCTTTACTCGCTACAAAGTCTTACTCTACCATCTTTTTTGGGAACAAGTTTAATTTGTGATGCCAAGGGTCTGTCAGATGGGCAGACAATACCTTATTGTAAATGTTCGTGAATGGTGTTTTTAGCTATTTGCAAATCTTCTGGACACAGTTGATGACATTTGTGTCTGATGGGAGGACCATCTGTTGTCTCACTACTATGCACTGTACCACTGTGCACTGCACGCCCCAGTGCAGGTGATGGCCAAGGCTAACACTGCAGGTAGTGGTGTTGTTGTCTAGGAGTGGTGGTGGCTGTGGTGAATGCTGCACTGAGACCAGTGTTGACACTGACACTGAGGAGGAGATGACCACTGAAATATGCTCACTATTTTTATATACTTGAATTTAGCATATTTTGTGATAGTATTCAGTTTTCTGTGGATGTTTATAGGATGATATTTGACTTTTTTGTGTTGGCTTCAGTCGTCTAGTGAAAGTATGATTCCATAATGCTGTTTTGTCGGCTGCGGAAATGTCTTGGTTCAGTGCATTTGCCTCATTTTTGGTGCTTCAAATACCATTTTTCCGAATGTGCTTCCTTCTTGATGTTTATATAAAAAAGTAGTAGAATAACTCATTTTTGCTGGTCACTTGCAAATTATTGCAATGGGGACCTATACATTGTTCCACCATCACACACCAAGTGTTTACTGCTAACTGACTGCAGTCAAAGATGACTCCAGCATCAAAGACATTTCACACAACACACAAGCTTCCACTTGTAACCAGTCTCTTTGATATTATTCGTCACATCTACTAATATTAAGGGGCTCCGGAACGCCCTATACTTGCAATGTTAAAATAACGCTTATAAATTACATCTTTCCTCACAAAGTATTTGAGGTAGGAAGTTGAACTTTTTACAGAGTATTTATTGGAATATGGGCTACAACTTAACACAGGGATTTTACAAAATTTTCGTTCAGTTATTAAATATGATTTTTTTTCAATTGCAATGAAAATTCACAACATTTTTTTGCAATTTTTTATTTATATATTCAAAAATATACAGTTTTTTGGAAAAAGGCTGTGTTAAATTATGCAGAAGGTACTGGGTAACATTTACTGAAAGTTTGAAACAAATATGTTTGGAAGATCCTTAGAAAAAATGTAATTAGTATGAGAAAATAAAAGTTTTGGGAATCGAGCGACAAAGATTGGATTAACTTTTTAGTGCATTCCAGGTCCATAGGATGGATTATCTTTGCAAACTCCTCCTCCAGCTTCCTCTTGTTCCTCCTCCTGTTTACTCTTGCTTGTATTTCTAGACTCTTTACAGCCCTGCCTGCAGCCCGAAGGCGTTCCTTGTCTAAAGCAAGCATCGTTCGTACCATGTTAGAACCTATCTTCATTCCCATATTTCTAAATACCTTGCACCTTACAATGTTGCCATCATTGAAAGTCGCAATAGCATCGTACACACCAAAGTGAAGTGTTTCTATTCCAACAAATACAGTCTTGGGGATTCTCGACCTTATAACACTATTTACACTTTCATTGGGGTTTTGAGTTTTTCCGTGAATACACTTTTTCAACAGTTCAGGTGCTGCTAAGTCTCTGAAAATAGGTTTTATCACCTCCATTATTGCATGGGGCAGACTATGCTTATGAGTGTACACTTCACCAGTTAGCAATCCGTTGTTATATTTACACCAACTGTCTTCTTCTTTGGGACACAAGCTATGTTGGGGATTTTCATTGGTTGAAGAAGCACGAAAAAAAAGAGCCCAAACAGCCTTCTTCATTTAGTCGACACTTTGTGTATTTTGCCTAATAGCCATTCCATAATAGTTCTGTATTTTGTCAATTACACTGTCAGTTAACCTTCCCTTCCCATCCAACCCTTTACCATCACTGAGTTTTTGTTTCTGGTACGAAGCTTTCAGTCGCCGAAGTCTTGTTCCCATTTGCTTCTGTACGTGTCCAATACACTCAAATTTCTGCACTGCAACATCATCACCATAGGGCTTCAGTCCTTGAACATGTTTGAAACTTTTAGAATCACCGTCACCAAGGTAATTAACATATCACACTTTATCACACACCTCAGAACACTGGAATATACTGGCAACACCAGCCACTTCCATTCCTCCACTACTGCCACTATAGTTAGCTTTGCAATTATTTTCATGTGTACCTTTATATTTTTGTGGACATCTACAATACTTTGATATTACTGCTACATCTAAAACGTTCCCTGTATACATACTGGTGGCAGATACTACACCATGAAGAGATGTGTGTCCCTGTTTATGCCAGGTACCATCGAACGCTGCAGTCAAATCTCTGTTACCATTATTTTCCATTACTGCCTCTTCCACAGCGTTCTTCATAGATTCTATACAGACATCTCCTACTTTAGACCCTATTAATTTATTATAGGTTGTAAACTTGGTTGGGGGATTTGGAAGATTCATGATGCCACAGAAAATTGCACCTGCAGTAGCACCCTTACCAACTGAACGCAAGGAATAAACAAATCTAATGTTGTGTTCGTAGATTTTACTACCATTTTCTTCAGTTGCAGTTACTGCAACACTGTTCCAAAAGGTGGTCATGTATGAACACTTATCACATTTCAGTTGTATTTCACTAGCAAGTCCTACGTGCTTTATTATGGAGAGTTCCAGACCAACTTCACTACAATGAATACATCTTACACAGATTGAAAAAATTCCTTTGAGAACTGACATATCAAATATTTCATTCACATCCGATTCGCCCATAAAACATTCATAGTTTTCACTCATTGAACCAAGCTTCTTCTGTGAAGTATTTTCTTTCCCACTTTGACTGCTATGGGCAGGTGTACTTGAGAGGTTCAGTTCACTCACTTGGTTATCGTCTTTATTGTTTACAGTAATAACACATACCTTTGGCTTTCCAACATTTCTCCTTTTCTTAAAAGCCTTCATAGGATTTCTAATAACTTTACTTTTACTCATTATTACACTTCAACAAAACAGAGACTCAAGAAACAGAATTAATTACGAATATTTTCGAGATAACGACAGAGTAAATAAACATGAAACAATCGACAATCACACCAGCGATATATATTGAACCATCACAGGTTAGCCACAACACATACTTTATCTCACATCACTAAAATGTACCTGATGAACACGGACGTTAATAATAACACCATTTGACAGCAGTTTAACAGCGCCACAGTGGGTCACGCCCACGTAGAACACATTTCAAAAAAATTTTAAAAATAGTTGTAGTCTTCGGAATTGAATAAATTATATATCTATTAAAAGGTAATAGTCTGCAGATTCAGAAAATGCAAAAAAGTATAAATTGAACTTTTCATGATTTTGAGCCTTTCCGGAGCCCCTTAATCAATATGCTGTCACTCTCAAACATGTAAGCAAATTAGCATAAAATAAGGCAAATTACAATTCACAAAAAATATTCTGACAAAAATATAAGAAAACATTTACAACCTCCCTCATTAGATTTGGTATCGACAAATCCGGTAGAAAATATCACATCTCTCAGATCCATTACACCACCTCATCTGTGGCAGCTGGTTTGAAATGATTGTTTATGTCCAGTGTCTGTGAATGTTGTGAAAGAATGCCTATGAAGTCCAGGCCCATAGGTGCGAGAGTAGTACACAATGCCGGATGTTGTCCCGTTTGACACAACTGATCATTGTGAAGTGAGCTCACGTATATGTATGCATGCTGATGCAAGTTTAGCTTACAAAAGGCTGATGCAGTGGTAGAGGTCAGAATTTTCATTGTGAGGTAAACGTGCTTCCATGAAGTGGTCAATGAATTGCTGTTTATTGGAGAGAAGCACCCTTGAACACAAGCTCCAGTACAGTGGTTCATTAACACCACGTTCACTATGTCTGTTGAAAGATTGTGGTGGCATAGGAAGCCCATATCAACAGTAGGCATGCACATGTCTATGACATAAAATGTTCAGGTGCATTGTAAATCCTCTGTAAGCTGAATGGTGTGTGGTGCCATGGATAGAGATTTCCACATCATCTGCTGAGTGTAGACTAATAGCAATGATGGTTCAAAAGCGGGCATGCTGTCATAGGGCAGGCAATTGATATCAGAGCCCACATCCACAAGGAAGAATTGTTTTGTAGGTATGCCTTGAATGAAGAGGCATCTGCCACAAGTACCGTAAAAGTGACATGAGCCTGTGCAAAATATGAGACTGATAAATGACTATGTTGTGTTGAATAGGCTGAAGTGCCTATTTCAGCCCTCTGAATGCATTGCATACTCAAATGGTTTTCAAAATTTTTGAACTGTCTGCTCAGGGTAGCATGAAATCAGCAGAACAATGGTTGTGAAGAGGTCATGTCACTGGGTATGTCCTTTCCTGTGATGGTGGTGGTGTGTTCTTGCTGCAGCATGTTGGAGCCAGAGGGCGAGGTGTGACATCACTGTCAGTTTACATTGAGCTGGCTCAGCTGGCAGTAGTTGGCATTGAAGAGAGTAACACCCCTGTGTTGCCTGGTGTGTCATCAACCTGGTTGTTTATCAATTGATGGTGACAGATATTGGAGAACATACAGTCAACAAACATGAATCGTATGTCAAGAGGTTCAGATTCATGTGTAATGATCACTAGTAGTAGTTCCGTTGGTAGTTTAACCACCCATAGTGTCCATAATTCCATGTCTGTCATGAGGGCATGGTCAATGGTAGCAAGGAGACATTGCCAGAGATGTGATGGAGTGTTGTTGTGCAGTTGTTGATTGTACACAGCCTCCAGCACTTATCATTCAGGGATACATGAAAGACACTGCAGGAGTGTGAATGTCACTGCTTTGTATTTGTTCATTTGAGGTGGCAACACTATGACGTCAGTGATGACTTCTGCTTGACATCCTGGATGGTAGAGTAAACTGATGTGTCTAGTACCATCATTGAGGAATCCTGTTGCTGTAAAAATTTTGTCAATCATTGCGAACCACAAGATGGGACTGGCAACATCAAAAGGTGGGATTGTGGTGAAAACTAAACTTCAGACATTAAGTGAAGGCCAAATTTCCAGTATTATCTCTTGTAGCCGACAAGGTGGCTGCTGACTGTGTATGAAGCCCTATTTGTTGTGGCAAATTGGAAAATGACTGGATGTTTGCATTTCATGATGTGAAAGATTTAGGAGGCACACAATTTGTGTTACACATATGTTGCACTCAGTTTCAATTGGGAGCACTGCCATAATGGCACTGTCTTCCAAATCTGAAAGTAACTACTTAGTGTGAAGCAACATGACTGGCAATTGTTAATGTTGCAGGGCATTGTGGGGCAGCATGCCAATGTTCATATTGCACATGCAATGCAGAATGCATGGATAATGCAAAAATGTCCCCACAAACACTCTGGAATCATTGCACACTGGTAACACTATTAATAGTGGTGCTGTACTCACGGTATGAGAATAGAGTCATAAGTGGTGGGAATTATTGATGTACTAAAAGTTTGATGATGTCAGTATGAATGAGTCTTAAGTCATTGGCACACTCAGTTTCCAGAACAGTTCACATAGTACATTGCAATCCTTTCATCATTGCAGAAGCAGCACACTGGTTGGAGCATTGTGTGACAGCCACACAGTTGTGATGAAAAATGGCAAAAATGTGAAGAATTGCATGTTTCATGACTGATGTGAGGTCACCAATGTGAGTAGATCATAGTACGGCCCAGTATTTGTGACTACCATAAATAACAAATGCAGTGGATGTATCTTCGTATGCTTTACTACCCAACATAAATACATGCAACTGGCTCAGACCAAGATACAGATCACACTACTCTCTCTCTCTGCATAGTACAAAAATCATCCTCTTCTCATGGTGGAGAGTATCCGGATACTGCATCAAGATCAATATTCCCACCAGTATTTTGGTGTAAGGAACCCACAGTCCCTGGCAGCTCATTACAGAGTAATAATGTAATAATGATACATTCAGTTTGTTACCACAGTTGCCTTTGTTTGTGTGAAAATACCTTCACAAAACTGAAAAAGCCTGTAATATGTAAATATTGAAACGTGTTTAAATAAACCTTTTTTTAAAGAGGAAGACCTTTTATTCATAAAGTGTACATTGGTTTGAAATATTGTTGTTATAGAATATGAGAAAATTGTTCAATGCTACTTTGGTAACAATACCAACAGAAACAAGCTACAAATGTGTGGCAAAAATTTGATCGAGCATTGCTGAGACAATAATGTCCCTGTTGCTGTATACCATGGCTTAAGGTATGTGTGTACGCGCAGGGTGCTAGACTTGCCCCCACTTGGTCTGTGTCGTAGTTTCTTGCTGTCATCCCAGCACAACCATTGTATTGCCAAATGACACCAACACTAGTCTGGAAATATTTTTATGAAGTGGCATAGCAATGAAGTACAATTCTTCATTTGCCTTAAATGATTAAAGATTTGTCTGCCATTTCTATAAAATAACAGAAGAGGAAGGGAACAGTTAATAAATTAAAAACTTAACAACAATTCATTCATAGTACACAATAAAAATAGAAAGTAGCTGATCTGCTGCCTGTTTGTCCACATAGTAGTCTACGAAATATGGCTTCATCTGCTTGTAGCCCTTGAAAGCAGACAAATTACCACAAAAAAAAGAGTCCTTCAACCTCAGTCTTCACCCTTTAGCACTGACTATTTGTAATGCATAAAAAGTGGTATGATCTGCAATTACAACATGATTTTTAAGCAGAGTTTCAACTTTTTAAGAAACTGCCAATGGTGGATAGGCTAAGATTTTTTATTTGCATTTTTAATTTAATATTTTGATTCTAAGTATCTTGAAATGGAGTAATTCAAAGTTTTTCAGTCTTATTCACTGTCTAGCTTTATTACTGAAAAAAATAGGAATAAAAAACCAGGCCTTGGTTAGTACAGAAACTGGTTATTTTGAGCGGTTTTAACAGTTAGGTAAAACTGGAATGGGAAAAAAAACAGAGATAACTGCCATCCCCAATAGATACACAGACACACATCTCAAATAGACACACATTTGCACTGTTGTGCACTATTTTCAGTGCAGTACAGACACAAAGCTAACTGGGACAAGAAATCAAAAGAAATTCAATAACCCTGTAATGAGCCCCCAGAGACCATGGGTCCCTTACACCGAAATGTTCAGAAGGTATTCTTAAAATACCTTCAAATGTTTGTTGGTGGAGTTCTGGTTCATCTTGTATGTAAGCATAATTTTCATACATCCAACATCCATGGTGAACTTGTAGCCATATGGGCCCATTGAACATAGAATAAATAAATAAATAAGTGATGACCAACTGGAAGATAAGGAGGTGAATAAGGGAGGGAGAAATTACACCACTCCTTCCCCAACCACACACACACACACACACACACACACACACACACACACACACACACGAAACTTGAATTGTATGAGAAGTTACATGCCTTAAGTATGTTAACATTTATTTGTGATACACAACACAAATCTATAGTGAAAAATTCCTTGGTGGGACCAGAACAGGATCCCATCACGAAAGAGAATCTTTTGAGACATGGAATACATTACAAAAGAGTGTCAACTGTTCAGAACTAATCTGTACATAATCAAGAAAGGGGTAATTATTCTATAGTATAGTATACTATTTTCATTGTGTGGCTGGGAACTGTCTTTGTGAGCTGGCTAAGGAGATATAAGGCAATACTGACTTTTCCCAAACTGCAAATCTTCATCAACGTACACACCCCAAACTTTGTAGCTCCCTGTTTCTGTTGCTGAGATGTTATGTACATTCTTTACATTCTTTTGGTCAGAACTAACCACTTTAAATACCAGTAATTGAGATTTGGCAACATTCACCTTGGTGGATTGGAAGTTCACTATTTTAATCATTTAGTTTGTTTGTCATGATGTTAAGAAAATTTGGGACACGGTGTTCCAGTTACCATCCCGAAGGCACACAGCTGATGATGCAGCTGAAATGCAGAATGCACCACATGTTTTGTCAACATTTAGAAGTCCCTCATAACAAACCACTGACACAGCAATGCGTCAACCAGAACTGCAGTCCTTTGCCACCAGGCATGCAGACAGTCACTGGGACATTATTTATAAGTAGCATTTGAGCCACCAGGCAGAGGTTCAAGACAACAACAGTAAGCAATGACCACCATGCTGCAGGACTGCTCCAGCATCTTCCAGACAGCCATCGTCATATCAGTCTTTCACTCGTATGTCAATATCCTGAGTTTGGGGTGCTGTGCTGCCCTGCTTCTGCACTGCTGCTTTGCTTTATGAACTTTAATGTGCCTGATGCCACTGTGGGGACCTTGACTGCCAGCTGCCATCTCAGCACATGATGAATCAGCACTAACAAGCCATCACACTGCCTCCTAGACAATGCACCACATTGCGATTGGTGCTTAAGTGCACCTGTGGAATATGGATGCTGTGTGCAGATGCCAGGCTGTGCCACTGGATAAGAGTGCAAGCCTGCAACTGCTGTAGCTTGGAGAAATAAAGCATTTACACGCATGCCATCTGTCTTGCTGTAGCCAGCTTCTCATGCCGGATTCCCATAGATTTTGCCAACCCATCGAACCCATAGTGTTCAGGTTGGAAGAGACCCAGCATTCCTAACAACTGAAGAATGGCTCTTCCACCTCTCCATAGAGGTCACTGCACCCCCAACCAACATGAGGCATGTCACTGTCCATCTTACTGAACTGCTATAATACTATATTAACAACAAACTGTCACTATACTGCTAAATGCTAGTCATGATTAAGTCATGTAAATTTAATTGAGTAAATTAGAAAGATATCTGCTTTTGGTGCCATCTCAGTTATACTATGCAGATGCTGTTTATTTGTTGTCAGTAGCTTAATATTTACTTAATCACAATGGTATTTCTTGGACAAAATATGTACCAGTTTCTGTAAGTTCTATTTATGGTACATTAATTCTTGTCATGCAGATTAACTATGAACACCATTACCTGGCCCATAGCTAACAGAAATTTTCAAAATCTGAATCCAGATCTTCAGATAATTTTAAAGAGAGTGGCTAAAGAGATACATTTTTAATTTTCTTTTGGACTGGTAGGGGTTCACAGTGGTTTAGGTGGCTGGCCAGTACTTAAATTCATGAGACAAAATGCCAAGTGACAGACACACCTTCAAGCAGAAAAAGTTATCACCTTGGTTTTGAAGCTGTTCAGTTTCTTTTTCAGAGAGGAAAGAGAGATGGGGTAGGGAAGAAAGAGCAAGTCACTCAGATCCCAGGTTACATGGCTAATGGGAGAGCCACTTCCCATTACTGAAGTTGGCACTGAGTTGGAAATGGAGATTAAAATGGTCTGAGCAATGAATAAGTATATATGTTCTTGCTGCTACCATCCTCAACATGTTCCATATGAGAATGTTGTATGTTGAAGGTGTAGCCAAATTTGTGACCAGCTGTACTGACTAATAACTTGGGGCATCACACCAGTATATAATAAGAAACAAAACTTACATGTCAGTTGGTATCACATGTTGTCTCACAGGTTGCCACACTTCTGATGCTGTGTTTCACTGATATGGTGGGAATGGCTGGGGTGTAGAGAAGATTTCACAATGGAGTCGTTCTTGTAATAAGTAAAACAAATGAGCTGGAGAACCAGTTTGCATGTATGGGTTTACATTAAGGCATGTTTTAGTTTTCTCCATAGACTTCACTGACCTGATGATAATTTCAGCCACTTTCACACCTTTAGCTCCAAGAAAACAAACACAGCACGTATTTCATAATTGGTGGGATTCTCAATCAGAGGAGGGATTTCAGATACTCACAAACAAATGTAAACACACCAAACATTGGTGGAAATCATGTAAAAAATTAGATTAATGTACAGTTCATCTAGAAATAAAATTCCTGAGAAGAGTCTACTTGTTATATTTTTGTTTCAGAATGGTTTGTACTTAAAAGTGCCCCATATTTATTCATCAGAAACCTCTGTATTCACTTTTTGAATTCTTACTTTCACGTCACTACACATTTACTCTTAGAAGGTTTTTATTTCCATTCATAGTCATAAACATTCTCAAACGCGCAGAGTGCCCCCCCCCCCTTTTACACACACACACACACACACACACACACACACACACACACAAACACACACACAGATGTGTGTTTGGGTGTTTGAGTGTGTACCCGAACTGGAAAAAGAGCAGTAGTGTGGTGTTCTATGCATCATGAAATAATCAACTGCAGGTGAGTTGTCTTTCTTCTGCCCTATTTAAAAATAATTTTCATGTACTCTGTGTTTCCTTGTATAGAGCTGGAAGGGCAGTTCTATATGCTGACTTTAAGATCCTCAATATGCCCCACTTTGTGGAAAGAAAAATTAATAATCTCTAGAAAATAAATAAAAAATTAAAATAATTTGTTACTACTCACAACTTCTGCAAATTATTTGATTTCAACATTCCATAATAAAAGACCCATGTTACCTGTAAGAAATGTGTGAATGTTTAATTGAAACAAGCTTTTACTCCTACAGCATTTAGATAACAACTGTTTCTTTATAATGATCTATTTGGTCATTTAAACCTTAAGCTAGCAGTAGCAGGCAGACAGCAGCTAGAAGCAACAGCAACTTCCCCCCTTCTCTAAATAATGACTTTTCTGCTAATTTTAGTATTTTAATTTAGTTTTTGTAAGTACAAGTACTACATATCACCATATATTGAACTTTGGGGGCTGTGTAGCGGATGTCCACTTAAAAAGATTACTGCCATTACAGAAAAGAACAATATGATCTATATAAGGGGTAGTCATACAGGTTCATGTATGGAAGTGTTTGTGAAGCACAGATACCTAATAATATATTCTTCATATATATTTAAATTAGTTATGGTTACCTACTAAGGAGACTGCCTACACTACGCTTGTCCATCCTCTTTTAGAATACTGCTGCATGCTGTGGGATCCTTACCAGGTAGGACTGACAGAGTACACTGAAAAAGTTCAAAGAAAGGCAGCACGTTTTGTATTATTGCAAAATATGGGAGAGAGTGTCACAGAAATAATACAGGATTTGGGCTGGACATCATTAAAAGAAAGGCATTTTTCGTTGCCACAGAATCTTCTCACGAAATTCCAATCACCAACTTTTTCCTCTGAATTCGAAAATATTTTGTTGACACTGACCTACATAGGGAAGAACGATCACTACAATAAAATAAGGGAAATCAGAGCTCGTACAGAAAGATATAGGTGTTCATTCTTTCCTCGCGCTATACGAGATTCAAATAATAGAGAACTGTGATGGTGGTTCAATGAACCGTCTGCCAGGCACTTAAATGTGATTTGCAGAGTATCCATGCAGATGTAGATGTACATGTAGAGTCAACTAATGCAAGTTATCAAGCGCAGTGATGTAGATTACATTATCACAACAGCAGGACAAAATTTAACTATTTCCTGAAAAGAGAAACATTAAAAATGACAGACAGATGCTCATAAATCAATGGTTTGATTTGGTTTAAAAAAACTACCAAACTCTCTGAGATCATTCATATATGAGGAATGGTTTCAACAGAAAATTAAAATATTTCTTAATAATTTTTTTTATGTCCATTCGACCAATTGTAAGCCATAGATTGTCACATAAACTAGTAGCATATCAACTATAAAGTAAAAAATGTATAAAATAGATATAAAATGAAACAATTGCAGTATGATTTTGTAAGTATAATTATTGTCATACTATTATTTCTCATGTTTGCAATACCAATTATTGTGGTTGCTCCATGATAAAAGATGTTAATAAATAAATAAATGGAAAGTTTATTATCAACATTCTTAAATCTAAATCCTGTCATCCAGTGCAATATTACTTTTATAACTTGTGTCTGTCTTTTGGAGTGACTTTTCATTTTCCTACCATGTGTAAATTTCTTCCTATTGCCTCTCTGCCTTTCTTAAAATAGAAGATCTATGTAGGATGCTAAAAATTCGGTATCTCTCTTGCTCCAGCATATAAGTTCTATTAGTCTGCTCTATTTATTGCTGTTTTGGCATTGTAAATAATGCTTCTTTTTTTCTCATATAAGGTTAATATTAATACTCAGTTTTCTCTGTATTTGCAGGTTGAACTGAAAGATGTAGTAAATGAAACACCAGCAGGGCTTAATTTTCAAGTGTCAGAGGGTGGATCTAATTTCAGTGTTGGCCAAAGGCAGCTGATTTGCTTAGCAAGAGCTGTTATTCGTAAAAACAAAATACTTGTTCTTGATGAAGCAACAGCTAATGTGGATCCTGTGTAAGTTCCTTCTGTTCATTGTGGATGCTTGTCACAAATGAGAAAATAAAAGATGGTTGCTTATTAACAGATGAATGATACATCCATTGGAAATTATTAACAAGGTTTCTTAAAATTGCTGCAGTCAGACACCTTTTGTTTTGTTCTTCAATTTTTGTTATTGCATTACCAGTTTCAAACCACCTAGCAATTCATCATCAGATGATACATATGTATGATATGTACCATCTGATAATGAATTGCTAGGCAGTTCAAAACCAGTAGGGGGGCAGTAACAAAAGGTGATTGGTTGCATTAATTTCAAGAAGCTTTATTCATCATAGTCATAGTGATCCTCATCCATAATGGATAAAAGTTTTAATTATTAACAAGTTCTTGATAAGAACTGCATATAGAATAGTAATAATCTCAATTTGCTCATAATAACTTTACAGCCTCGGACATCATCACTTTTAAATTACCTTGAAAAGGAGATGGTTTTCAGTTCATCATATATTCTTATTATTCAGGTTTGAATTCTACTAGACCACACAGTGTACAACAAATGGCACTTCAGAGTTTTGCTTTAGCTTTGGTTTGTGCCTCATTCCCTCAGAATGGGCTCATTTCCTGTCATTAGTTGTTCTGATATTCAGGGATTGTTTTTGTCCGGCCAACTACCCAGGTGTGAACTTTCTGCCTAATTTTGTTCAGGCAGATATATCATGTTGTTTTATTCTTGCTTCTTTCAGGCATTCCTTTGTTGCACTGATTCACTTTACTGTCTCAGTTTTAGTTTTATTGCAACTATAGTAGAAGTCTATGACCTAGCTAGTTAAGCTGGTTGGTTTCATTATTTTAGTATACCCATAAAATTTTTGCCTGTGTATTTTTACATCCAGGTAACTATTAACATACTTTTCAATTTGTTTATTTGCTCTTGTCTGTGTGTTCATTCTTCAGTGTACTTGGAACCTTAAGTATTCTTGAGTACTTTTCATTCTCTCTTTTGGATTGCTTCAGTGCTCTTATTTCTGCTTCACGGGTGATTCAGCCTCATAAAGACACTCTAGTTTGATGACTGTGTGTTATTGTCTCCGTTTTCTTAATTTTGAGATTAATTTTTGTTATGGATATCTTTTGTAAACCTGAAAGGTGTTTCATTCTGTAACAACAAATTTTGTAACCAGGTCTTTCTCAGTCCAGTGTTCTGAATGGATTCACCTAAATATTTGAACTCAGAAACTCTCTCAATTTTCCTGTGTTTAGGTTTGAGAATTTTGGTTATCTAATTGTTGATAGACATGTATTTTGTTTTATAAATGACATTTGGAGGTTTCCCTTACCACTGTTTTTTTAAAGAGAATTTCTGTCTGAATGTCCTGAAACAGAATCACTATGCCATGCACAAAAGCTTATCAATCTATTCTAATGCTGGTTCTTCTTTTTTTGATTTGTTCATCAATTTAACCATCGATTTTATTTTTTGCCGCATTTAGATTACATTTTGAAGACCAGAGTTTAAAATTAATGAAGAAAATTGATCACCTTGTCTCACTCCTGTCTAAATTTCAAAATGTTCCCCAAACTTTACTTTAGATTTTGTACTATTTAGTGTTTCACTAATAATTGGAGTAATTTTGAGGTCCAGATTCTGACAAGAGACTTGTAGCCCACCAATTCATAAACTTCTTAAAAAATTTACTGTGATGGAAACTACTTCCATATTTTAAATTTTTTATGTCAGTGAATTGATTTCAGAACTGAAATTTATTGTGGTGAATATATGTTTGGCCTGGATGCTGTTGCACTCATCCCATTCTGTATTATTATTATTATTATTAACAACATCAGTTCCATCTCCCATCTTATGTTTCAGTTTGCTAAATGTTCTGCATGCACACTAAAACTACCTGCCACAGTTTATCCTTGTTAGTTTCAATAATGCAGCAAAAGAAAAAAAATCACTGTTTAGGCAAATAAAAAGTTAAATGTCGTAAATGTCACACTGTGTGTTGTGTCCCATTCCAATAATTAAGTTGTTAAGCCAAGGGGGTGAAATGTCACACTGTGTGTTGTGTTCCATTCCAATAATTAAGTTGTTAAGCCAAGGGGATGACTGTGGAGTGATGAATCAAGACTGTACTGTTAGTTTGTGGAAGTGGGTGCTGCCTCATCTTGACCCCAGATTGCGCCAGTTCAGTTCTGTTGTACAACCTCTATATAGTTTCCAGGTGGTTATCTGCATTTGTCCAAGCAATGGAGGATGAGCATTTTCCCCTCAGTTATACACTATACAGTCCACATGCTTATCTGGGTTGTAATATGCTTGCCCCCCATGAAAACGGGTCCGAGTTCGATTCCCGGCCAGGGCGGAAATTTTCTCCGCTCAGGGATTGGGTGTTGTGTTTTTCTCGTCATCATTTCATCCTCTTCATTGGCATGCAAGTTGCCCAATGTGGTGTCAAATGAAATAAGACTTGCATCTGGCAGCTCAGCTTCCCAAAATAGGGGCCTCCCGGCCAATGATGCCATACACTCATTTCCATTTATACACTATAAAAACAGGGAAAAAAATACATCTATATTATAACACTATAGCACATTGATATACCTACCTGCTGATTTTATCATAAGTTGTCATGTTTTGACAAAAGATAATCAGAACATTTATACAAAGAGAGAGAGAAACAGAAGAATATGTCACATCTCTGCTATTTGTGTTGGTACTCTCATTAGAAATTAGTTCCTCCTCCATGCTGTACTATGTTCTTCCATTGCTCCTGAAACCATCTCAGTGGTTCCCATCGTATATTAATGATGGCACAGTTGAGGATTTTTAATAATAATTACAATAATAACAACAATATATAAAGGGTAGAATTGTAAGTTATTACGCAGTATCTTTGTATCAGGTATTGAGAGTTTGAATAGATCCAAATGTAAGCAGCATTTGGAAAGGTTTCACAGATGAAGGATAATAAATGTAACTTATTTTAAGGTTTTAGGGCAAGCAGACTTGGGAGTTCTGCAATAATTCCATCTTAAACAGATGCCTCATAATTTTTTTAGCCTTTTAATTTGTCCATCAATTTCCTATTCACTTGATGCTTGTCAGTTTGGATTGGGTTTTAGAGGAATTTGTGGTGGAAATCATTACACGGGCTCAGCACAATTTAACAGTTTCCACGAATATACTCTGCAATTGTCTTGTTTGTCCACCTCCTATCTTGATGCAGACGTTTGGTGCTGGTACCTATTTTGCTTTGTTTTAGTTTTATAAATAGTTCTAGTGTAAATCTTTTGAAAATTTTATTCAATTTTACAGACATAACTGTTCTCATATTGTCTGTTTGTTTGTCTAATTGAGTTTGAAGTTTCTTCATTTGTTGCTAGATTGTAAATTTACATTTTTTATTTGATGCTATTTGTAATGTAACCCATTAAAAAGGAATGGATGAAATGAAATGCTTGTACTTAATTTTTCCAAATGCTTATTGCTCAGAAGTGGGATATATCCCAGTAACCACAGGATGAGTACAATGAAAGAACCTAATCATTAGATAAACAATGGAAACACCAGGTTGGAATATCAAAAATATAAGGAAAAGATAGATTGCTAACTACTATAATGATGACATGTTAAGTTGCAGACAGGCATAATAAAAAGACACACATTAGCTTTTGGACAAAGCTTTCATCAGGAAGGAAAACACATACACACATTCATTCACACAAGCAAGCACACCTCAAGCATTCATGACTGTCATCTCCTGCAGCTCAGATTGGAATGCATCTGTCATGCAGAATGGAAGCAGCAATCTGGAGGGAATGGGGAAGGGGAGGGAGGCTGTGGGGCAGGGAAGGTGTGTGTGTGGGGGCGGGGGGGGGGGGGGGGGGAGTGAAAAAGGAGAGGAGTTGGGAAGGGAAAGAAAGGCATGTGCATTGGCAGATGCAGATGGCAGCACACAAAGAGGGTGGGAGACAAGAAAAAGGATGAGATTATAGGACAGAGGGGGTGGAAACAATTGGGTGGAATGTGGATGACATTAGATTACCATAGGCTGAGGCCAGGATAATTTCAGAGAGGTCAACCCCCGTTTGCACAGTTCAAAAAATCTGATGGTTGAGAGGAAGATCCAGCTGGCTCTGGTAGTGAAGCTGCCATTCAAATAAAGCATGTTATGTTCAGCTTCACGTTGTGTCGCAGGGCAGTCTACTGTCAGGGTTGCCACAAGTTCTGGAAATCAGGTAATTTCAAATGTATAGGGGAAATCTGAAAATATCAGGGAAACTTGAAAAATAAATAAATAAATAGATAAAAACACTGGAAAAATCTCATTTTTGTCTCTATAACATGAAATTGTTTTTTACTGATATGTCATGCTTTGCCTCTTGCTGGGTGCAGCTGCTTCCCTACTCTCTCATTCTTACTGCTTCTCCCTTTCCTACCCCTACACTCAGCTTGCAGTCAGTGCTGCCACCACTACTTGCTGCCAGCCTACAAACTACTGATGTGAGGCAGGAGGCATGAGGAGTGGTTGTTTGGATCTTATTCTCAGATCTTGTGGATGCAGCAGCTGGAGACAATGGTCATGTGTGCATGAGTTGTGTCTGAGTGATTGTGCGAATGTGTGTGCACTTTCATTTTCTGTGGCCAAAAATTTAATAGTGAGTGTGAGTGTCTTTTCCATGTTCCTGTCTGTGGCTCAGCAATCATCTTTAGGGTGAGTTGCTACCTGTCCTCATTAGTATTGATTCTCAGGTTATTCATGCAAGTTATCTGTTGTGTGGATGATAACTGCAGTCTCATTCCAACAACATCTTATTTGTGACACATGAATAGCTGGCCACACGAGTGTTCTTCCATGACGGGCCAAAACTGCAGGCCATTTCTGTGGGTATCTCTGATGGATCAGGTCTGCCGATCTGAAGCCCATAGTTTCCCACTAACATGTGGGCCCTGTTTGTCAGATTTAGTCTCACTGATGTGGCAAATTTTCATGGTTTATTCATGGACCTGGGACCGTGGTGCTCCTGGGCAGCTCAGAGGCCACGGGTGATGGATTTCAGGAATTTCAAATGCCTCACTACAAGTACATTGTACAGTGTGACGTTCTATAGACATGTTATTTATTCCAGTACATTTTGGCACTTTGAAAGTAGTTTATATATTAGAAAATATGGATGACAAGAAGAAGAAAATTGTGGCAGTCACTGGCAGTTTGAATGCTACGTACTTGTATATTTCTTGAAAGAAACATCACACAATACCTGTAGAACAGTAGACATAACACAGTGGGTAATAACCAACAATAACAAACATAGTAGAACCAACATTTTATTGGCAGTCACCTATAGTGTTGATTTGCACAACTCTTCCCCATCTTACACCTTTCTTTCAAGAGGCCTACTTTTTTCTGAGGTTTTTTCTGAAAGCAGTGAAGGTGTTTTAAATCTGTCTTGCCACTCCAGCAAAATCCATATTTTTGTCACCAGATGTGTTTTGCTTTATTGAAACAAAAAACAAGAGTGGTCTTAATGAAACATATATACCATTTGGCTTGCTTTCTCTATCTAAACCAGTTCATTACAAAAGATGTTCATGTTAGTACTTAAGATTTTTGCTCACACATTTAGTAATACAGAAATCCTTGTCAACTTATGTCTTTACTTACCCTTGAGATCTCAAAATTTATCAGGGAAAAATGCTAAAACTTGTCTGGAAATCAGGGAAATATCATGGAAGTTTACTTGGGGAAACTTGTGGCAACTCTGACTTTGCTCTTATCCACAGTTAGTCAGTGGCCATTAATCCTGTCTGACACCTAGTTGGTAGTCATGCCAAATAAAATGCTGCGCAAAAATAGTGGCAGGGTTGGTATATGACATGGCTGGTTTCACAGGTGGCTTGGTCTCTGATGGTGAAGGGTAGGAATGTGACAGGACTGGAATAGAAAGTGCTGCATGGGTGGTTTGGACAGTTCTTGCACCGTGGTCTTCTGCAGGGATATGATCCCTGTGGCAAGAGATTAGGTTTTGGCGTGACATAAGGATAGACTAGGATGTTGAGGAGATAGGATGACCAACTGAACACCACTTTAGGAGGTATGGGAAGGATCTTGAGTAGGGTGGTCCTCATTTCAGGGCATGATGATAGGTAATCAAAGCCCTGGCAAAGGACGTGGTTCAGTTGTTCCAGTCTGGGGTGGTATTTAGTGAAGAAGGGGGAAAAACTTTGTAGCTCGTTCTTGGGGGTGGTGAGAGGATTGGAGATGTGGGGAGAAATGGCATGGGTGATCTGTTTGTGGACTAGGTCTGTGGAAAACTGTCTGTTTGTGAAGGTTCAGCATACTGGGCAAGGGAGTATTTGTCACTACAGATACACCATCCGCAGGTGGCCAGGCTGTTGTGGGAGGGGTTTTTTGGTGTGGAAGGGGTGACAACTATCAAAATGCTGGTACTGTTGGTGGTTGGTGGGTTTGATGTGGACAGAAATGTGGCTGGAGCTATCAGAGAGAAGGAGGTCTGCACTCAGAAAGGTGGCACTCTGGGTAAAGGAGAACCATGTGAAGCAGATGGAAGACAAGGTGTTAAGTTTGTGAAGTAATGAAGAGAGAGTGTCTTGGCCCTGAATCCAGATCATGAAGACATCATGAATAAACCTGAACCAGACTAGGGGTTTAACATTTTGGAAGTTTACGAACACATCCTCTAGATGGCCATAAGCAAGCTGACGTTGGAGAGTGCCACTTGGATGCCCATGACTGTGCTCCAGATTTGTTTTTTTATACCTCCCATTCAAAGTAGAAGTTGTTATTAGTTAGGATAAAGTTAGTAAGGTGTATGAGGAATGAGGTAGTGTGTTTGGAGTCTGAAGGGTACCGGGAAAGGTAGTGTTCAGTAGCGGTTAGACCATGGGCATGAGGGATGTTGGTTATGTGGAGGGGGCATCAACAGTGGTGGGTAGGGATCCAGGAGGTAAAGGGGTTGGTATGGTAGAGAGTCAGTGAAGGAACTGGTTGGTACCTTTGACACAGCAGGCTAGATAACAGGCAATCAGTTTGAGGTGTTCGTCAATGAGGACTGAAATTTTTTCAGCACAATAACCAGCTGCAATGGGGTCTCCAGGACTGTTGGGTTTGTGGATTTTGGGGAGTATGTGGAAGATGGGTGTGCATAGTGTCATAGAGATCAGGAGGGAAATGGATTCAGGGGTGAGGTCCTGGGAAGGGTCTAAGACTCTAAGGAGGGACTGGAAGCTATGCTGGACTTCTGGGATGGGATCAGTCCGGCAGGGTTAATAGACGGTGGAGTCATATAATTGGCAGATGCCTTCCACCAGGTAATCACTCGGATTCATAAGAACAGTGATGGACACATTGTCTGCAAGTAGGATAATTAGGTCAGGGTTTGTTTTGAGGTTGTGTATGGCTGTTATTTCTTCTGCTGAAATGTTGGTGTTCTGAGGAAGGGACTGCCAGGGCTTAGATTTCTCATCACCATGCCCTGAAATTAGGTACATCCTAGCCAAGATCCTTCCCACTCATCCTAAACTGGTATTCCACCACCCATCCAATCTCCACAACATCCTAGTCCAATCTAATCCCACTCTCAATCCCACCCCGTTGCCAAAGGGATCACATCCCTGTGGAAGATGCAGGTGTAAAATCTGTCCAATCCACCTACACCACATTTACTATTCCAGTCCTGTCACAAGTTATCCTGCCCTATCAGAAGGCACAATACCTGTGAAAGCAGTTATGTCATATACCAGTTCATTGCACGGCTTTTTATATTGGTATGACTATCAACCAGCTGTCCACTAGGATGATTGGCCATCACCTAACAATGGTGAAGGCCAAAGTAGACTACCCTGTGGTTTAACATGCAGGTAAACATAACATTCTTGAAACTTTCTGGCAGATTAAAACAGTGAGTCGGACCGAGATTCGAACTTGGGACCTTTGCCTTTCATGGGCAAGTGCTCTACAATCTGAGCTACCCAAGCATGACTCACACCCTGTCCTCACAGCTTTACTTCTGCCAGTGCCTCGTCGCCTACCTTCCAAACTTTACAGAAGCTCTCCTGCGAACCTTGCAGAACTATCACTCCTGAAAGAAAGGATATAGCGGAGACATGGTTTAGCCTAGGGGATGTTTCCAAAATGAGATTTTCACTCTGCAGTGGAGTGTGCACTGATATGAAACTTCCTGGCAGATTAAAACTGTGTGCTGGACCGAGATTCGAACTCGGGCACACAGTTTTAATCTGCCAGGAAGTTTGATAACATCCTTGATTTCAATGGTTGCTTCACTACCTGAGCCATCTGGATCCTTCCCTCCACCACCAGGTCTTCTGAACTGCAAAGATGGCAGTTACCCTTACAACACATTCTCCATTCCCAAAATTCTACCAGTCTCAACCTATGATATCCTACTGTCACAACATTCGAAACCCAATATTTTCCACCTCCTAGGTCCTGTGACCTACTCCCTATTCTTGCCTCCCACCCTCTTTGTGTGCCACCCTCTGCCAGTGCACTCCCCATCTTTCCTCTTCCCCGCTCCTCTCGTGTTTGCCTCCCCCCCCCCCCCCCCCCCCCCCCGCACCCCCACCCACCCATAGCCTCCTGACACTCTGCCTTTTGGCAGTCTAGTCTCTGCACATTCCGCTGCTGGACATTGCTCCTGTCTCCCCTCACCTTTACCCTTCTACTTGCTCCTCTTCCCTGACCCTTCCACATTACTGCTTCTGTTCTATGCACCAGATGCATTCCATTCTGAGCTGCTGCTGGAGATGGCGGTCATGTGTGCATGATGTACGCTTGCTCGCTTGTATGAATGAATGTGTGTGTGTTTCCTTTTCTGATAAAGGTGTTAGCCCAAAGTTAATGCATAAGTGTATTTTCGTTGTGCCTGTCTGCAACTTATCACGTCATCTTTACAGTAAGTAGCAATCTACCTTTCCTTATACTGTCGATATTCCATCCTGGAATTTCCATTGGCTGATTTTGCCTAATGTTTTTCTTCCATCCTACAACCCTCTGATGTTTACACAACACATGGCTACGTGACAGCAAGGATTGTTGATGCAGCTCTGATGTCCCACATTCTTCCAATTGATAATTGTATCTATTCATACTGATCCCACTTTCCCTCCCATCCTCACGTATTTTAGCTTTTTATTTTCCACACATACCTTTGTCCCAAGTACTTGTATCATTGACCTAACCAATCCCCCTACCCCCTATCTAACCTTTTTCAGTCTGATACCCCATCTGCTCCTTTTCTCCCACGTTTCTGTACATTTTTAACGTATTTGTGCATATTTTTACGTGGTTTAACACAGTTACATGTATTTATACACAGTTTTACATCATTAGTGCATATTTTTACATATCTGTGCATATTTTTTTCATATTTGCACGTATTTTTACGTACTTGTAGGTATTTTTGCATATGTGTGCGAGTGTTTGCATGTCTATATGTATTCACCATGTGTCTTTTCTCTTATCCAGCCCTCCCCTCACAACCATCTAACACCTTATTTTGCCCATTCTCTCGTCATTCCTCTTTCACCTTTCCAAAAATATCGCATTCCTTGGCTAAAACCCAGCCCCACATCTAGCTTTTTAAGTGATACCAAAACTATGGATTGCACCCTTCCCCCAATGGCATAACCATAAAAATTCCTTTCTACTTCACATCTAAAAGATCTCCTATTGAGTATATGGAGTTATCCTTCTGAAATTCTTTTAATTTCTTGTTAAATGCTGGTTGGCTATCTGTCAGAGTTTTAATGACTGTGAATATCCCTAGTTCTTAAACAAATTTCTGCAAGATGATCTTGGGTGGGCTCCAAAATTCTGATTACACTTATTTATTTATTTTTCCATAGAATCAACAAAAATGATGACTATTGCAAACATCAGTGTTGTTTACATAAGTATGAAGATGTTCTTAAAATACAAACAAAACAAATTGTTGATATAAATTAGCAAGACTATAATACAAGTACACAAAGGGAATGTAGTGTCACAGAAGGAGGTATACAACTAAAATATTTCTAATTTCTAATACAAACTATAAGATCATGTGTGTTTTCAACTTAGAATTCAGACAGAGAGTACAAACATTTCTTTGCCAGGAATAATTTGAGTTTCGTTTTAAAGATATTTCCATCATAGGCAGATAAGTCTTTTGGCAATTTGTTAAGCCAAATTTGACCACTGATGTATGGGCCATGATCTGTTATTTTTAACTTTGTTCTTTGCCTAAAGCAACTATTTTTATTTCTAGTGTTGTGGTCGTGTATGTCATTGCATCTTCTTGAATCTTTTAGATGATTTACAAAAAATAAAATTACCTTACATAAATACAGGAAATACACTGTAAGGTACTTATGTTGCACAAAAATCTCTTTAACAGAATCATTATGACCCAGATCATGCATTATTCTAATTGCCTTCTTCTGCAACAACATTAATCTATTGAGTGTGTATCAGCAGCACAGCCCCAAAGTTCAATACCATAATTTAGTAAAGGATATATTGTTCCATAATAAACAGTTTGAATAGTAGGGTTTGTAACTATTTTTGTAAGGTGACTGAGTAGATATAATCCACTACTAATCTTTCCACACACAAAGTTAATATGCTTTGACCACCTCAAGTTTTCATATAAGTATAGGCCCAAGAATTTGCAGCTGTTAGTGTCTGCTGCCTCAATTCCATATATATTATTTATAGAGGTATGATGAGAGTTAAAGGTCTTGAATCATAACAATTGTGATTTATTAACATTGACCTTTAGCTCTTGTTATTGAAAAATACTTAATTATAGTTATTAATCCATCTGTTGCAGAAGATGTAAGTTCACAGGTATTTTTGCCAAAAATCAACAGAGATATGTCATCTGTGTAGCTCACTATTATAGAGTTTTGTGGCTGGGTGACATACCCAATTTATCATTCAGTGAAGGAGCTTTTCCAGAAAGGCTGAAAATTTCAAAAGTGAAGCCATTATTTAAAAATGGGGACAAGTATAAGGTAAAAAACTATCACCCAATATCTCTCCTCCCAGCATTTTCAAAAGTATTAGTAAAACTGATGAAGCACCAAATCAACAAATATCTAAATGACCATAATTTACTAAACAGAAATCAGCATGGCTTCCAAGCACTTAAAAATACCGAAACAGCAGTAATATCCTACACTGAACAAATAATCAAAAATCTAGAAAAAGATTATAGTGTAGTAGGAGTAAATTTAGACCTCTCCGAAACTTTTGACATTGTGAACCAGGACATTCTCTTAGAAAAATTGGAAGCGTTGGGTATACATGGGATAGGAAAAAAATGGTTTGAATCATACCTAAAAAACAGAACACAGGTTGTAGGACTGACATGAACTTACTCCAGCCACAAAATAAATTCAGTATCAGAGGCAAAAAATGTAGAAATAGGAGTACCACAAGGCAGCATCCTAGCGCCCATATTGTTTCTTGTCCATATAAACGATTTTCACACCACAGATGATGCAGCCAAAGCAATAATATTTGCAGATGATACTAGTGTGATAATAAGTGCACCAAAGCAATTGCTACCAACAACTGCTGATAAAGTGCTAAATTACATAAAAAAACATCCACTCTTGGTTCAATGCAAACAGGTTGACATTGAATGTAAATAAAACAAATTATATGCAGTTTGGGAAAAGATGTCAAAATGTAAATCTCCATCTGGTGTGGGGTGACAATGCCTTAGACAGAGTGACATCCACAAAATTGCTGGGGATTCATGTGGATGAAAACTTAAATTTTAATGACCACGTAATAAAACTTGCACAGAAACTTAATTCAGCCTGTTTTGCCCTCAGAATTATTGCAAATGTTTGTACCACAGAGGGTGCCAGAATGGTATATTTCGGCTATTTTCAATCTCTTGCCACATACGGAATAATATTTTGGAGTTCCACAACAGGGCGCCTAAAACAAATTTTTTTGTTGCAGAAGAGGGCCATCCAAATAATAACTCACAGTCATCCACAGGCACACTGCAAACCCATATTCAAAAAGCTTAGAATACTTACTATACCATCATTATACATATATAAATGTGTATTGTATGTCAGGACCCACATTACAGATTTTCAGACAAATGCCGACTTTCATAACTACAATACCCGTAATTGCAGCACTCCATACTCAGCGAACAAAAGGAACGAATACACAAAGGCATGTGAGCAATATTGGTGCAAAACAGTACAATGCACTGCCAATCAACATCAGACAGTTAGAAGATGATAACAAATTTAAAACAGAATTTAAAAAATTTCTATTAGAAAAATGTTTTTATTCTGTAAATGACTATGTAGGTCAGTAAATTTTTTCTGATGATATTTATAAAGGCAAACTGGAAAATACTCTATCTGTACCTAATCATTCATTACATTTACATACTTAAAGGACAGCTGTTGTGTGATGTAAATATATACTTAAGCAGTGTTGTGTATATAAGGACTTGCCGTTTAGGAAGCAAAACTAAAGCCTTATGAAAAACAGACTATGCATTTAAAATAACAAGCAGCGATGTAATAGGCTATATTAATTTCATTGTATTATTATTAACTTCATTGTATTATTTTGTTTTGTACTTTTTTACGTATATATTGTTTGTGTCCCATTTCTTTGAAATGGCTTACATGTACCCTTGAGAACATCCATACAATATTTATTGTCAACAGATGGATAAATAAAATAAATAAATAAAATAAATCATTCACATAGACTAGAAAGAGAAAGGAGCAAGACTAGATCCCTGAGGGACTCCTTGTTTGACAGTTTCATTAGAAGACTGGGCGATTGCAACTCGGTCATTATGTGCACTGCTTCCGAGTTGTCAAGTAGTTGGTTAGCAGTAGTATTGCTGAATCTTTTAAGCCATATGCCTGAAGTTTCTCTATTAATAGGTCATGTTTAACTGAGTCAAATGCCTTAGTTGGATCAAGGAATGTGGCTGTTGCCAAATTTCCTTCATCTAGTGCACTATGTACATTATGTAAAAATTCATAGATTGCTATGATGGTGTTGTGGTTTTTCTTGAAACCATGTTGTGTTTCAGTGAGCAGGTTATTTGTTGTGAAGTACCGTAGTCACCGAGTTGTGAAAGTGAGACATACTCAAAGATTTTGCTAAATATGGGGATTAATGATATTGGCCTAAAGTTTTCAACCTGTTTTTTAGATCCTTTCTTATATACTGGCTTTACTACACTCTATTTTAATGAGTCTGGGTAGGTGTTTTCCCTAATACAGCAGTTAATGAGATGGGTAATAGGTTTAACTAATTCTTTAACTAGGTCACTAGATATCTCATCCCATCCAGCTGAGCACTTGGTACTTAATGTGCAGATTATTTGACTTATTTCATGTTCATTCACAGTTCTGAATTCAGTGTTTGTACATTGGGGTGAGAAAACGTTTATCTTGCTGTTTTGGTCAACAGGTTGAGTTGGAATACTGCATGGAGTGATGAAGTATTTATTAAAAATGTCACAGATTGTTCTCGGATTATATTTCAATTTTTCCTCTTGCAATATGCTTTTTCTTCTGTATTCACATTTGATGGTGCTTTCCAGTATTGATTGATGAGCTTCCGATATGCTTTACTCACATTGTCAGATTTAATGACTGTATCACTGTGCACCTTTGTCCTGAAATTTCAAAATCTCTGCCTTAAACATTTTCTTGGCTTTACAGTACTTTTCCTTAAGGATGATATCCTCTTTTGATTTATAAAGAAAGAAGAGGTCATGAACATTCTGCTTGAGTTTAATCAAACTACTTGGTAGTTTCAGCTTTAGTTTCTTTCTATGTATTAGAGTCCTTTGTACATCTTTAACTGGGCAACAATGATTAAAATGTCTCAAACTTGTTTCATAGAATTGATCCCATTTCTTGTTTGAGCCTTTTACTTTATAAACTGAGTTCCATTCCTCCGGGGCTAGTTTATGTTTGAGGTGATTTGTATTGTCATTGTTCAAGATTCGTTTCTGTTCAGTGGCATTTGTTTACACCCATGTACCCAACAGACTGACAATAGTGGTCAGAGTAGTGAAACTCTATATTTCTGTGACTAACACTGTTAGTAGCAAGTTTACTGATTATCACATAATCTATCCTGCTGGAGGTGTAGTTTGTCACTCTTGTATCAGTGTCTATTATGTTTACAATGTTATATGAATTCAGTATATCTGTTGGCCTCAAGCTAGGCATATTGTGAGAGTTTGCATTAATATTCAAATTCCCAAGTATAGTAGTAAGATCACTGGGGCCACATAAACTAATTAGTGATCTGAAACTATTAAAAAAGTGAGACACATCTGCATTTGGTAGGTGATAAATTCCTATTACTTTGTGCTTTGTATAATTACTACCTGTTCCCTTCAATTTAAGAGTAATTCCAGTAATTTCTAGATTTCTTTCACTACTGTGTTTATCCGGGAATGACATTTTAGTAGTAATTAGTGTTTCTTGGACAAAAGTAGCCTTTATGTAGCTGTCTACTATAGCTGTTAGTGAGAATATAACCCTCTAATTTACAAAATTTTAATTCCTCAGCTTTAAGACCATGTTTAGTAATCACTCTTTTGTGCAAAAATACTTTTTCTCTTAATGATGAATTACACCAAAATATGATTCGCTATGAAAGCAGTGAATGAAAATAGGCATAGTGGGCTAATTTACTGATATTTCAATAATTCTAATAGCATAAATAGCTGAACTCAAACATTTCACCAGATCATGAATGTGTTTCTTCCAATTCAATTTCCCATCAATCCACACACTCAAAAATGTTCAATATTATGCCTTGGCAACAGACTTCTGTTCGAAGTCTATATTTATCAATGGTGTTATGCCATTTACTGCATAAAACTGTTTATACTGTGTTTCCTCAAAATTTAGTAAGAGTCTACTTTCACACAATCACTTAATAATTTTCTGAAAGACATTATTTACAATTTCTTCAGGTAATTCTTGTTTGTTGGACATGATTACTATATTTTTATCATCAGCAGAAAGAACTAGCTTTGTATCTTCATGAACACAGAGTGGTGAGACATTAATATATATTAAGAACAATAAGGGACCCAAGACTGTATGCTGTGGGACACTGTTCTTGATACCTCCCCAGTTAGAGGACTTGGCTGATTTTTGCAGACAGTCTATAATGTCAATTTCAACTTTTTTCCACATTCTTCCATTTAAATATGAATTAAACTATTTGTGCACTGTCCCACTTGTACTACAATACTTGAACTTATATAGAAGAATTTCACGATTCACACAGTCAAAAGTCTTTGAGAGATCACAAAAATCCTCATGTGTGATGTTCGGTTATTCAGAGCTTTTAATATTTAATCAGCGAAAACATATATAGCTTTTCTGCTGAAAAGCCTTTCTGAAAACCAAATTGACATTTTGTTAGTACTTCATTGTTACAAATATTTGGAGCTACTCTTGAAAATATTATTTCTTTCAAGATTTTGGAGAAAGCTGCCAGAAGTGAGATGGGGTGGTAGTTGTTAGCATCAGACCTATCCCATTTTTATTGCAGTGGTATAACAATAGCATATTTCAGTTAATCTGGAAAAATGCCCTGTTTCAGTGAGCAATTGCATACGTGGTTGAGAATTCTACTTATCTGTTGGGAATAAGCTTTGAGTACTCTGTTGGAGCTTTTATGTTTGAGTGAATTCATTGTTTTCCTAATTTCAGTAGGAGAGATGGATTGAATTTCAGTTTTATCAAATTGCATAGGTATTGCCTCTTTCGTATACAGCCTTGCATTTTCTAATGAACAGCTGGATTCTATTTTCTCTACAACACTTACCAAATAATTAGTAAAATATTTTCTACTTCTGACTTTTTGTTAGCAAAATTTTCATTGAGTTTTATGGAAATTCAGTCTTCCTGTGCTCTCAGTTGCCCCGTTTCCCTTTTAACAATATTCCAAATTGTTTTAATTTTATTATCAGAGGTTCTAATCTCAGACATAATGCACATACTTCTGAACATTTTAATAACTTTTCTTAATACACTGCAGTAGTTTTCATAGCATTTGGTTCTGATCATTACTCCTTCTAGCTATAAGATACATTCCCCTTTTCTGTTACAAGATATGTTTATCCCTTTAGTGAGCCATGGCATTTTAGATGGTTCCTCACAGTTATGTTTCACTATTTTGTTTGGGGAACTGTTTTCAAATATAATCACAAAGACATCAGGTTACCTATACACCTCATCATAGTCTAACTATTGCAAGCTTTCTGTAAAAGTTGCAGTAATTAAATTGTTAATTGAACATACTATTTTGGAGGACTGTTTTGCATTACTATATGGAGCTATATCATATACTGTCACTACCTGTGCATCATGATCAGAAAGACCATTCTTAACAGGAAAAGTTTTTATTTGATTAAATTTATCGTGGTATGTAAAAACTTTGTGTATCAGTGTGCTGCTTTCCTGCACTACCCAAGTAGGAAAATCAATAACTGATGTCACATTGAAAGAACCAAGTAATACTTTAAGGTCATTCTTTCTGTCAGACTCTTTCAGGAAATCTACAATGAAATCCCCACAAACAATAATTTGCTTCCCTCTGTCTGACCGATAGCACAACAAAGA
This sequence comes from Schistocerca serialis cubense, assembly GCF_023864345.2. Classification (NCBI taxonomy): domain Eukaryota; kingdom Metazoa; phylum Arthropoda; class Insecta; order Orthoptera; family Acrididae; genus Schistocerca; species Schistocerca serialis. Next base: position 815,836,137 of record NC_064639.1, on the reverse strand, counting down.
ATCCAAGTTTTTCATAAATAACTGAAAATTCACCATTGGGGACCCATACACAGCTACAATTTTAAAAGTTCCATTATTTAGTTTAATCTCACAGGAACATGCTTCGATATGTTGCTCTACACAAATTTTTTTAGTTTCTAAATTTTTCACACTGTAATAAATTTAACATATACTGCAACTCCTTCTTTTCTGATAGTGTGTCTACTTACATATGCTGAAAGCTTATATCTATCTACATTTACTGTTTCCATATCTGTGACTATATGATGTTCAGACAGGCATAGTACGTCTATTCCACCCTCAGGTTCTAAATATTCTAAACAAAAAGGAAGCTGATCTACTTTGTTGTTTAATCCCCTGATATTCTGATGCAATACACTAACATTATTTTTCACTGTACTTTTATGAGAATCTTGTGCTATTTTAACATCTCTAGTATCTCCCTGTCTGAGCTTCTCATTAAGGTTAACTTAATCCAATGTTGACTCACTGGACACTGATCTTAGTGCTATAAGAGGTTCTCCCATCAGTTTCAGTGCCCTGCCTTAAATATTTTGCTATCATCCTGGTCATTTTACCCTTCCTTTTCCTACTGAGAAGCAGACCACACCTTGTGAAGTTCCATCTACCAATAGCATCAACAGGAACCAAACCCATGCCTGACAAAGTAGCCACCTGAAGCAGCTGATCTAACTCCATATTGACCTTCTTGACAGAACTGTTTAATTAGGGATGATCATATCACATGAATGTAGGAACTGAGCCAACATTTGTGTGGTTCATTGCAGGTGCTATTTTTACTAGGTCACACTCAATACTGTATCACTGATCCCTATCAATATTGTTTCCTGCTGCACCCCTCTTCATGATCCTGCTTTGTGAAACCCTGGTACAGTGATCTTTTTTACATCCTCTGTCACCTGGCGAACACATGCACTGGGCTTGTAAAAGCATGTGATCTGGCATCCGTCACCAAATTTTTTTGTGCAAGATCTGGCCCACACCTCTTTCATGACTATTACCTAACAACAAAACATTCATCCTATTTTCTACTTTTTTGAAACATTTGGCTCCCTAATGAAAGTCTGTTTAGCATTAACTACACTTACATCTACTTGTGCTTCTTCCTTAATGAAATGAAGTAGCAAGGCAAATCCATTGTTTGTGCTAATGATGAAACTGTCAGATATTGTTCTCTTTCTACAGGCCCTGTTCCTTGCTACCACTTCCCATCTACCTTCACAATTCTCTCCCCTTAATGTCATCAGTTCCTTGCTAGCACTATCAAATTCAGCTGTAATGGCTGTAATGTTCCCTTCCTGTTCAGCTATTTTCCTATCTCTTGAACATACTTTGAAATACCATGGAAGAGACCCCTTTACTTCCCTCATTCCCGTGCCACTACATTCCCCCCAAAGTAACCAACTGTCACAACAGCTGCACAGAATACCAGAAATAATTTTTCTATGACAGCTCAGACACTTCTCACTCATGGTTGTTTATAATCATTTTACAAAATATATCTATTCTTTTAACTACAGATCACAAGGGTAATTAAAATTAAGTGGAACACTAATATATGTGTATGCTACTAATATGGTAATGAACGCACTTAAAATAACATCTCTCTTTCTTTCTTCCTATTTCTCCCTCTCTCTCTATTTAAAAAAAATAAAATAAAATAAAATAAAAAAAGTTGAAGACAAGTGAAACCTTCAATAGGCTCAAATTGACTTCCTTAAGGTGTAACATTAGCTTAACTGACAGTTATTACAAAATTAACCACTTAACTTCATGAGCTCAATATTCAAGCATGTGCAGTCTGCACCAGGGCTGCCAACCTTTTCAGATTCTGCCAGTCCCAGGCCCTCACAAACCTGGTACTGCAAAAACAGATCTCCACATCACAGGCATCCCAGAACCACCTCTGCTCCCTCCAAAAGATACTGCTACTGTGCAGTCGCTACTACATACATCACATTTCTGAAATTGAATTCCATGCTCCAGCACCTGGAAGAGCATTCCAGACACCACCACTGTAAGTTATCCAATCTGCTGACATCCTACTGCCACCTTGGGACACCACTATCCAATCCCCATCCTTTCCACAGTGTCAACGCCACGTAGTACCCAGATCCTGCCTAGCTGATCTTTCCAACTTGCCACATCCCCCTAAACACCCTACCAACACTCCACCAAATCCAGATCCAAAACACTCCCATGACACTTTTGTTAATCTTTCCACCAAACCATTCAGCCCTGTAAGTTAACTGCTATTGTAAAATTTGCCATATTTAATCTACTGTTTGTTTTGAATGATTACAGCTCAGGCATTAATTCACTCTCTGCTAAAGTAAGGGTAACAAACAATGCAAATGTTACCTTTTGTTTTACATTGCATTGTAGACAGCTAACTTTCAATAATATTAAATTCTCCAATTCATTCAGTTACATGATTTTCAATTTTGTTATTGATTTACAATGATTTCTGTAATGATTTCTGCTACATTTCCATTTATCTTTTTTGGTATTTATCAAATGTATAGTATATCAAACAAATGAAAGAAATTCACAGCTATGTGAAAACATAAATGCTTTACATACCATGTACATAAAATTTATATACAAGGTCAGTTCATAGTATCACCAATGCAGTCAGTGTATCCCATTGAAACGGAATTGATGAAATGAAATCCTTGTACTTAATTCTTCTGAAGACAAATTGTGCAGAAGTGGGCTACATCACAGTGATCACAGCTAGATTACAATAAAAGAATCTGATTATTATGTTATCAAGGTTTGTTAATCCATGGCTCTGTTATCTGTTGGTGTCATTTTTTCCATACAGCAAAATTATAAAACAGCAGAATAATGTGCACTACACAAATAAAAACAGTAATCAGACTTTGTGACAAGAAATTTAGATTTCTAGCTTTGACTTAACAAAAATATGCTGATGTGCATCCAATGGCATGGGGATGGGGCACGTTGAACACGTCACCAAATTAATCATTTCACAACATAATTAAAAACCAAAACATGAAAAGAGGCTTTACATATTATTAGTAAAGGATAGTGGTTCTTTTTCTAATAAATAAAAGCATAGCTCAGTTTAATTGCTTCTATATTTAATGACAGTATTACAGATAATAAGAAAATGGCGTGCTTACATTCTGCAAGATGCAAGACAAGAGAGCAACAAGAAGAGAGCTATATTCCTTACTTTGTTTTAAAACAGATGATAATTGAAAATCTGTTGTAGATACGATCAGTACAATGATATAACTTAGGCAGAACCTCAAAATTTTCAGATTGTTGACCTTAGTACTGTATTACATTAATTTATTACCAATTCCATGTTTTTTAGACATTGTGTCAGGTTATTACTTTCTCATCATAATCTGCATCCCACCAAAGCTGTTTTTCCAATGTGAATGTTTCTCTTCCCACTTCTTTTAAGGAATTTAGCTTTGGGTAGTTTTGACAAACTTCTTTAAGTTCTTCCCAGTGTTGTGTTTTCATTTTGTCACTGACATCATTTTCCAAACAATGGAAAAATCCAGGATGGAATGTAACAATATCAGAGATGGAAAGTTGCTGCTCACCATATAGCGGAGATGCTGAGTTGCAGATAGGCACAACAAAAATATTCACATAATTATAGCTTTTGGCCATTAAGGCCTTTGTCAACAAGACACACACACACACACACACACACACACACACACACACACACACAAATGCAACTCGCACACACGACTGCAGTCTCAGACAACTGCAACCACACTTTACGGTTGTTGCTGAGACTGCAGTTGTGTGTGCGACTTGCATTTGCATGAGTGTCCATGTGCATGTTTGTATGTGTGACTATTGCTGACAAAGGCCTTAGTGGTCAAAACCTATAATTGTGTGAATCTTTTTGTTGTGCCTATCTGCGACATAGTATCTCTAATATTGTGACATCATTTTCCTGAATTTTTGGAGCTTTAAATCTAGTTTCACACATGTTGGGTTCTACTCTGTATCAGTTTGTGCTCCTTCATGGGCTTGAAGATTTAATATCTTCTTGTGATGTTGGCACAAAATTGTTATTTGACTAATTTGGGATTTACCTATATTCTTGTCAGATGATGTTATTTGTTTCAATTTTTTTTTCTAAAAATCAGTCAGCATAACTTTGAGATTGAAATGTCCACACAGTTGCACCAGTTCTTTCTATTTTGACGGGCCAGTCTGTGCATGGCAAAATTTCTTTTTTTCTTTAGCTGCGGTTTAAAATCACACATTAGAAATTTTAGGTGATTATGGAAGTTTGGAGATTATATTTTCTAGCACATCCCATGATTATATTTTCTAGCACATCCCATGACTTATTTAATTTTTCTGGCTTTGAACTATTTTTGTGATTGATCAGCATATGCGCATTAGTTACTGCTTACATTTAATTTTCATATTTAAAGAAAATTGTCTTTAACCTATTGTTCTCATGGTTACCTCGAGTATGGAACCAAGATTACCTTGTGAAACTGCAAATGCAACACCCAGATGGGTTGTGTTTTTAGTGATCTTTTGTTCGTGTTACTTTTGATTGGTCTTTATTTCCAAAGTACATGGTGTTCACATCTGGCAGTCTTGTGTTTTGCATGGCTAAGATTTTACTTTTTTTCTGATTTTAGTGTCTTTCCTAATGTATACAGGGTGTTACAAAAAGGTACGGCCAAACTTTCAGGAAACATTCCTCACACACAAAGAAAGAAAATATGTTATGTGGACATGTGTCTGGAAACGTTTACTTTCCGTGTTGGAGCTCATTTTATTACTTCTCTTCAAATCAATTTAATCATGGAATGGATACACATCGCAACAGAACGTACAAGTGTGATTTCAAACACTTTGTTACAGGAAATGTTCAAAATGTCGTCCGTTAGCGAGGATACATGCATCCACCCTCCGTCGCATGGAATCCCTGATGCGCTAATGGAGCCCTGGAGAATGGAGTATTGTATCACAGCCGTCCACAATATGAGCATGGAGAGTCTCTACATTTGGTACCGGGGTTGCGTAGACAAGAGCTTTCAAATGCCCCCATAAATGAAAGTCAAGAGGGTTGAGGTCAGGAGAGAGTGGCGACCATGGAATTGGTCCGCTTCTACCAATCCATCGGTCACCGAATCTGTTGTTGAGAAGCGTACGAACACTTCGACTGAAATGTGCAGGAGCTCCATCGTGCCTGAACCACATGTTGTGTCGTACTTGTAAAGTCACATGTTCTAGCAGCACAGGTAGAGTACCCCGTATGAAATCATGATAACGTGCTCCATTGAGCGTAGGTGGAAGAACATGGGGCCCGATCAAGACATCACCAACAATGCCTGCCCAAACGTTCACAGAACGTTCACACAAGCACCGAAGTCAACATTACCTTCCTTCAATTGGGCCAACTGGTGGTGAATCAAGGAAGTACAGTACATACTGACGAAACTAAAATGACCTCTAACATGGAAATTAAGCGTTTCCGGACACATGTCCACATAACATCATTTCTTTATTTATGTGTGAGGAATATCTCCTGAAAGTTTGGCCATACCTTTTTGTAACACCCTGTAGAGTTTTCCTGGCTTTAGGAATGATTTAATGATGATTGTGCCAAAGGAAGTCTTGCTTTTGGTCTTGAGCAGGCCATAAGACTGATTTCCTATAATTTGAGACATAGTGTATCAGCCTAGTCTTCCCAAAGCCAATAGGCTAGTTGCATCACTGGTTGGTTCTTTCTGAGGTAATTTTGTATTGACTAAAACCATCTACCATTGTCCTTGGAATTGCAGGACTGGAAATGTAAAAATGCTTCATAGTTTAAGAATGGACAGTTTGGTTCCAAAATTTAAGTTCCGGACTCTAGTGAACAGATGTCAGCCAAAAGACCTTTTTCTCCAAGTCTAATATGAGATGGATGTGCAGTTTCTTTTATTTCTGATACATAAGTTAATTTGGAAAAAATGCTCCAACTTCTTTTTTTAATGAGTTACTTGACAACAACCACTCTAGGACTCGTATTACTTTCTCCATATTACTACAAAATTGTCTTGAACAGTGTAAATTATGGAAGATTTTCTACTGCTGTATCAGTTCTGGCTTGATTCAGCTTATGTGGGAATTGTTCAGCTATTTAAATTACATCTTTGCCAAACAATTAGCCATCCATCACATCAATCTTGGTTGAAAAATTCTGAGCTTTGTTGAATTTGTGGAAAGGTAAAACTATGCATAAGAGTATTTTTTCAACTTAAGGTAAATCACCCAATTCTGCAGGTACAGACATTATTTTAGTTTTCTTCTAAAACACCTGAATATTTCTTAAGATCATTTGTGTATCAAGAACATGCTACAATGTGTCTTGTCCCTGATACGTTGTATGGCGATTAAGAAGCTAAATTACTAGCACAAATATTGTATCACTGCTATTTGAGTACACAGTTTTCTTATGTATGGAACAAGGTACATCAGGAAATGCATTGATTACTTATTTAAAAGCTTCCTCATCAGAGGACATCCCAAATCGATTGAGATGAGCCATATTTTTTAAGTGATTATTTGTGTCATTGCGTGTTTCTTTCTTGATTATTCGGCAGTTATGATTTCGCACCACAGTTAATCAACATATATTTTGTTCAGCAGTCCTGTTGTCAATCTTTCATGAACCAAATTGAGCTGATGAGAATATTCTTCAGGAGCCTCATTGAAAGCCCCTCATGAACCAAACTGAGTTTATAAGTATATAGCTGAACAGTCTCATTTGAAATGCTTATGTGTTGATACGTTTTTCATAGATAGTTTCTTGATGCGCCTTAGAACTTACAAACTCATGCAATCAGAGAACCTTTGTTTATGTACAGGTTACTTCCTGCATCACATTTCATTGTGTTCCCTTTTCTTAGTTTTTTCAAACTTTTTGCTTGTGCAAACAGGTTGGTACTTTTTTTTTCAGCTGCTCTTGTAGGCATTCTCATTGTAAACAAGAAATGTATAAAAGCTAAAACAACATGAAATAAAAATATTGGAATCTATTCATTTTTATTTTATGACATTATTTATTATACAGAACAGGTTAAACAAATCTCTTTGGGGCTGGTGCAAAGTTTAAAGAAAAAAATTAATTATCATAGTAAGTAGTTAAACATAATAATCAAGCTAAGTTTTTTAAATAAATGGTTCATTCAGTAATTATTTGAGAAATTTATTCAAGCAGCTTGTGGAAACACAGAATACATCATAATGTGTGCATGCCTCTATTAATTCACTGAGAAAATCACGCCTTGTAGCTATTTAAAGTTATCCACAAACTCAGCATTCTTTAATGTTCATTTGTGCATACCCTTCTCTGCCTCCTCGGTTATCAGTGTTGTGTCATGAGAATATAGTAATGACAAATGTACCAACTACAACTTTATTTCTCATCTCAGAACCACACATATCAATAAATATCAACAACTTGGAAATACTCTACCAAAGAATAAATAGATGGTCTCTAATTCTCGGTGAATATCTAATTCCATGACACCCTCCCCACACTGGTTATCTCTAAAGGTATGACTAGCTACACAGGATGGCTTATCGTGTTATCTTCTAGTGTTTGGAGGATTATTGTTGCTATCTTCTCATCTGATAGTGCTCTCTCCATTCCCACCTTCCGCCCCATGTGTCGTAGGTGCATTTCCTCTTGTATCAGAATGACATCTCCAGGGTGGAATTCGATGGGTTGTCCCAGTGGACATTTAATTTCATGGAAGTTCCTCAGCTCTGACAGGTATTCTTTCATCCAACATAACCAAAAGGAATTGTTACAAGTTTCTTCCCAATCAGAAAAATGAAAAGAGGTCAGTTTGTGTTCGTCTCCTTATGTGACAGGCCTCGAGTTCATAGTGGCTTCAATAATAATCAAAGTGATGTTTAGCTGTATACTGTATAACCCTACCACTACTATTGTAATTTAGTGTACCTTTTACCTAAATAAAAGAAAACCCTGTCTCTATGTTGCCACGTATAGCTGTCTCTCTAAATTTAGTTTAGTTTCCAAATAAAGTACACTATGGGAGGATAATCCTGTTTATTGAAAAGCTAATCAATAGAGTTACGCTTTTTACAGGATTTGACTGTGTGTTGTGTCTAATGGATAAGTAAATCAGACTATTCATTCTTTTCCTACGATCTTACTCAGCGTTTAGACAGAAATGCATTATGAATAATATTATACTGAAACTAGGACAACACAGCTCCAAGTTCATTTAGTGGTTTAAAACATGTACTATTGGTCCACAGCCTAGCCTGGCAATGAACCAGTGAAGTACTGGAAAAGCACAAGTATGAATTTTGCCTACTTTCTTGCTACTGTGTAAGTTGCTTCTTCAAATAAATATTACTCCATGTAAACAATGTTGGTGCAGACTCTGGAATTTGACTACTACACCCTCATACATTACATTTTTAAAATAGAAAAGGCCCAGTTGATAACTTCAAGGAAGCTAAAAAATTTTGGCCAGGGGGGGATCTCTAGAAAAGCACTTTCCATAATCAATAAACTTAAATACTAAAATATGGTTATAATAGAGGGAAACATTCCACGTAGGAAAAATATATCTAAAAACAAAGATGATGTGACTTACCAAATGAAAGTGCTGGCAGGTCGACAGACACACAAACAAACACAAACATACACACAAAATTCAAGCTTTCGCAACAAACTGTTGCCTCATCAGGAAAGAGGGAAGGAGAGGGACAGACGAAAGGATGTGGGTTTTAAGGGAGAGGGTAAGGAGTCATTCCAATCCCGGGAGCGGAAAGACCTATCTTAGGGGGAAAAAAGGACGGGTATACACTCCCACACACACACATATCCATCCACACATATACAGACACAAGCAGACTTATGTCTGCTTGTGTCTGTGTATGTGTGGATGGATATGTGTGTGTGTGCGAGTGTATACCCGTCTGCTTGTGTCTGTATATGTGTGGATGGATATGTGTGTGTGTGTGCGAGTGTATACCCGTCCTTTTTTCCGCCTAAGATAGGTCTTTCCGCTCCCGGGATTGGAATGACTCCTTACCCTCTCCCTTAAAACCCACATCCTTTCGTCTTTCCCTCTCCTTCCCTCTTTCCTGATGAGGCAACAGTTTGTTGCGAAAGCTTGAATTTTGTGTGTATGTTTGTGTTTGTTTGTGTGTCTGTCGACCTGCCAGCACTTTCATTTGGTAAGTCACATCATCTTTGTTTTTAGATATAAATACTAAAATACTTAGATACTAAAGCACACACTTTTTATACTGAACATTTCACTTCAATAAAACCTCTTTCTTACTGTAATTTACTTTCAAAAGCTATTATTCTTTGAAATAACTCTGTATAGTCACTTTACAGATTCTTGTAACTTGGCTTCACTCTGACTGAATTTTACATAAGCAAACTTTTACTATAACACTTTGTAATAGTTAAGAAAACTTTTTTTTTTATTATTTACCCAAAAACCATTTAAATGGTGCCTCTTTATATTAACTTGGTACTTCATAAGTCTGTAAAACAGGATACTTGAATTAATCAAACACCAGGAAGGAGCCCTATATAGGAGTATGATTAGGATGAAATGACAGGATGAACCAGTTTCTTTAAAGTTCAAGAATGATTATTAAAACACAGTTTAAATTAATGGTTTACATTATACAAAAATGAAAATACAAAAACAATCCTATCTGGTGGCTGTAGGTTTTGGGTGTGGCAAATAATTATGACAGGTACACTATCCGCAGTGCAGCCTGTAAGTATCTTGCTGTATGGGCTCAGTTTCTCTTCTTGGCATCATTCAATTTTAAATACAGGAGTCCAACAACTTGCAAGTATGTCATCAGCCATTTGCAGTCTTCATCCGAGGCAATATTGTGCAAATTTGCAGGCAAAGCTTCTCCGGCTCCACAGTGGCGTTGCCTCAGTATCTGCTGCCTACAGACTGTGTAACTTACTTGCCACACTTGCTCTAGGTAGCGCACCAATTCATCCTTGCTACCTTTTCCACTCCCCAGAGCCACTTTTGTTTCAAAACAAAAGCACACTGGATTTTACATAACATTTATTTCTTACATTGTTCCTAAGTGTGACCGTTTCTTAAATTGTCAGATTTACATCAACATGAACAATTTATACACACAAATATTTTTAAATACAAAATGTCATCAGAAAATTATTTAATGCAATAATAATTTACATACATTACTCACATACAATGCAAAGAACTTCAATCTCCAGTATAGTACACTTTACTTTACATATACCAATATGCAAAAATTGTAAAGAAAACAAATTATAAAAATTTCAATGAACCACAAACAAATAATGTTATAACTGGGCCTTGTGAGTTCCAATACCTACCATAGAAAACATTTTATAGTTCCCACTATTCTTTCCCACTACACTCCCCACTACGCTGTTTGTGCGGTAACGAATTTCCGTAAAATACCATGGTGTACAAGGAACTAGTAAGTCTTTGCGGTGGTTAACACTTTTCAGAGTTGCGGTAGTTACAAATTTAAGGCATAGAATGTTTTTGCAGATAGTATAGCAGGTGTAACACATTCAAATGACAGTGATGTTTCAATTTGTTACCTTCCTGGGTTCTTCTGGATATTACGTGTGAAACAAGAGTGCAGGACTCTATTGATTGCCAGACGAATTCGGGGATCAAAAATTCAGTTCAAACAGTACGTAATGAATGCCAGGGCGATGGAGGTGGATGTTTGTCTCTCAACTATGTAAAATGATGGGAATTATCAAAAAGCACTGGATGTTTTTGTTCCCTGTTGAAGCTAGTGCATTTTAGTCGACCTCCTAGGCATATCAGTCCGTCTTCCATGAAAAAGTTATACCGTGAGATCTTGGACTCTTTTAGCAGTGGTAAGTTACTTTGAGGCATGTGTAGTTTTCCAATGAAGGATTCTCTCTGTATTACTCATATCCAATGCCTTCAAGCAGCTGATAGTTTAGTGACTATAAGCTCTCCCACGGATTTCTCCTCCTAATGAATATTGTGTACAAAACGGACAGTCCGTGCTGTAGTATGAATGAGCCTGCAGCATGAGCTGAATTTAGATAGGTCCATGAGGCTGGTCAGTGTAGATAATGACAGAACTTGACTGTGGTTTTTCTTCTGCTTCATCTCAGGAGGTAATTGGTTTACTGTCAGATTATCAGACGGCCAACACTCAAGTGGATGTGCAAGGCAAAGCAGTCCTTACCACCATAGTTTCAGGGAATGTATTGGACCTCCAAGAAGTCCTCTTGCTAGATGATCAGGTGGATTGTTTGGTCCTGAGCTGTGTCTCCACTATGTGGGAGTTGTGGGAGTTAGTAACTGTATTAAATGATTACAAACAAAGGTCTTCAAACTGTTTTGGTTGCTGTGAATCTGATGTGGCATGACTGTAGTGTCTGTCCACAATATTGCATGAGAGATTTTAAAATCTGTTGCATGGCAGAAGTAATACTGTAATTGGGTTCCTATTACTGCTGCTAAAAGTTCCAATTGTGGCATGGTTACCTTGTTAATAAGATTATGAGCTAGGACATTATTCTATAAAACTGTACAAATGTACAGAGCTGCTCCTATGCCTTTTTGGATGCATCATAGATTATGTGCACTTGAATGTCTCTTCAATGAGCAATGGCCAGCCATCTGCAGGCACATACCTGTGAAAATGATGCTAAGTTAGACATCCAAGTGTACCATCATTTTTCTAGGTCCCATGATTTGGGTTCATCCCAGGCAATTCCTAAGCACCATGTGTCCTGCAGTAACAATTTTCCAAGAACACAGGCAGGGGAGAACAATTCAAATGGGTCATAGGACCTTGCCAAACAGTACTACAGCTGTTGTTTGGTGATTGGCTCTTCTGATGACTTCCTGGTGATTTCACAGGGGTTGATACAACAGTACTTATCCTCAGTGTTCCAGTCTACACCTAAAACTTGAGTTTGTGAAGGGGGTTCTCTCCCTTTGGCCTTCCAAGTAGTTTTAAGTTGTTCAGAGATGGTAGCCAATTTTAATAATGGGAGAATGATCAGTTTCATCAGCACTACAAATTCATAGTATATGGTAATCACCTAATCATCGCTTTCTGCTGGGATCACAAAGCCATACATGTATGTATTCCTGTTTATGAGAGATGCCACAGTGGGAAATGATGTCATACATTTGTCTGCGTTTTCTCTTAAAGTTTCAGAGAGTCAGACCAAATGGGAGCCTAGTGAAGCAGTATTTTGTTATATCATCCATCACTTGAAGGTCTCCTATTTAGTTCTGGTTAGTTCTGAACTGGAAGAATCAAGTTAAGTCTTTGTCTTCTTCATTAAAGACCAGCTGAAGGAATACCTGTGTGGCAATATCAGTGGACTGTAGTCTGAATCGCCATAAAATCTCTAGGATCTTCTCAGTTAGTAGAGTCAATCCTGCCTCTAGTACCTCGCACATAGAAGGTGCATTGCTTTTGTGACATGACACATCAAGACTATCCTCCATTTAGTCTTTCTGTGTTTCTGTTTCCTTGCTGCATAATGAGGGAGATAAAACAGTGCCTTCTTGATAGTTGAGTGGGAGTGACCTCTACTTGCCCCTTTGGAATGCATTCTGGCACATTAAAACATAGTAATAATATTGTTACGTTCCATCCTGGATTTTCCATTGTTTGATGAAATCATAGTACATTTTCTTAAAGGCTTCTTGATGTTGAAATCTTGTCCTTAGGTGGTTGAACCATTTCTCTGCAGTCATTCTGCTACTCACAAGAGTTTTATCCTGTGTTTTGGGAAGTGAAACCACTGATCATTGACCCCTTTATACAGAAAGATGCCCTCAAATCCTCAAGAATTCTCATGTCCTTGCTGCTCACAGATTGATCTCGAATGGCAGTAAGCCCTATAGCCTCAAAGTCCCAGAATGGTCTGAAGTCATTAGCAGAGGACAGAGAAGACTAATCAGCATGAACAAATTCACCACAATTGCATGCACACAGATACCTGACTTATTCCCAATAACGTTCGAACAGCAGGGATTTTAGTATCATTTCCTTCATCACAAATGGACTTTTGCTGTAGCTATCTACACATAGCACACGTTTTTTTCCTTCTTCTTACAATCTGAAACTATATCCCACTTTGGAGATGAAGAAAATATCTATTTGCTCATTTCAGTTTATCTATTAGATCACTAACACATACAATCTTCTTACAGCCCTGTGTCCAGTGACTGCAAGATTTATAAAAGATGGTGAATAGTTCTGGTACTCTGATACCTTTCTGGGTTGGTCTTTTAGATTTCATGTGCATGTAGAGTGTGGCAGCTGTGGGGTTGTGCACTAGAGGTGGTGGAAATATACCACATATCTTCTCCGTGGTAAGCACCCCATGCACTTCCTCACTCAGAAGCTCCATCAGCTGCAAAATGCCTCCTTTGGATGCTACTGTCCACTTGGCATGGATTATCCAGTGGCAGCAAATGTCATCTGGAAAAGCTGTGTCCATTCACGTCTCTTCTAAGAGGCTGGAAAGCTTTAATATGTTGCTGGCATTTGATGAATGTTGAATTGAGTTCCTCTGGGCTCGCTAACTGAAGGAGTTTTATGGCTACCATGTAAGGTAGGTGGCCCTGAAGTGTCCGATCCTTGTTCCTCAAATGAGAAAGGAGGATAAGAAAGGAGGATACTCTTCATTTCTGTGCATGTCTCAGCAGTCACTGCAGTACCTTCTGCTAAATGCTTTAGCTCTCTTGAAAGATGGCTACAAAGAAATATGCATTTATTGATGGTAGTACTGGTGGGTCATTGCTGACTGACTGACCAAATTGCTCCCAGACTATGCCCATGGCTCCAGATCACCTGAAAAGAGCTTGTATTACTCATCATCTAACAGGACATAATGCCCTCATCTAGTTTGGTGAGCCAGTCCACAACACTTTTTAGTATCTCTGTAAAGTATTTGTAATCTGTGTATTTCACAGCGTCTGACAACTTTTCAACTTCTGTGCCAAAGCACCTAATGTTCTCTCTCTCTCTTTCCCCTTCACGCCATGCAATTGTGCTTCCGAATTGTTGTCCACATATCCTATCCTTCACATTATTCAGTAGTGTACGGCAGTGTCAGCTCATGATCAGATGTTCCTGAATCATTATAATCTGAAGATAGGTAGCCTGAGTAGTTCAATAAACAACAGTCTGATGGCAGCACTAGTTATATGCGCATTCTCAGTAGCATTTCTGAGTAGCACCTATTATTGTTATTAATGAAACAATAGCTTCATTTTAACAGCAATGGAAGCACACAAGCAATATCTTATCTCCTTCATATCCTGAGTATACAATTACTTTATTACTGCCATAAAGCCTGTGTAGTACTCCTAAAGTACAACAATGTTGTAGCTTTACTTATCTCTGTTCTAAGAGAGATGTGTGTGCCCTCCTGTTGTTCAGTTCATCTTTGTTGTTCTGTACTTTTCTTCTTGGTTCACTACATCCTTGGTTTCAGCACCAAAAAATGTTATGCCACGAAAATGCAGTAATGACAGAGTGCACTAATCACAACTTTGTTTCTCATAACAGGACAACACATATCGACAAAAATTAACAACTTATAGATACTCCTCCAAAGAACAAACAGATCATCTCTCACTCAAAGCAACTACTCATTCCACAACAACCATCATAGCCTTCCTTTTCTCCATACTGCATTTCATTCCATATCTCTCAACTTTCTCCATTTAAGGAGTCTAGTTGTTCTTGTACCTCCTTACTGTTTGTTCCTCACATCACAATATCATCAGCAAATAGTAATAACTTCATCTCCCTTTCTCTGTGAGCTTCTTTCATCTCTTCCATTATTTCAGTCATCAACATTATAAGTAATAATGTGTGACACCTCAGTTTCTTGTCTGAACCCTGTAACATTTCTAAACAAATCAGTTCTTCCAACTTGCTTCTGGACACAGCTGAAGTTTTTTTTCATTTATTGCTTGAAGGATTCAGTTGTTTGTTTTCCAACTCCCTTTATCTCCAAGGTTTCCCATACCTTTTCTCTGGGGCAAAATTGTAAACTTTCACTAAGTTAAGAGTTGTCATCACCAGATTTTTTCCATAATCCCAATGCCTTTCCATCAACTGTCTCATACTAAACGTCGGATCCACTGTTGATCTACCAAGTCAAAAGCCATACTGCTCCTCTTCTAACTGGCCTTCCACTTTTCCTTTCATCTTTGTTCCCGTATTCTCTCCATTATTTTTGCTGCTTATGATATGAATGTGATCCCCTGATAGTTATCACATATTTTTCTGTCTCCCTTCTTGGTCAGTGGAATTATTATGTTCTTTCCCCATTCTTCAGGCACACATTTATGAGTCCATTTGCATCTTAGCAATCTGTATAACCATTGTAGCTCTGTAGGTCTTGCAGTCTTTATCATCTCCACACTTATTTAATCTACCCCAGGTGCCTTTCCTATTTTTATTCTTTTCAATGCTAGTTCTGCTTCTAACATTGTAATGTCTTTCCCTTATTCCAGGCCCAGGTTCCCATATCATACTTCTATTACCTTTTCAGTGCTGTTTTTCACATGTAGTAGTTTGTCAAAGTACTCTTTCCATCTTTACCCTATCTCCTCTGGTTCCATTATTAGCTTTCAATTTTCTCCATTCACCAGCTTTGTGTAAGTGCTTTCTTTTCTCTTCCTTTGTAACTCCTTACACCATCCTTTTGGCCCCAGTAGCATTCCTTTTCCAACTCGCATTTGAATTCTTCCTGCCTTTTCCTCTTTTCTTCCTCTGCCACTTTCTTACACTCCTTTTTTACTTTTTTGGTATTTCCTGTTACTTTTTTCGTTTTTATCTCTGTTTCATTCATGCCATGCTTTCTTCTTTTCTTTTACTGCTTCCTTCACTTGCTCATTCCATGTTAGTCTCTCCTTATCCTTTACCACACTGGATATTGTGCCACAGGTGTTCTATGCAGAGCCTACAAATGCCTCTTTAAACTTACCCCACTCCTCTTCCATATTCAGTGCATAGGATTTTAAGCTTAAGTAACACCATGAACTTTCACTGTATACCAATGCCTCTTCTTTTAGTTGTCTTCTTTTTTGTCCCAGCTTCTTGAGATCTCTTGATGAAGAGACACAATATAATAAGTTCCATAGTGATACAATGAAGTTATGTAACAGTTGGTAATTTAACTTCTGAAACTACCAGTTTATTGGCATTTATGGAACGAAAAACACTCTCATACTCTCATGTGGTCAACTGTAACATTTTGTGTGTGTAATGGGACTTACTGTGGTGCAATTCCTTCTGATAATGTAATTAAGCTGCATTAAAGTGTTGCTAGGCAACATAATCAACACCATGATATGTGTCTCAATTAAAACCGAAGCTCGACATTCTAAATAAATTTGCAGTTCATCCCTGTCAAAATCAGTATTGTCTCAAAATCAATTTCCAACATGGTACATTAAGTCCAAGCGCATTGGCAAATATTGTATGTGATTTACAGGATAGCTCAATTATGCACTGGTGTGCAACATATTTTAAATAGAGTGCACAAGTTTCAGTTTTCCATAATGGGCTTAATGACTCTTTTGTAATAACATGATCTCACATAAAGTCTAACTCGAACTGGATTTGTCTCAATCCGAGGCAAAATCATATAATCAAATTCACCACACAGGTCAACGAACTGTACACATGCACTTTTGCACTCCAAGTGATAACTTGTCTCAAAGTAAAAGCCGCACATAAATTCACACTTCTTTTTATGCATACAAAAAAATCAAAACACCTTTATACTAAACAGATAAATTATGGCATGCAATTACTAACTAAACATTTCTGATTCCAAATAAACTTCAAGAACTTGTATTTCATAATCAGTAAAATTTATTGCCTGAGAGAAACTATTAGTTTGCTAAAGCAGATTCATATTACAGTCAACTCGTGTCTGGATGATGACATCATGAATTGACACTTGCTTGGAATGAATGAAATACCTGTCTGAAAAATACTGTCCATTCAGTGATTTACTGACTTTTATAACAAATTTGGGTACCCCTTGCATCGCTACACTTGTACCTTCCTATCTTTTAGTTTCCACATTTTATTCTCCCTTTCTGTCTTTATTCCTTCCATTTTACCCACCCTTATCTTTTCCACCACTACTTGATGGTCTCCATCAGAAGCTTCTCCTATCAGCACAGTTACATCCATCAACTGCCTACAATTTTGCTTTGCCACCAGTAAGTAGTCAATGACCATCCTCATCCTTTTCTCTCCCCACCTATATCTTGTTTTCTTCATTAAGAACATATTGCCTACAGTCAAACCATTTCTGTCATGGAACTCAATCAGTTTATTTCTTTCCTCCTTCTTTTTCCATATCCATATGGACCAATTATCTTTTCCTTCCCTAGTCTTCCCTTCCTCACTGTGCATTTCAGTCATTCATCACTGTTGCTTCCACACCTGTAATTTCATTCTCTAATTTCTCTAGAAATTCCTTGATGTTCTTCTCTTCATTACCTGTCTGTAGTCTGTTTACTTCACTCCATTATTTATCCTCAGCTGAATTTTCATTATCCTGTCACTTGTGTATTCTGCTGCTTCCATGCATTGTTCTGGGTTTGGTTTTACTATTGTACCCACTCCATTTTGGTCCTCTTGTCAACCATTCCAATGAAGTGTGTGTATCCTTTTCTTATTTTCCTCCTTCCTCTTCCTTTCCACCTGACTTCACTAAGCCCCAACATTCCTACGTTCTACAACTGCATGAAGTCTAGCATCACTTCTGCCTTTCCAAACAGGGTCATCAGATTTAGGATGCCCACTTTCATTGCATGGGTGACTAGCTGCCGACTTCCCACAGTTCCCCCAGCACCACAAGAACAGCTTATTGCTTGCAGTGTAGGCCCTAACCTTTTTGAGATTGGTTTTGAAGTACCATTTCATATATATGCTATTATTATTATATCCGCTTCAAAAGGTATTTTAGAGCTACTGCCATCATAGGTTTAGGCCGCTCCTAAAATGGAGAACTGATACCTTTTGTAGAAACTTCGCTAGAGAAATATATGCTATAGGTAATATCAGAGGAAGATAGTTCTTCTGCTTTTTCTATAGTGAGACTGTTGTATTCTCTTCCACTTTCAAAACTGTCGACTCTCTTCAATTTCTATGCTGGCAAGAGGCACAGAGTGCTACCATCCGGAGCCAAAGGGACCAAGGTTTTTTTAACACCTTCCTCCTTGCTCATCACGTGCAAGGCAAGGCTCCTGGCTTGAGATTGGGATTGGTGGAGTACACTCCTACAGTGTAACCAGTAATCCCTGTTTTTTTTAAAGAATCAGACTCCTATGTATAAAATAGCTTCAAACTTCTGATTACTTTACAAATGAGGTAATGTGTTAAATATTTGATGTTAAACATTTAAGTCAGGAAACATTTTGAAACGGGGTTGAAATTATGTTTAAAGTTTGTTCGAAGTTGCTAGATGCTATCACTATCGGATACTGGATGAGTCTATTGTGGATAATTAGCACTTTGTTTTCATACATCTCCTTAACTATGTGTCATTCAAATACAGTCAGTGCTGTATGTGATGCCGTCTGCAAAATGTGTAGTGAATACAGTTAGAAGTACAGAAGAAAGAAAATTGAAACATCATACATAATGTGGCAGTTTTACTGCAGGGACAGTGAAAATTTAGTAACAGATTAACTTTTTTCCTTGTGTTATTTAGTGGCTGGTGTCAGCAAGAAGTAGTTTCTTAAAGCTTTGAAATTACATGTAAATTTTTTTGCAAGTCAATAAGTGCACTCCTTCTCAAATATAGCGTGAATATAGTCTGGATATTTGCACATTGTGAGTTACACATATTTATAAACTATGTACATAGTTTATAAATATAATACTTGTCTTCCTGTGTTTAACTTTTCACATAACTCTTAATTAGGAGATTATGTCAGCATTTTAATTTTTAAATTCGGTCACTATTTATATGAAATATTTAAAATAAAATTTTGTTGTGTCTGGAGGCTATTAGATAGGTGACCTGAAACTGGGTCTGGGTTCTGTACCTCAAGATAGTTGCTTATTAATATAGACAGTGTAATCACACAACCTGGTGGATCTTGGCAACTGGGAAATTGTATCACTCTTAATGTATCACAGTGACAAGCTATCTGGGAGCGGTACCACAACACACAGAAGTTCATTGTTTGCAGTTTATTAAACACGCCAGTTTCAAGTGTAATCTGAGCTGAGAAACATCATTTAACAGCTATATGTGAACTGAATACAACTTTAGCAAGCTGAACTATAATATTTCATTAGTAATTTATCATATTTTAAAAACTGCAATCATGATCTTTCTGGATTCACATGTGATCTGTGTGTTTTTTGTTGGTTTGGAATGGTGGGGAAAATTGCTCAGGGAAATATACCATTGACTGCATTACCTACAAATGGCAGCAATATAGGTCAGCTGCAAAAGTCAAGTGAGACATCAGCTTTACTCCTTGGAAACATAAAAAATGTTTACCTAGACATACACAAGTCTCTAATATTTTTTGTCTAAGATATATCACTCCACAATAACCAAGTTTGTTGGAAGACTCTCATTGGCTGCAAAGCAAATGCTGTGGCCAGAAATTCACTCCCATATGTTCCCAATTGCATTTCCTTCTGGGTCACTGTCATTTCGCCTGTTGTTTGGCACAAAAAACATACAAAACCCTTCTTTTGTCCTACAATTTTATGAGGGGTGACTGAAAAGTTCTTGACCCACCCAATAAAGGTTGACAGCAGTCCACATGTATATCGCTATTTATAAACGTAGTCCCCTTTTTGGGCCACACACTTTTGCAACTGTTGTTGTAAGTCCATTATATCCTCCGTGTAGAATATTTATTCCCGCATGGCACAATAGGCCTCCACTGCAGCCATGAAATTATCATCTGATCGAAAATGAGTTCAAACTAGATGTTTCTTGAGCTTAGGGAAGAGATGAAAGTCAGAGGGGCCCAAATCAGGTGAATGAGGTGGGTGCCTAAGCAGTTAGAAGCAACAGTACTCGATGGCAGACATCACAGTGAAGGATGTATTCACAGCAACATGGTTCAGATGAAGGAGCACACATTTTGTCACATGCTGAAGCATTTCACTTCGATGGCCTCCCTCAGACACATTAGTTGAGCAGCATAATATGCTCCATTCACTGTTTCACCCTTTTTGAGGTGTTCAGCTAGGATAACACCTGTTGAATCCCAAAAAATAGAGACCATCACCTTGTTAGCTCATGTAACAGACTTGAACGTCTTGGAGGTGGGTGAGGAAGGTTGTTTCCACTGCTTCAATTGAACTGTGGATTTGGGTTGAAAGTTGTGAACAAATGCTTCATCCATTGTCACAAAACGTTTGAGAATGTCACAGGATCTGGCTCAAAAAGAGTCAAATTTTTGGTAGACATCACGTGTCCCTTGTGTTTGTTTTCTACTGTCAACATTCTTGGGACCCATCAACATGAAACCTTGTGCATACGAAGTACAGATCTTATAATGTGTCCAATGAGATCCTGAGATATGCCCACTCTCTCTGCTACATGCGGATCTCCCATGATGATATCCTGAATTGCAGTGATGTTTAAACTCCATACTGGTCATTATGGGTCTTGCACTGTCAGGTGCACCTCGGACAGACATGTTGCCCCACTTGAATTCTACTACCTACTTTTTCACAGTGGAATAGGAAGGGGAATCCTCCACTAACATTTCCATCATATCATAACAGATCTCCTGTGCACTCATGCCGTTTTACAGTGGATATTGCAAACTGCATGCTTTCTCTCTTTATCCATTTTTCAAAATGTGTACACTGTGGACATCAAACTGAAAAAAAAAATGAAAAGTATTGCATGTAACCTAGCAAACAAATGTACTGTTAGTTGTTGAACTGACATCCAGCTAGGACAGGTTTTATTGTGGGTGGGCTGAGAACTTTTCAGTCATCCCTCATATATGCAGGCAAATTTTAGCTGAAAATATAGCTTGAATTGTCCCTTTGTTGACAAATAATTTGAGTTTATCAACCATATTTTATTCTTTGAGACAATGTAATTTTATGAGTCACGAACACTACATAGGGGAATTAAGAATGAGATCAATTTCCATCTACAGACCCATAGTTCATAGAATATGTAAGGAATTGGGAGAATGTATACCAAAAAGTAATTGCCAAGTTAAAATTTACAAATAATGGTAGCTTAATAAGACTAATGGAAGCTTAATAAGACAATCTGAAAGGATTATGCTTATCCATTATGGATATTTTAAAACCGTGACTGTATATTGAATGTAAATAAGTTATACACAACTGAAATCAGTCACTTTTTTGAATAATATTGCTTTATTCCATGAACCAGTTTTCGAACCTTTTCAGGTTCATCTTCAGATGGTTTCGGGAGGATCCAGGAAGTTACATCATTACTGGTAGTAGCATAATGCTGGGTGCTGGTTTGCGACAGAAATCAAAAGCTATATAGGGTATTGTGAAAGCTGAAACTGGGAAGAGATGCAAATACCAGGATGTCATTCTCAAAAATGCAGAAAATGTCAGTATCAAAAACCTAGATTTGCCAAATTATATAAACAATTATTTCATAAATGCAACAACTTCATTAAGTTCTAAATTTACAAAACAAGAAAAACCAGAAATTACAAAAGCTGCTTCTGGCACGAGGATGGAGCCAACACATCAACATGAAGTGTTAAAAGTGATAAAAAGCTTGAAACCTAAAATCTCTGCAGCGTAGATGAGGTGGCATTGTCTGTCATAACAATGACAGCCCCAGAGATTGTAAGAGTCTTGGAACACGTTGCCAATTTACCATAGGAGTGTTTCTAGAAAGACTGAAAATCTCAAAAGTGAAGCCATTATTTAAAAAAAAGCAACAAGTATAAATTTAAAAACTATCAGCCAATATCACTCCCTCCAGCATTTTCCAAAATGCTAGAAAAATTGATGAAGCACAGAATCAACAAATATCCAAATGACAATAAAATGCTAAAGAGTTATGAACATAGTAATCAACAAGGCTTCCAGACAGGTAAAAATACAGAAACAATTGTAATGTGCTACACAAAACAAATAATCAAAAATCCAGAAAAAGATAGCAGTGTTGTAGGAGTACAGTTAGATCTCCCCAGAACATTTGATACTGCCAATCATGGCATCCTTTTAGAAAAACTGGATGTATTAGGTATTCAAGGAATGGGCAAAAACTGGTTTGAATCATGGCTACAAAACAGAACACAGATTGTAGAACTGATGTCAGCTTGCTCTAACCACAAAATAAATTTAGTATCAGAAATAAGAGTAACACTAGGCATTATTCTGGGTCCTATATTGTTTCTTGCCTATATAAATGACATCCACACATCAGGTGGTGCAGCAAATGCCATACTATTTGCTGATGATACTAGTATGATAATATGTGCACCAAAGCATTTCTCCAAAAAATAGTGATCAAGTCCTAAAGAACGGCCATTCTTGGTTCAACACAAACAGGTTGACACCAAATTCAAGTAAAACAAATTACATGCAGTTCAGAAAAATAAGCCAAAATATAAATCTTGATCTGTTGTTGGGTGACAAAGCAATAGACAGAGTGACATCTGGAAAATTACTGAGGATTCATGTTAATGAAAACTTAAAATTTAATGACTGTGTAATGAAACTTTCACAGAAACTAAATTCAGCCTGTTGTGCTTGTAGAATTATTACAAATGTTTGTACCTCAGAGGGTGTGAGGATGGCATATTACAGCTATTTTTTGTCTCTTGTAATATGCAGAATAGTATTTTTACATGCCAGCATTTGCTGCTTAAAACAAATTTTATTGATACAGAAGAGGGCTATATGAATAATATCACACAGGCATCCAAACAGGCTCACTGCAAACCCACATTCAAAAACCTTAAAATACTAACAGTACGTTCATTATATATACACAAATGTGTTTTATATGTCAGGATCCACCTTGCAGATTTTGAAACAAATGTAGACTTCCATAGCTACAATACCCTAAGTAGCACAGCACTCTATACAATGAACAAGAAGAACAAAGCCTCAAAGGTATGTCAGTCGCTACAGTACAAAACTTTACAACAGACTGCCAGTCAACATCATAGAGTTAGAAGATGAAAACATATTTAAAGCAGAATTTAAAAAAATCCTACTTGAACAATGTTTCTACTTGGTAAATGACTATGTAGGACAATAAACATTTTATGATAATGTTTATATTAAGGCAAAACTAAAAATATTGTCTTTCACCCCTCCTTTTTATTACATTAACCTATTAATGGACAGCTCTTGTGTGATGTAAAATCTCTACTTAATGGCTGTAATGTATATAGGATGTGCTGTCTAGGGAGGACAAAAGTAAAGCCCTGTGGAAAAAAGATGCAATTATAACACCACAAGTATACATGTATATAAAATTGTTCTACTATGTATTCTACAATTTTTGTATTATTCTGTGGTATTATATATTGTATGATCTTGTATTATTCTGTGCTACTATGTATTGTATGACCTTATATATTTTTACCTGTACTGTTTGATTTGTATATTTCTGTGTTCCATTTCCTTGGAATGGTTTCCCTTAAATTTACATTACACTTGGACAATATCCATACAATATTTATTGTCTACAGATGGATAAATAAAATAAAATAAAATCTTTCTCTTTCTCTCTCTCTCTCTCTCTCTCTCTCTCTCTCTCTCTCTCTCTCTCACTCACACACACACACACACACACACACACACACACACACACACACACTGATAATGATACACTATTATTGGCAAATGTACAAAAGTCACAAAGTAACATGTATGTGACCAATGGCATCAATGCTTATTTCAGAGGATAGTTTACCAGCAAATTATAATGTAATAATTATGCAGCTTTGCTAGATGACGACATTTAGAAATCTTATTTCCACTGAATGATGACTGTAATTTCAGGACTGACTCACTTATACAGCAAACAGTCCATGAGAGGTTTACTGATTGCACAGTACTTACCATTGCTCATCGACTGCACACAATTATTGACAGTGATAAGGTTCTAGTTATGGACAATGGTAATCTGAAGGTAACGTTGCATTTTCAATCAGAAAACAATATTATTTTAGAAATATGTAAAGGTAATCCATGTCTTTTGAGATTTACAAGTAGAAGATTACTTGCTAATAAGATATCAGACATAGCTCAAGTTGGGGCCCTATTCTAGGTTCTAGATAAACCTTCAGGTCATAGTGCTTCAACAAAATAATTAAAAAAAGCAACTTTGCTGGACATACCAAAAGATGAAGGTAATGCATGGACTATAAAAAAATATGATTTATTATGTAGATCCAAACACATCAAATTTTCATTTATGTACATTAGTTACTGAATTGCTCAGCATACTTTGACAGAAATTTTACTATAAATACTTATGGAAAAATTTAACACAAAAGAGTAAGTGGCTGTTATTATTTTACTCTAATACAATAATGATTCTTATTTACATAGTCTTTTGTAGACAATTTACATTACATAAATGTCATCCAATGTATGTAAAATAGTTAATTTTTCATCACATGTGAACGTAGAAACAGGAACGTATTCACACTCTTGTTCTTTTTCATTTCTTCTTCTTCCTTCCACAAATTAGGTGGGGTCTTGGACCTGAATCCAGATCATGAAGAAATCATCAATGATTCTGAACCAGACAAGGGATTTAGGGTTACAAGAGGCTAGTGAGATTTTCTCTAGATGGCCCATAAAAAATTTGACACAGGCAGATGCCATGAAAGTACCCATGGCTGTGCCACAGATTTGTTTACATACTTTATCCTCAAAGGAGACATTGGAATTTTAGGACTTGCAGACATAAGTGCCACCACTGTCATCATGAATCACAGTGATTACTTGACAGAAGGCTTTTACCAACTGCCTGACTCCTCCAACACAAGCTCTGCCAGCGATCCCATCCCAGATGTCCACCATAACGTCCAATCCCTACCGAAATGCAGGAGCCCATCCCAGGATCTCTCTCCTGAGTTCATCTCCCTCTTCACACCAATGGCATGCCACACACCCAACAAACCAGCTTCTCTATCCCAATTCATCACTGTTGATACTATCTTCTTATACATAAGCATTCCCTCTGCCAATGGCCTTACTGCTATTGAACACTACATCTCCTGATTTCCTTCAGACTCCAAACCCACTACCCCATTCCTTGTGCCACTTACCAGCTACACCTGACACACAACTACTTCTCCTTTGAGGTGGAGGTATATACACAAATTCACGGATCCGCATGGCATCCTTCTATGCTAGCCTTTCTATGGGCCATCTAGAGGAAACCTTCCAAGCCGCCCAAAAACCCGAACCCCTTATCTGGTTCAGATTCACTAATGATATCTCCATGGCCTGGACTGAGGGCTACGATACCCTATCCTCATTCTTTTGCAACCTCAACATCTCTTCCATCCACTTCACCTGGTCCTCCCAAAGCAATGTGCCACATTGCTTGACTTCACATTCACCTATCTGATGGTTCCATCCACACCTGTGCCATATGAAACCCACTTCCACATGAAAGAATCACTCCCATACAGCCTGTACACTCACGGAGGACACATCTGTAGTAACGAGAACTCCCTTGTCCATTACGCCAAAACCTTTATGAGGGCCTTCACAGACAATACTACATCCCTATCCCTACCCCCTACCTCAAAAACCTTGTCCACAAACAGATTTTCCATGCCATATCCTTGCACATCCCTAATCCTCCCACCACCTGCAAGAATCAGATATCAGCTACAAAGGAGCAATCCCTTCATGATCCAATAATAGCCTGGACTGGAACAAATGAACACCGTTCTTTGCCAGGAGTTTTATTATGTATCATCATTCCTGGAAATGAGGGATATCCTACCCAAGCCCCTTCCCACCCCCATCATAGTGGTATTCCGTCACCCACCCAAACTCTCCAACATCCTGGTCCACTCCACTCCTAACACTTAACACTGGGATCATAACCCTGTGGAAAACTGAGATGCAAGACCTGCCCAATCCATCCACCAAGCACTCCCTACTCCAGTCCTGTTACTGGCTTATCTTGAGGCAGGGACACAAGCAAAAGCAGCCATGTCATTACTAACTCTGCAGCAAT
This sequence comes from Schistocerca serialis cubense, assembly GCF_023864345.2. Lineage (NCBI taxonomy): Eukaryota > Metazoa > Arthropoda > Insecta > Orthoptera > Acrididae > Schistocerca > Schistocerca serialis. Next base: position 815,809,838 of record NC_064639.1, on the reverse strand, counting down.
CGCTGCACAACTTTTATGTGGGCATCACAACCAACCAGCTGTCCATAAGTGTGAATGGCCACTGCCAAACTATGGCCAAGAACAAAGTTGACCATCCAGTGGCATAACATTCAGCTGTGCACAACATGCTTGATTTCAGTGGCTGTCCTGCCACTCCATCCCACTCCGCATCTCCATGTCACCCTTGTTGTGTGCTGTAGCCCACTGGCTGTAGTACCCATGCATCACATGCCTAACTTGCACCACTGCCATCCCTCCCTTCTACATTCATAGCTAGCAAACCTGCTGTCTTCCTCTGAGCCACTAGCTATCCATCCCAGCCTCTCTTTCTGCATCTTTTCTCTCCTCCCTCAAAACCCACCTCAACCTAGTCCCCCTATCATCACACAATCCTGGTATGATGTAGGGGCAAAGGTGTATGTGTACATATTTTGTTTATATCAGTACTCTAGCATGACAATGGATTTATTCCAAAGACTAGCAAGTTTTCTTTCTCCTATGTGTTCCTGTTGACAAAATCAATGCTTCTGCTATTCAGTGAATTTTCTCCTTTTCGCATAATTCAATTGTCATTTTGTTGTTATTCCCTCTTGTATTTTGCACTGTTATAAAGCATGAGTCAAGCAAGAGGTATTCTCATTTTTTTACACTGTTTCTTTCATTAGTGCATACTTTTGGATTTAATTTCAGGAATTTGACCATCCGCACATTCTGCTCAGTGACAAGAACAGTATATTCCACAGTATGGTTGAACAAGCAGGAAAGGTGGTATCAGAAGAGTTGAAGAACATAGCAGAAGAAGTAAGTTATTCAAAACTGGAAATATATCTTACACATATACACTACCTGACAAAAAGGTGAAGCACCTGTAAGACAGGGTTGGATGTCTGTGTAACTTTGTACGTGTACATGTCATCAGTGGACAGATAAATGATTAAAGCTGTAATTCTCTTTGACAGATAGGAAGGCTACCAGAGTCCATTGTAGCTGTTCATGTTTAATGTTGTTACATGACTGGTAGGGTATATAAGGGACATGAACCATTAGTATCAGATACTGAATGATCACTATGAAGGACACAGTGATGCCAAACACTCATATGAGACAGTGTTATCGGAATCTGACAGAATTTGAAAGGAGCCTTATTGTGGGTGTCCATTTGGCAAGCTAGTTGAATCATGTAGTATCCAGATTTGTGGATGATTCATGTGTGGCAGTGACCTGATGTTGGACTGTATAGAAATACGAGGGCAGGCATACTCATTGTCAAGTTTCTGGCTGACCACATCTGACCGCCATAAGGGAAGGATCATTGTACTGTGCACCAAGCATGTTGTAACCTCTTCACTGGTGACTGCTATCTGAGAACAAGTAATGGACTCCTTGCATACTGAGTCATATGACAACATTGGTTGGAGACTAGCATCAGCTGAACTATAGAATTATTGTTCCATGCTTAGGCAGCTGTTAACACAACAGAAATGGCTGCATTGGAGTGGTGCCATGACTAGGAAGCATGGACTGCTGATGGATGGTATTGCATGTGTTCAGCAATGAATTGAAGTTCCCCACTGTTACAGATGAGTGTTGTCAGCAAGTGTGGCAGTGACCAGGGGTGCGGTCCCAGTTTCCAGTGATTGGAGAGTCACCATGGAGTTATGGAGTTACTCCTGGCATTATGTTGTGGGAAAACATCAGGTATGATTTCAGGTCATGGTTGGTAGCAACTGTGGAAACTTTGACAACACAGTAGTATGTCATGGGCAACCTGTGTCCCCATACTTCGAGCGGCATATCGTAGAGCCATTCCTGAACAGCACAATGCCTGTCCACTTGTGGCACATATATCTATTAATTGGTTGTGTGGTATAGAAGTATTTCCATGGACAGTAGGTGCCTCATATCTGTTCTCAATAGAACATGTGTGAGATCAGCTCGGAGGTTAACTCCATCCCAGTGCCAGTATCCAGGATACGAAGGACCGATTATAATACTTTTGGACCAGGTTGCCTCATGAGAGGGTACAATGGCTTTATGATACTTTCCCCAACAGAATCATTGCATGCATCCTAACTAGAGAGGGTGCAACATCATATTGATAAGTGGGCTCATACTGTTCTTTCTAAATTTAACTCAGTTTTGTAACCATTGCAATACCCTCTCATCCCCTTAAGTTTTATTTTGGTTCCTCCTCCCCTTCTGGGTGCTTCACTCTTTTTGCCAGGCCTGTGTGTGTGTGTGTGTGTGTGTGTGTGTGTGTGTGTAAGCTTTCTAGTGGAGACTACTTTTATTTATTTATTGCTGGACTAGTATCAGGGCATGATACATTTATCTCGGTTATATAGTGTTTTGTGTTACTTAATGTGACTGCTACTTTTTCATGTAATTAACTAAAAAACTTAAACTTAAAATGGAAAAGAAATATGTCTTATAAACATGCATAACACAAATCTTACAGTATGTGTAATTAAAGAGTAACTTTTACTACATACATTCCTTTAAGGTGCCAACATGTTTTTCTTTGACATTTCAGTAGCATTATTAACTCCATCAAAAAATACATAAAACAGGCCTACTGCATCACTGTGATACTATTATCTTTGTTTTTATCTCATATTAGCTGTACATTTGTTAGCAAAGGATTTTCCCTTGATATATTACTCTTTTCTTGTGTAAGTTGTGTGCTAAACTAGTTATCAAACAGTGCCATCCTCCAAGTCCCCCTGCAGGGACTTGATCCTTCATTTAATTTTAAATTGTCAAACATAGCTGTGTTGAGAGTTTTTGAATTCATTACCTCTTTTGTTACTCATTGCTAGTGTTCTTCAATGGTGACCACTCATCTCTTCTCTTTTAATTCTTCCTTCTGTTCCAGTGTGTGTTTTTCTGCTGAGATTGTCATTTGCTGAATCTCCATACCCATGTTCAGGAGATCCTCTGCACCCTGCAATTCCTGATTGTGTAACTTCACACCATTGGGAGACCTCCTCGCTCCCTGAATGGGCCATTATCCATATTTATTGTGCCACTATTTGTTCTGATTATGCACAGTTTTGGTCCTACTTTATTTGTTTAACACACTCAGTTTATTTGTGATAACTATTGGAATCCTATTACTCAGTTACTAACCAAAGACACATGTTACTTGTGGAGAGTTATGTGGAAACAGAGAGTATGTGTCATCTTTGAGGGTGTAATGCTAACATAATTGAAAACATTTAAATAATACATAAATGTACACAAAAGGAAACAGAATACTAATTATTGGAAAAACAGTGTGTGTGTGTGTGTGTATGTGTGTGTGTGTGTGTGTGTGTGTGTCTGTGCATGTGTATTAGCACATCTGTATGTTAAAAAACTATAAAATGTAAGAAAATGTGAATATTTATCTAATGAGTAAAACAAAGAAACCTTAAAATATAATTCACTGTGCATTCCAGACTCAAAAGGGATATATCACATTACAATAAGTCTCAAAATGCTTTGGGTATTGTTACTAATAGTCTCAATTTCTTAAACACTGCAGATAAATTATATCTCTGCAATTCATTTTCAGAATTAAAAGTGGAATAATCTTCATTTCTATGTTGTTGTATAAAGCCACTTCATTGCAAACAAAATCCTATTGTTTGCAACACAAAGAGACTTAGTAAACTGATATAGTTCAAGGTCCTCCTCAAACAATCAAAGGCAAAAATGTTTATTACATTCATGTACTAATGAATAATAATGTAAATCACAATTCATACTTAATGAGTTAATTATTTTGACACATAGCAAGCACTGTCTGTACAGTACAGTATGGGCATAATTAATGATTTATCTTTTCAGTTGACCACAATATCTAGCACACTTCATATTGTATGCAGACAACTTGTATAACCACTGGAGTATATATTCCACACTTCTAAAGTTATATTATTATAGAAGCTACTGATGTTTTCTGTTTGGTTTTTGCTTTTTAAAGTGAAGCAAGACTGTGACCAACTTGAATAATTATTTCATTGTGGTAATAGGTAATGATGACATGAAACAAATTAGAGTACACAAAAGCAGGCAACAAAAAGTTTAGGATGGAGTAACAACGATATGGAATGGATAGACTGCCACTCATCACATATGATTCATTGAGTGGCAGATAGGCTAAATGAAAGAGACCATTAATTATTATTCAGCTATAGGACAAAGTCCTTTTTCAGGTGCAGACACTAAATTCACACACATTCACATAACAAAAACAGTTCACATACTCATGGCCGCTCTTTCCGGGCCCTAAAGCCAGACTTAGGGGCTTCATACTTACCAATATGAAGTGTTTGTTTATGATTGACTTCTCAATAATTTTAATATTGCCAGTTGACATAAAACCATGGTGTGCTACTGAAATGTCAAAAAAACATCTTGGCACCTTAAAGACAAAGGAATGTATGCAGTAAAAGTTACTCTTTAATTACACATACTGTAAGATTTGTGTCATGCATGTTTTCCAGATGTATTTCTTTTCCATTTTAAGTTTAAGTTTTTTAGTTAATTACACGAAAAAGTAGTAATCACATCAAGTAACACAAAACACTATATAACAGAGATAAATGTATTTTGACAGATATTTTGTTTTCTGCAATCCAGGTGCCACTGATATGGGCATGCCCTGACACAAGTCCAGCAATAAATAAATAAAAGTAGTCTCTCCTAGAAAGAGTTAAATTTACAAGAACAGTATGAGCCCACTTATCAATATGATGTTGCACCCTCTCTAGCTAGGATGCATGCAATGATTCTGTTGGGGAGAGTATCATAAAGCCATTGTACCCTCTCATGAGGCAACCTGGTCCAAAAGTATTATAACCGGTCCTTCATATCCTGGATACTGGCACTGGGATGGAGTTGACATCCGAGCTGATCTCACACATGTTCTATTGAGAACAGATATGAGGAACCTACTGTCCATGGAAATACATCTATACCACACAACCAATTAATAGATATATGTGCCACAAGTGGACAGGCATTGTACTGTTCAGGAATGGCTCTACAATATACCGCTTGAAGTATTAATACATGAGGACACAGGTTGCCCATGACATACTACTGTGTTGTCAAAGTTTACACAGTTGCTACCAACAATGGCCTGAAGTCATACCATTTGGTTAAGGAACAGGAGCTGTGGAAAGCCAAAGGAAGAAAAGATTGGTATCTTTTATGCAGAAGAGTAGGTTATGGGTAACAGGCTGAAGGTGTTGGTCTATGAGAGCAAATTTTTCTCTCAGTGGGGACACAGTAACTGACCACAATGGGACACATTGTGTGGTTGGGTTTATGGACTTTAGGAAGCATGTAGAAGGTAAGAGTGTGGGAAGTGCTAGAGGCGAGGAGAAAGATGGAATCCAAGGAAAGGTTCTGTGATGAGCCTAATGATTTGAGGAGAGAGTGGATATCTTGCTGGATTTCTGGTATGGGGTCACTGTAGCAGGGTTTGTAGGTGGATGAATCTAAAAGCTGGCAGAGTCCTTCTGCCAATCAATCCTTGCATTTGAAAACAACTGTGATGGAGCACTTGTCAGCATGTAAGATTATAAAGTTGGAATCAGTTTTTAGTTGGTAGAGTGTGGTTCTTTCTGTGGATTTAAGTTTAGCTTGCTTGTAGAGGGATTTTGGGAATGATGGTGAGGCAACATTCGAGGTTGAGAAATTCTGGAAAGTTAACAGGGGGTGATTTGGGGTCAGTGGGTGTGGATCACGGTTGGATGGAGGAGTAAACTGAATCAGGTGGGGTTCAACATTGGTCTGTGATTGAGTCTGATTGGTAGGGTTGGTGGCAAAAAAGTGTTTCCTCTGTAGGGACTGGGAGAAAGAGAGAAAGTCTTATACAAGTCTTTTATGATTGAATCTGGGAGTGAGGCAAAAAATGATGCCTTTGGAAAGGACTGATACTGCTCTGGGGTTAAGCGTTTTGGAGGAAAGAGTTGTACCTGTGTTTTGGGTCTGTTAAGGTTCTGACTTCTGTATGGTAGTGGGACGGGGTTTTTGAAAGAGTGGTAAATACAGTAGTTCTGCAAGGCACTGTTTGTCAGCTAGGATAATGGTAGTCCAAGGTGGAATTATAAAGTAAACAGGTTGAAGATTTTTTAGAGATGGCACTGTGTAAGCTGCTCTAGTTCATGGAGGGCAAGAGTTCCAATGTGTAACATGGGATCCACAAATTTGGGACTGCATAGCAGGAAAATATTTTGGATGTAGAGGAGGTATGGTTTTGCAGGACTATGTTGTTGAGGTTTAAGGACTGACAGATTCTGGACAGATTGAGGCCATTTTGGAAGGTCGGGTTGCAGAGAGAGATGGTTTGGGGACGATTCCTTGAACCAAGCAACAATGCAGGGATAGTATGTTGGACTGGGTTCTGGCTAGAGATAAGGAAACTTTTCTGTATTGGTGAAGATGGAAGGAGCAAGGATATATGATGAAGGATAAAATTGCATAAAAATAGCTAAATAATGTAAACATACATCTGAAAAACTTTGTAAACATCACGAAAAGGATAAAACGGATGAAGTGTGGGGGAACAAGATTAAATATGAGGAAGTAAGCTGATAGTGAGAGGTGAAAAACAACTAAAATTGACATGAAAACTCTATGAGATGGAAGAAAAATAAATAAAAAGATTATAATGTGGTTTGTAGGTCTGTGGGTGGATAAGTGTAAAGAAGAGGGATGGCAGATGTTACTAGATTAGGTGAAGTTAGTATGTGCGAACTGGAATAGAGAGGAGGAGTGCAGTTTGGAGAGGGGTTGGTAGGGTAAGATACAAGTTCTTAGGACACAGGAAGATATGGAAAATAACACATCAACTTATGTGAGAGTGACGCAGGAAGAGTTATCAGTTTGAAAGTCTGCGATTAATGATATCAGCAAGAGTAATGTGGGACATGGGATGTTGCACAAACAAACAACTCAGTCCAGTAGCCATCTGTTGTGCACAGCCAAGATGGCTGATACAAAATGGCCCATAAGTAGAGAGTACAGCTGGTTTTGAAGTCAACAAACAAAACACAGGAAAGAAGGAAAATAAAGACAGACTTTGATTATAGCAATGCAATAGAAAATGCTAATAAAGGAAAACAGCACTGAGTTACAGGATGGAAGAAAAGCCGTCAGGCAAAATCGAATGGCAGAAAATCCAGGACAGCTACCGGACCGTGCTGATTGTTGGTGCAGCATCTCATGTCCCACATTACTCCTGCTGATATCATTAACCATAGACCTTCAAATTAATCACTCTTCCTGCATCACTCCTGTGTATTCTCACATGTTATTTTCCATACCCTCCTACACCATAAGGACATGTATCTCACCCCACCCTGCACTCCTTCTCCTCTCTATTCCAGTTCGCACATACTAACTTCACCTAATCTAGTCACATGTGCCATCCTCCTCCTTCACACTTATCCACCCACATACTGCAACCCACATTACAATCTTTTTATTTACTTTTCTTTGATCTCATAGTGTTTTCACATCAATTTCAGTTGTTTTTCCCCTTTCACTGTTAGCATACTCACTCATATTTCATCCTTTTCTTGTTTTTTCCCATGTGTTTCAATGTACTTTGGCTACTTTTTTGGGTGTATTTTTACATTATTTACCTATTTTTATGCATTTTTATCCTTCATTATATATCCTTATTCCTTCCATCTGCATCAACACAGAAAATTTTCCTTATCCCTAGCCAGAACCCAGTCCCATATCCTGTCCCTGCATTGTTGCTTGGCTCATGGAATCCCCCCCCCAAATGGCCTTACCATCAAATTACCCATCTCTCACTGCAACCCCACCTTTTGCAACGACCTTAATCTCTTCAGAATCTGCAGTCCTTAACCCTCAACAACATAGTCCTGCAAAACCATACCTCTTCTACATCAAAATATTTTCCTGCTATGCAGTCCCAAATTCCTGGATCCCATATTACACATTGAAACTCTTGCCCTTCACAAACTAAAGCAGCTTACACAGCGCCATCTCTAAACAATCTTCAACTGGTTTACTTTCTAATTCTGCCTTGGACTACCACCATCCACCACCTTTACACCAAAACTCAAATCTTCCCCACATTCCTTAATAGCTGACAAACCCTGCCTTGCAGAACTATTACATTTACTGCTCCCTCAAAAATTCCCTCCCACTACCATACAGAAAACAGAACCACAGCACAGCCACAACTCTTTTCTCCAAAAGCCTTAGTGCCACAGAAGTATCAGTCCTTTCCAAAGGCCTCATTTTTTGCCTCACTCTGAAATTCAGACATGCAAGACTTGCAAAAGACTTTCTCTCTTTCTCCCGGTCCCTACAGTGGGAACACTTTTTTGCCACCAACCCTACCAATCAGACTCAATCAAAGACCAATGTTGAACCCCACCTGATTCAGTTCACTTCTCCATCAAACCGTGATCCAACCCCACTGCCCCCAAATCATCCCCTGTTAATTTCCCAGAGCTTCTTAACCTCGAACCTTGCCTGATCATCATTCCCCAAATCCCTCAACATGCAAGCTAACCTTAAATCCACAGAAAGAACCACAATCCACCACCTAAAAACTGATCTCAACTTTATAATCTTACATGCTGACAAAGGCTCCATCACTGTTGTTTTCAATCGCAAGTATTAATTGGTAGAAGGACTCCACCAGCTGTCAGAGTGATGCACCTCCAAACCCTGTCAGAGTGACCCCATTCCAGAAGTCCAGCAGGATCTCCAGTCTCTCTTCAAATCATTAGGCTCATCACAGGACGTTTCTCTGGATTCCATTTTTCTCTTCACCCCGTACCACTCCCCACACTCCTATCTTCTACATACTTTCTTGAGTCCATAGATCCAACCAACCAAGGCACCCCATTGTGGTCAGTTACTGTGTCCCCACTGAGAGAAAAACTGCTGTCATAGACCAACACCTTCAGCCTATTATCCACAACCTACTTTTCTAAATAAAAGATACCAATCTTTTCTTCCTGCACCTCTCCACAGTTCCTGTTCCTTAACCAAATGGCGCCCTGCTTGTCACTATTGATGCCAACTCCCTTTACACCAACATTCCTAATGCCAATTCCCTTGCCACTATTGTACACTACCTTTCCCAACACCTGATGGATTCCAAACTTACAATCTCATTCCTGGTCACCCTGATCAACTATATCATCACCCACAATTACTTCTCCTTTGAATGCATCACCTACTAACAAATTTGGGGTATGACTATGGGCACCTCTGTGGCACCATCCTGTGCCAACCTATTCATGGACCTTCTAGAGGAGTCCTGTCTAACCACCCAGAATCCCAAAGTCCTCACCTGGTTCAGATTCATTGATGACACTTTTGCAATTTGGATTGAGGGAGAGGACACCCTGTCCAGATTCCTCCAAAATCTCAACATCTTCTTTTCCATTCACTTCAAATGGTCATCCTTAACCCAACAAGCCACCTTCCTTGATTTGACCTAGACAGCTACATCAATACCTCTGTGCATATCAGTGCTACCAGCCACCAGCAATACTTTCACTTCGACAACTGCCACAAATTCAATAGCTGTTGCATCTGTAGTGACAAGCAGTCCCTCTCAAAACATTTCACAGGTCTCACTGAGGCCTTCAGAGATGTTAATTACCTTCTACACATTATACAAAAACAGATCTCCCCTGCCTTATCCCTCCTGTCACCCACCACCTCCTGAAGTCCCACCCACCGGCCACAGAGGAGCATTCTTCTTGTGACTCAGTACCACCCAAGACTGGAGCAACTGAATCACGTTCTCCACCAGGATTGCGACTACCTCTCATTGTGCTTGTGCTCTGAAATGAGGAATTTCCTACCCAGTATCTTTCCTACTCCTCCCACAGTGGTATTCAGAATATGTAAACAAAAGACCTTATGCTGCTGTGGCAGAGAATCTTGGTAAGAGTAAACCAGAAAAAAATATTCAGCACAGATTCATGGAAACTGTTCACCACAGTAGGCCAAAATAAATAAAGGCTATGCCAGCTCCATGTCCTCTTTCTGCAAACATCGATCTCCTATTAAAGAGAATCCAGATGCACCATGACCATGTACACCTGAACCACAAGAGGCAATTATATCAATAGGGAAAGATAAGAATACAGTGATAAGTGAACAACTGGTGGTTAGAATAACAAATCTAATAACATAGCTTACATCATTAAACAAGGGTAGTTTGAGTCAAGCTAATATATACAATACTGTTGCTTCAGTAATATCAAGAAAATAAATACAGATCATGACAGAAACAGGCTACATTTTCGATCTACTCATATAAATAGAATAAAGGATGTTAAAGTTCTCCTGTGGAATACCAGATCCATCTATACTAATAGAGAGTGTTCATGCACGAACTTTATACTAATGACTATTCTATTGCTGTTATAAGTGAAACCTGGATTAAACCAAACATGTCTACTAAATGTTGATGATATCAAATAATAAAATCAGATTGAGAGGAAAGGTGGAGTAGCCATATCGATTAGTACAAAATTCAACTATAAACCAATTATCATGCCACTCCCTAACCTTGACTTTCAAGCAATAGCAATAGAAGTAAGTACTAACAAATGCCAATTGTCTATTGCATCCGTATATTGCCCCCGACCTGTAGTAATTTGTGAACCACACATCCACACAATGTTGCAAAACATACCACAACCCTTCTTAATCTGTGGGGCTCCAGTGACCACCACAAAGCATTGGGGTGTAATAAATGATAAGACAGAGGAGTACATCATGTCTTGCATTGATGATTATAATATGATCATGTACAATGATGGATATGTAACATTAAACCAAGGACCATGGATGAGACCAACTGCAGTGAATATAATATTAGATTCTCCCTGGACGAACACAGCATGGTCGGTTCTGCATGATACCATGGGATCAGATCATTTCCCTATAACTATGAATACATTTGCAAGAAAATTAACCAAGTACATATTGCCAACAAATTGACTTGGAACATGAACGAAGTGGACTGGTATATTATCATCAAATTCTTGAATTAGAGGTAAGATCAATAGAGAAAACCAACTTTCACAAAGGGCCTACACACAACTACAAAACAGAACATATCATGCAGCAAATGACTCCATCCCAAAATGACTTTTATCTACAAAAGCAAGACAAATGGATAATCCATGACAGAATTAAGACTGTGATAAAGCAATACAAAACAGAAGGGCAGTGTTATGTGGATATGTTAAACAACCTAACATGAACAACTTCTTGCTCTATAAACAAATGACACAGATTTTTGTGAGAAAGAGATGACTGCAGTCAAAATGCAGGTACTGCTTGAGTTTGGTGAGCCATCAGAGAGGAGGACATCAACATCTAGGAAGCTGGGTTGAGGAGGGACACATGAAGTAGATGGGAGAGAAGGTGTGCCAATGCATCTGCCTGTCTTTCTCTGCTCCTCTCCTTTGTTGTTCCTTTTTTCCCCTATCTCTCTGTCACACAACCTCCTGACGCTATATGTGTTGTCATTCTAGACCCTGCACACTCCATCAAACAGTGTTTGTCCCTCTACCCTGCCATACACTACTATCCTTTTCCCTTCCCCGGCCTCTCAAGTTTGCTGCTAGCATCCCACATGATATCTGCTTTCTGGGCTTGAGATGCTAGAGTTAGGTGATCACGTGTGCATGAGGTATGCTTGCTTGTGTGTAGGAATTGCGTGTGTGTGTGTCTCTTTTACTGATGACAGATGTGGCTGAAAGCTTTAAGTAAGTGTCTTTTAATTGTGCCTGTCTGTAACTTAATGTGTCTTCTTTGTGGTGAGTAGCAATCTGTCTTTCCCTACAAATTTCCATTTGATTTTGTAAATAAGAATGAAAAGCAGGAAAATAGCCAGGCCTGGACATGTCCTTAGAATAATTACTGGACAAATAACTGGAAATGTTCTTGAATGGAGGCCAACTGGAAGAAGGCAGAGAGGAAGGCCACAGAAGTGGTGGATAGATGATGTGGAAGAAGATATAAAATCTTTCAGAGTTAGATTACAGTGGTGAACTGCACTGGAGAGAACAGAATGGAGAAAACTTGTTGAAGAGGCTAAGACCCATGAAGGATTGTAATGCCATGAGAAGAAGGAGAGGCACTTCTCTACAGAGAAACGAGCTCATATTAGACAAAATAATCCACAGATTTACTGTAGGCTATTTATGTCCCTAGGGCACAATACTTAGTATTGATCATCAAAAAAAATGTGCCATCTGGACACTAACATCCAGAAGTACACCTTTGGATCATTGTTTCACCCCCCCTCTGCTAACCCTTCAACAAAAATCTCATTTGTTGAATATCCACATACAAGCAGTGCTTAATTTAATTTAATATATATTTGGTGGAACTCAGAATGTGACAAAATTCATGAAGAAAGACATCATGCATGATTAAAATTTCAAACACACAAAAGAGAAGAAAATGCAACCAACCTCAAATATACCAGGAAAAAGTTCACACAAATTATCAGGCAAACCAAGAGACAATCACAGAAAGATCTAATCGACTCAATAGAAGAAAATTACCACAAAACCAATTCCAGAGACTTTTACAAAATGTTTGGAAGACAATTACAAAAATTTGCCCCTCCCACATTAATTCTGAAAAGGGAAGATGGAAAAATGGCACATAATGACAAGGAAAATGTCAAAATCATGGCAAAAGCAGTTAGTAAACTTTTGAATTGTGAAGAACCCGAGGAACTTTTAGCAACACCCATCAAGACTCCACCTGATCTCATAAATCCTCCAACAATCCAAGAGGTGGAAATGGCACTCAGAGAGATGAAAAATTATAAGGAATGCGGAGAAGACCAAGTTTTTGTAGAAATGTGGAAATATGCCAGTGATACAGTTCGAACATCCTTACACATAGCCTTAACAAAAATCTGGATAACAGAAAAGCTCCCCAAACATTGGATCACAGCCATAATCCACTCACTCCACAAAAAAGGAGATAAAAACAACCCAGATAATTACAGAGGTATCTTTCTCTGAGACTGCACATACAAGATTTTCTCCAGAATCCTATACAAGAGAATCAAAGAACAGTTAGAGGAAGAATTAGGTGAATACCAAGGAGGCTTCAGACCTTGGAGCAGCTGTGCAGAACAGATCCTCACTTTAAAATTAGCCATAGCATATTACAAGAAACGAAATAAATCTCCTGTAACAACCTTCGTGGACTTTAAAAAAGCATATGACTGTATCCACAGACCTCCAATGTTAAAAATCTTAAGAAATTTCAGGTTCCATACAAAATTAATCAAATTGATAGAACTCACCTTAACCAACACTGTATCAAAAGTCAAGTTCAGGGGGGAACGCTCTGAGCCATTCATCATAAAAAAAGGTTTAAGACAAGGAGATTGCTTGGCACCCCTCCCTTTCAACTGTGCTTTAGAATACACAATGAGGGAATAGTACAAGACTAACCCAAAGATCATCCAAATTGGAAGACCCAAAGACAACATAAGTTTAAATTGTCTAGAATTTGCTGATGACCTCGCTCTCTTGTCCAACAGTATTCAGGAAACCAAACAACAAGTTATCTCACTACAGGAAATAGCACAGAAAATTGGTCTGGGAATATCCTTTGAAAAAACAGTCATTATGTTAACTGACAAACCACTCATATACAAAATTGCCATAAGAAACCAAGAAATCAAAATCTCATAACATATAACCTCAATGAAAAGCCAACATGGCATAACAGAATAAACAAATTTACCAGAGCACAATATATCACCAAGAAAACCTACAACAAAAAGGACCTGTCAATAGCAACAAAATTAAAACACTAAAAAACAGCCACTCAGCCAGAAATAACATACGCAAGTTAAACCATCTTCCAAACAACTAACACTGCACAAATAGACAAAATACTCAAAATAGAGAGAAGAATCATCGGAACATGTATCAACAAATCGTACCAGAAAGATGGACACTGGAGAGTGGCTACAAATGTTCAGTAACAACCAGCCACTATGTCTCTCTCTGCCAATGGCATTATTCAGATGCAGAATGGAGAGGCATGTTGCCAACAAACCACTCTCACAGCTGTTATAAGTTTCCCAGACCTGGGAGCCACTACTTCTCACTCAAGTAGGTCCTCAGTTGGGATCACTAGGCTGAATGCACCCTGGGATTTAGAGCAACATATAAAACATACTAAGCAAACTTCATGTTTTGTGGAGCTGAATGAAAAACTGGAGAAAAGAAAGTGTAGATAGATTATTTTATATAGTGTGTGCTATTTCTTGTTTGATATATATTATGCTGATTATTAATACAAAACATCCATGCCATTATTTCTTTGATGTACACAAATGTAGAGAGAAATTGGAGATACATCTACACACTGTTGCAGTGAACCAGATACATCATTGGTATACAAAACAATTGCTAAAAATTATTAAAACACTGTCATAAGATTCTAGTTACTGTAATGTAACACTAGCTTAAACAAAATGTTATGAAGACTATAAAATAAAAGATAAACACAGCCAACTATTGTGATAAGGTAATAAAAGGGCATAATTTTAAATAACACTTATTTTGTGCATGCAGCTGTGGCATCATACACTTTCTACTTATACGACTAATTGATTTTTTTTTTTTTTTTTTTTTTTTGTTCTCTTCAGTCTTACAGAAATAGAATGCATGAAAAATCATCATGAAGAATAATTAATGAAGAAATATGAAACATCATTTGGTCATTAGCAAACAAATGAAATCCTTAATGGGAAACAGAACAAGGAAGAGATGGTGACATTGAAAGGAGTCTTCAAAAACTGTCAGAAAAAATTCATTATTCATGATAAGTGTCATCCTATTTCATTTTGTACTGTTTTGAGAAATGTTTAGTATATGCCACTATTGTTTCAAGAAATCAATTGCATGATTGTGTTTGTGTAAGTGAGGAGTGCTAACACAGAAAAAAACCTCCAGAAATCCCATATACTAAAATTCAACAATACAAAATGTACTATATATGAAAATAATGTGTTTCACCTAAAAAATATTGTACTGCAAACCATATGTTCCACATACAAAGTATTATTGCATAAAAATACCACATTGTGAAAGGAAATTTTAAAAAAGAAATAAATACAATAATGAATATTAATTTCTATTATTTTGCAATTATCAGCTTAATTCTTTGTCTCATACCTAAGCATCAACTCTTCATACAACAGAGATAGAAAAGGCTAATGAAAAGGATGGGTGACAGAAGATTCTAAATGTTGTCTTTGTTAGTGTTTATAATAGTAACTGAATTGTGAAATGCAATTTATTCATCTCGTGACAAGCAGTTGCAAACCTTTTGGTTTTCTTGCAGGAGAAACCTCAGGAATTTGATGAGCAGTTGAGTAAATGAAAGGAAACACAGTAAAACAGCACTGATGTTCACTGTAGGATAATGATAATACGTTACTGAATAAAAATGATAAATAATGGACACAGAGATTAAAAAAAAGTATGTGGTCTCTGTACCACCAAGTTCACTGTTTGTTTAAGTCCCAAGTAGCAACACACTATGAGCAAATGGCAAGTGGGTGAAATATAAATGAAACAGTATAACACTGTTCACAAATATCAAAGAAACAAACAACACAAAATATTTTAAATTGATTATCATAACACTCCATTTCAATAAATGTTTAAGACCTTCACTATCTTTTTTCTCTGAGATATTCACTACTGACAACAAAAGTAGCCATCTTTGTGTACCCAAGTTGCTTCTAGTTAGTGGCTTGGTGAAAATATCTGCTTGCTGATCTGCACAGCTGACATGTTCCAGGTTGAAGATGCTAGAGTTGAATTTTTCTCATATAAAATGATGCTGCACATCTAAGATCTATGTGTGTTGTCCATTTACGATGCTCAGGGCTCTTGATCAACCAAACACGATTTTTGCAAGATGTAACATAGCAGATTATTCCACGTCTTTATTTCTTTATTTCTTGCAATGAAGTATGTACTGTCCTATGAAGTTATATAGCTGAGGGAGAGAGAGAGAGAGAGAAAGAGAGAGAGAGAGAGAGGGTAGTTCCTCCCCCCCCCCCCCCCCCCCACACACACACACACACACACACACAGCTGACACTGAGCACTGGACTGTCTTAGTGTGTTACTGATATATGATGCACACTCCCTATGAATTAAAAGAAAGAGCATTGAAATTTATTTGATCTTTTCATAGACTGGTACTGATAGTACAGCTATACTTTTAAAAATCCCAGTTCATGACCTTCATTATTTTCAGAGATATAAAATTTTACCTGAAAACAATAACATCATTTCTGGTACTATAAAAACCAAGCTGGGTATCATAATGTGTTCATTTATAATCTCAGATGAAACAATAACTGTGAAATACTCACGTCATAGAAATTGTGTGTCTAGGATTTTCTTTTCTTCTGTTTCAATAGCTTGATGATGTAAAAAAAGATTGTTCCAAAATTATTATTAAATTACATTTTGTTGTGTGAGGATTGTGAAAGAGTGAGAGAGTGTATGCAAGATATATGTAAACTGCGGCTATTTTATTTTGCTGACAACTATGCAGAGGGTGTTCATAATTAAAGCTCCAATTTCAAAATGCTGTAGAAAGTAAACCACTGCTCAAAGTGATTTCAAATTTGAACAGCATATTATTGATGCAGAAGGGATTGCGGGGGGGAAGAAGGAAGGTATGTCACACAGAGAGGGGAGTGGGAGGGAAATCAACAAAAATTTTATCAATTGGTGGCACTGTAGCAGTAATAGTAGCAGTAGTAGTAGTAGTAGTAGCAGTATCTGTTGTTGTTGTCTTCAGTCCAGAAACTGGTTTGATGTAGCTCTCCATGCTACTCTATCCTACGAAATTTTCATCATCTCCAAGTAACTGCTGCAACCTACATCCTTCTGAATCTGCTTAGTGTACTCATCTCTTAGTATCCCCCTACAATTTTTACCCTCCACACTGCCCTCCAATACTAAGTTGGTGATCCCTTGATTCCTCAGAATATGTCATATCAACTCATCCCTTCTTCTAGTCAAGTTGTGCCACAAATTCCTCTTCTCCCCAAGTCTATTCAATACCTCCTCATTAGTTAAATGATCTACTCATCTAATCTTCAGCATTCTTCTGTAGCACCATAAGCACTGTAAGTGTCTTAATGTTAATGTTGTGACTCGCCGATCATTCAAAGTGCCGCCGCACAATTACGTGCATCATCTACATGCGGCGCTGTCTGCCAGCCATGCAGCAGCCGCGCCACCTAAGCGGCCAGCCAGCCAGCGGCCGCTAGACTTGGACTCAGTGCTCATTCGAATGTTACAGTGTTCACACGTCTTGCTTTGTCTACTTGCTAAGTGACATATATGTGTTGTATCGTTTCGAAATATATGCTTTCAATTTTACATTATAACAATTGGCGACGAGGTAGTGGATTTTTCCTTTTCATCGTTGACCCACAGGTTTCCATGGCTACTGTTGAGCAGCTATTGCAAGGTCTCATTGAACAGTAAACGCTTCTCACATCGGCGATTCGCGATTTCATCGTGGCATCAAATGCGGGGTGTTTCTCATCGTTGTCTATACCTCCTTTTCCTCCTTACAACGAGACGGCAGAAGACTGGTCTGATTACGAAAAACGTCTTTGACAGCACTTCTTGGCCTTTCATGTCACGGACAAACAAACATGTAAGCCTCTGTTCCTTTCATGGATTTCACCTCAAATGTTTCGGTTGTTGTCGCAATTGGCTCCTTTGAAAGAT
Source organism: Schistocerca serialis cubense (assembly GCF_023864345.2). NCBI lineage: Eukaryota > Metazoa > Arthropoda > Insecta > Orthoptera > Acrididae > Schistocerca > Schistocerca serialis. Next base: position 815,792,019 of record NC_064639.1, on the reverse strand, counting down.
CCTGCGTCTTTGTCTTTTGCTGAAATGTGCTCACTTCTGTCCGCATATTTTCATAAGCAAACGCATGTGGTAGCCTCTCGTGTTGCCTTTTATCGTTGTCAAAAACAATCGCATCAATCCTATCGCGCTTGGGCTGCTGAACTTCACGGCCTCAGTCGAAAGTGTCAATTTGTTACTGATGTTCACAAAGAATCCTATGCCGATTCCACGGTACAGGATGCTATTATCCGGTCGGTGCCTGACAAAGAAGTTCGGCAACATGCCCTTCAGTTGGCAAATCTGACTCTAGATGAAGTCCTATCCATCGTGCAGTCTTTTGAAATTTCTCGCGCCACTGGGGCGCAAATAGAGGCATGGGGCGACATCGGGGAAATACAACCCCTGTGCGCTGTTGACGACGCATGTGGTGCGTCCCCACTGGCCGATGTGGCCGCAGTATGCTCCCACGTGCAGCCTCGGCCTACCCGTAGACAACCCTCTAAGAAACTGTAGCAAAACCCCCGGCAACGTCCTTCATGTCTGCAGTGTTTTACGAAACATTCACAGGAGGACTGTCCCCAACGTTGGGCCATGTGTCACAATTGCAAAAAGAAGGGTCATATGTCTGCCGAATGCAAATCTGACCGCATACAGGATGTTCATGACTGTTATGATGATTCCGCTTCTGTGTTGTCTGTCAACTGCACTTCTTCCCTTTCAGGGAAGTTATTCCTCACTGTCCAAATCCTTGGTCGGGATGTTCGCATGCAGATGGATACCGGTTCTGCTGCCACTATAATTAATTCTCAGACGTATCTTCATTTGGGTTCTCCACTCCTATCACCTGTCACTCAGCAATTACAGATGTACAATAAACAGAAGATTTCTCTCTTGGGACAATTTAATGCTGAGGTATCTTACAAATCCGTCGTTCGCACTGTTCCCATATTTGTGGTCGACCAGAGTAATGCAGAGAATCTTATTGATTTCGATGCCTTTCGTGTTTTTGGGTTCTCCATAGATGACTCTGTCAATATCGTCTCTGATGATATTCCTTATGCTCAATTGGATTCCTTGTCGACGACATTTTCGTCCCTTTTTTCTCCTGGGTTAGGCCGTGCAAACTACTTTGAAGCTCATATCACACTCAAACCCACTGCTCGGCCTAAGTTTCTTCGGGCTCGGCCCATTCCTGTGGCCCTTCGGGATCGGGTAAAACGGGAGCTGGATCGTCTCACTACTTCAGAGGCCTTGCTTCCTGTCACTTCCAATGGGTGGTCCTCTCCCGTTGTTGTCGTTGCTAATCCCAATGGTGATATTCGTCTCTGTGGCGATTTTAAAGCCACTGTAAATGCGCAATGCCTCATCGAGACCTGAAGAATTGTTCACTAAACTTGTGGGAGGCCAGTATTTTTCTAAAATTGACGTGTCATAAGCTTATCATCAACTTCCTCTCGACACTGCTTCCCGGCAGTTTCTGGTCCTTAACAGGCCTTTCGGCCTTTATCAATACCAACGATTGCCATTCGGGGATGCCTGCTCTCTTTCAGAGATTCTTGGAACAATTATTGCTCCCAGTCCCTGGGTGTATAAATTACATGGACGACATTGATGTCACTTGCTCCACCACTGAAGAACATCTTCAGAACCTCCACACACTTTTTCATGTCTTACAGACTGCCGGTCTTAAGTGTAATCTTCAGAAGTCACAATTTTTTCAGGCATCTATCACGTACTTGGGGTTTTAACTCTCTCGGGATGGTATTCGTCCACTTCAGCAAACTGTCACTGCAATCGATGCCCTTCCTCGCCCAACATCTGTTAAGGAGCTGCAGGCCTTCTTGGGGAAAATAGCAAGTTTTTACTGTCTGCTGCTTCGGTGGCTCAGTCGTTGCATCGCCTGTTGCATAAAAACGTGCCTTTTCGCTGGTCCGTGTCATGCGATGTGGCTTTCCAGAAATTGAAGACTTTGCTGAAACAGGCCCCGTGCCTGGCTACTTATCAACCTGGCCAACATCTTGTTCTTGCCACGGATGCCTCTCAATACGGGGTCGGTGCAGTCCTTGCGCACCATTTTTCTGATGGCTCTGAACAACCAATTGCTTATGCCTCCAAAACACTCACGGATGCCCCACAAAACTATTCTCAAATTGAAAAAGAAGCTTTGGCCATTATTTATGCTCTTCATAAGTTTGGTGTTTTCCTCTATGGATCCAAATTTCATCTTGTTACGGATCACAAACCACTTGTTTCCTTGTTTCATCCATCATCGTCACTTCCCGACAAGGCTGCACACTGCCTCCAGCGTTGGGCTCTTTACTTGTCTCGTTTCAATTATGAGATTCATTTCCGGCCGACGGCTCAACATGTGAATGCTGATGCACTGTCTCGCCTTCCCATGGGTCCTGATCTGGCATTCGATAGGGACAAACTTTTGTGTTTCCACCTGGATGTTGCCGAGCAGCGGGTTGTGGATGGATTCCCCATCACCGGGGACCGGCTGGCGGCTGCTACGGGTTCTGATCCTACTCTCTCCCGGGTTTTACGCTGTATTCAGAAGGGTTGGCCAGATCGTTCGTCCACTAAGACTTCTGACCCGTTGCAGAACTACTACGCTTTGCGCTACCGCCTCACGGCTCGGGATGGTGTTATCCTCCTTTTCACTGACAATGCTTCGCCGCGTGTTGTGGTACCTGCGTCTCTGCGTGCTTCAGTCTTGCACCTCCTTCACCAAGGGCACTGGGGTGTCTCTCGCACAAAATCTCTGGCGCGCCGTCATGTGTACTGGCCTGGCATTGACTCTGAAATAGCACACATGGTCGCTGCCTGCGGCCCTTGTGCGTCACAGGCCGCCACCCCGAAGTCATCTTCGTCACCGTGGCCTTCGCCTGAGATGCCCTGGGAGTGCATTCATGCTGACTTTGTGGGACCTTTTTTAGGTACTTATTGGCTCTTCGTAATTGACGCCTAATCTAAATTTCCTTTCATTGTCCGTTGCACGTCGCCTACCACCGCAGCAACCACAAGTGCTCTCACCCGTATTTTTTCTTTGGAAGGCCTTCCCTCTACTCTTGTTACTGATAATGGTCTGCAATTTGCCTCTTCCGAATTTGCGGATTTTTGTGCTCGTCATGGCGTTATGCATGTCACGGCCCTTCCATTCCATCCACAATCAAACGGTGAGGCTGAACGACTGCTCCGCACATTTAAGGCTCAAATGCAGAAACTCCTGACTTCTCCTGCTGATGATGCACTTCTCCAGTTTTTGGCTTCTTACCGTTTCACCCCCATGGGCGACCACAGCCTGGCTGAGCTCTTACATGGCCGACAGCCCCGCAAGCTGCTTTATCTTCTGTGGCCTTCCACCTCACGGCCGCGGGTTTCTTCGCTTGGCCGGTTCACCACCAATGACCTTGTCTGGGTACGGGGATATGGCAGGTGGCCAAAATGGAGTCCGGGCGGCATCTTACGTGACTGTGGCTGACGCCTGTATGAAATCCAGACAGACATGGGTGTTGCAGTACGTCATTCGGACCAGCTTCAGCCTCATGTGCTGGCAATGCCTGTTCCGAATGCTGCTACACCACCTTCGGCTCTACCTGACGCTCGGGATCCTGGAATCTCTCATTACTCACAACGCAGCCCTCCCACCTTCATCTCGGTGCCAGTAAAAGAACGGACGCCACCGGGAGACGTGCCCATGCAGAAACCGGATGACCATCATCTGTCGGAGCCGATCTACTCGCCTCCTCCTCCTCCTACGGACGCCGACACATCGCCCATGTCTCCTGTTATATTAACTGGACTTGCTGCAACGGGCAGATTGGTGCATGGGGCCCCAGCTGATTCGACCCCTACGTCTCCTGTCATCTCGACCCGGTATCATCGGGGACACTTCGGTCCGTACAGGAAGCCTCCTCCTCGAGACTTTACGGCCAGCCAAACAACACCTATGGATGTTAGCACTCTACAGGCCACCTCCATCAAGACCAGTGCAAAAATTTCAAAGGGGGGAAAAGCGTTGCGACTCGTCAATCATTCAAAGTGCCACCGAGCAATTACGCACGTCGTCTATATGTGGTGCCGTCTGAACGCCATGCAGCAGCCGTGCCACCTAAGCGGCCAACCAGCCAGCGGCCACTAGACTTGGACTCAGTGCTCATTTGAATGTTACAGTGTTCACATGTCTTGCTTTGTCTACTTGCTCAGTGACATATATGTGTTGTATCGTTTCAAAATATATGTGTTCAACTTGACGTTATAACAGTTAATAGAATTGGTTACAAATGACAGATGAATTACAATATGATGGCTATGGTCTGAGATGCACATTACACCACTTGGTCTGTTCAATGTGCATGATGGTATAAATTCGGCAGTCAACAATTGTGTCACTGTTTGTTAGATAAACCCATCAACCAGGGTAAGATCATACCATACTGGGTGAGAAAAATTGGCTTTTAATTGTCCTGAGGCCAAAAAAACACATAAAAAGCAGAATTACATTGTTTTTTAATTGTTCTGAGGCCAAAACCACATGAAAAGCAAAATGACATTGGTTTTTAATTATCCTTAGGCCAAAAATAACATAAAAACAAAATGTTTCTAACAGTCGTGAGACTGGCACAGACTTTTTCAATATGCTTTCCATTGTTTTGTGCCACAAGCTGAAACTGAGAAACAGCATATCCCACAACAGATCAGAGTGTCTTGGAGGGTAATGTTCAGAGTGTGTACCTTCAATTCAGCTACATTCATAACTGGAGCACTGAACAGCACATCTTCAGTTAACCCCACAGCCAGAAGTCACAGGGACTAAGATCAGGTGATCTGGACTGCCTTGCCATATGGAAATGACAGCTGATAATTCTAGTGTTTCCAAAATGCCTCTGCAGCAGCCACTTCACTGACTGTACAAGGTACAGAGGAGTGCTATCTTGCATAAAAATGTTCTTATGACATCCTCGATGTCGAAAGGTTGGAATGACACTGGTGCACAGAAGACTCTCATAGCATTTACCATTGATGATTCAGGTTACAGCACCCACAAGACTCAGCTCCCCAAAAAAATATGGCCCCATGAAAAATAAGGCCATCAACCCACCCCACACAGTCACCTTTGCACAATGAAAGTGTGCTGGTTGATGTGTGTGCGGATTTTATGTTGCCCATACTCTGCAATTCTGCATATTGACATTCCTTGGAGATGGGGAATGGCTTAGTCTATCCACAGAATGTTCCATGGCCATTCACTGTCCACATTCATACTAGAACATTTGTCTTGCTGGCTGATCAGCAGGGAGCAGCTCCTGACCATGGGTGGTTTTGTGTGGGTAGCAATGCAGGATGTTTCATAGGATTTTATGCACCATGCTCACAGACATGTCCAGTTCCCCATGAACTGCATTTTTGCACACCACGATTCGACCGCTCCTGCAGTGCAATGGCCACAACTTTCATAGACATCAGATAAACTGCTTTCCTTACTCTGTCACAATGCACTTCAAAAGACACGATCTTTTTGAATTTTGTAATCATTTTCTGCAGACCCTTAGCAGACATGGGAGCAACACCATTTTTCATACCCTGAGTACCCAGAACTTCTGCATGGCTACTGGCACACAGTCACTGTTCTTGTAAATTAGTTTTACCTGCAGGTGTGTCCTTTCATGGATACAATCATGTTGGGCATCTCAAACACAAACTGAAGAACAGATGCGCCAATCTGTTGGTGTGCATATTCTGAAGCTACTGATCAAATTTCCATTAAATTTGTTTTTGTTCCATCACATTTCCCCCTGCATCAATAATACACTGTTCAGATTTTATTCATTCTGAGCAGTGGTTCTCTTTCTAGTGTTTTGAAACTGGAACTTTAATTATGGACATCACGTAAATGGTTATATGGAAAAATTCTTGTGCAATTATGAGTTACATGATATATCTCCAGTGTGCATGCTTTTGTATAAAAACAGCCAGAAGAAAAGTTTTAGGTGTTAAATCAGCTAGTATTTAATTGTGGGAATAAGTCAAAATGTGTTTTATATTACTTAAATTTAGTTTTGTGAATTTTGATGTTCTTTTATTAACTGCCTTTTGTAATCGTATTGAATGAGTTATGGATTACAGAGATTGCCAAAAGTATTTAAGGGCTAGGGCTTTTCTGATTGGCTATCTAAATCATCAGCCAATAGGAGTAAAGCATTTCCCACACTTACAAGGGAACATTTCCAAGTATCAATAAACAATTTTGATCAAACTTAGTGAGTGATAAAGTGGGGGCAAAATAGTGCAATATGTATTATGTATGTTTTGTTTGTGCCCAGTTTCACGTTTGAGGGGTGAAACACATCCCAAAAGGTAATTTGGTATTTTAGGTTTAGAGAAAATATCTTCTAAATGATGATATATAAAAATGTTTTTCATATAAAAGTTTATATGTAATTAATGTTCTTGAAAACTATATAATTAATGTTTGAAATAATTTAAAATTTTGCAAAATACCCTACCACCATTAATTAATTTTGAAAAATGGAAACTCTTGTTACAACACAAATTAAAGAAGCTTTCAAGCCACATACAATCATGTGTAATAAAGCTAGTTTCTGAAATACCATTTTTGGAAAAAAGCTGTACACATTGTGCTGTTGGAGAATTTTCATCGTATGCAATTAAAATATCTATACATTCATTACTATTCCAAGTATTTATTTTTCCTCTATTTGTTTTATGTTTTAAATGGTTATTTTATGTGTAACATTCATTGCTTTATTTTTTTTAGTTTGCCATTTCATAAATGTGTATTTTGTTAATTGAAGATATAAGTACCTCATTATTATGATAGAAAATAATTAAAATAATGATACTCTGTAAGGAAATGCTTAAAACATAATATTTACTACACCATGTACATAAAATGAACAAAATTTCCTCATGTAATATACATGACAGAGAAGACAATATAAAACAAAATTCAGCAGCATTTCAAATTGTCACAGGTGATCCTGTAAATATCCTGGTTTGTGCCAGGTATATTTCAGTACATTGGTAAGCCTTGGCAAACAGAAATGATTAAGTACTAGTGACTGCTGCTTGATTGTATTGTTTCTCAAGTGGAGATTGACATTATAATCATACAACAGAACTAGACATGAAAGTCTTCTCACAAAGTTTATCCAACATTGAAAGCTGTTTGCATCCCATTGCTATACCTGTGCCATCGAGTACTTTGAGGTCACCAGTTGAACAAATTCCTTGTCCTCGTGTATGATGTTCTGAACAGTTCTTTCACATTGACCACTGCTGGAATCTAACAATAATACAGATATTAGTTCCTCACTGGGAAAGAAAACGTCTTTCAAATACCTTTTGACCTGAATGTTTTTTTACCAGATTTTGATGCTGTCAAAGGAGCATTTGGGGCTTCCAAAAGAGATTTGGTCCAAACTCACCATTAGTTTCTTTTAAAGTTATGTAAAGAATGGGTGTTCATTGTGAAAAAAAATTAATTCTCTTCAACAAGGCTTACCAATGTACTGAATAATTCCTGACACAAATCATAATACAGGGTTTATCAAAAAGAATCATCAGATATTTAAAAAATCATAACTATTATGTTATTTGAGATATAGTGAGGGAACAATGTACTGTTGGAAAGAGCAAACTCTTGAGTTTTATATGGTTCCCGCTAGGCAGCAGCAGTGTGTATTGCCCAATTCAGTTCTTGTAAAAATGGTGTCAGGACAACAGAAAGTATTTTGTGCTCTACATTTTGTGCAGTGCAGTTAGTAATAACTATTCAGCATGACTTTCGACCAATGTATGAAGTAGATTACGATAGTACTGGGCACTATGCATTGAAGATTGAATTGTTTGGCTCTAGCCCCCACGTGCTTTGTTACAAAAAAAATATATATTTCTTACACTCACCACTCAGCAGCCCAGAGATGTGGCTGGTCTCAGTGTTTGGCTACATTTTTCATTATACGGTGCCAGCTCTCACCTCTCGTAAACTCAATTTTCAAGCTGGAATAAAATATACATAAAAAAATAATAAAAAAAATGCAGGCAGGCATTGCGATGAAATTTAAAAAAATATTGAGTCACTCATGTTGATTTATAACTTGAACAAGTAGTTTATTTCTATTTTTCCACGAACAGTCTTCAGTATATCGACCAAACACATAAAATGCAGACTAAGGGACTTTTACACAAGGGCAGCCATTAATAGCTGATGCTATAACACCACTATAAGAGTCATATGTCGCAATCACGGCACTCAACAGTCTGTTCACATTTCACAAAATATACTGTTGTTTGCTGTCCTAAACCACTATACTGCACTCAACTTGAGCATTTTTGAACATCAGTACATACATACTTGTCCCCGAAAGTGGCTACCAACCTACTACTATCCCCAGATGGGCAGCACTTCCGGCTCTTAGCATCACTGACTCTCCACTGTCCTCAAAGATGGCTGCCCTATCCACCCTTGAAACGACTGCCTAACTCAAAACAATGTTTGACAAAAAAAATTATAAATATTCTAAAACTAAATACAAAAACACTTATGACACATTGAAAAATATGGAAAATTTCCAGGCAATAACAATATAAGACCAATTTTCTGTATCTGCCACCATTTTTTCACAAATAATGTTCTTGTGGCAAGATTTTGCTTTTCCTGGATTTTTTGATACTAAACATAAATAAACATAAAAATACATACTTATTTACTCATTTATTTCTTTAAACTTTGGAATACTGCTGCTAGTTTTGTCTCTTTAAATTCATTTATTACCAAAAACATAGTTTCTCTCAGTCGAATCCCATATTCTGGCCTCTCATTCAAAATCGGTACATATTCTGATAAATCAGCTATGACTGCTTGCTGCAGCTCTACTAGCCAAATACATAAACACATATTAATTGGCCAAAGCATTGCTGAGATATTAGCTTTTGAACTTACACAAATTTACAATTTTTAAGACGACAATAACTTTTAAACTATTATATATTTTTGTGGCACGTCTAGATAATTTAGCTTTACATATTTTTCTGTCCATGAGTGCCAATGTGCACCTCCGTGTCACTCTTAGTTCTGTTTTTATCAATTTTCCTTGGGCAAATAAATTTCTCCAAGCATGCAAACATGGCCATATGCACCCCTGACAAGTTTCTGCTAGGGTTTTTCCAAGGCTGTGTAATTGCTAGCCACGTGCTCTGCGATGGAAAACTGCCATTCTAAACTCCCACCAAGGCTTGTACGCTCACAGGATCCTCCAACAGCACAGAGCATTAGATGATGGCATAAATAATTCCAAGAAAAGGTTGTTTGTGTAAAGGCAAATCGCTGTGCCGGCCCCGAGTGTCTGACACAGACATCGAATGCATCCACCACAGTTTTATAAGGAATTTACAGAAATCTGGTCGCTGAGCACCTCCACAGCTTAACATGTCCCTGATGACCATCTGGTGTGTGTTGCGTTGACTTCATGAAGGTGACGAACAACAATGTGTGGCGTTCTGTACTTTTGTTTATGGCAAGATGTAGGATGACAACTTTTTCCACACTTTAAGTTTAGTGACAAAGCAACATTTCATTTAAACAGATAGGTGAGCATCATAATGTGAGAATAGGTGATACGAGACAACCACATGAAGTTATACAACATGAGAGGGACTCTCCAAAATTTAATATTTTTTGTGCAGTTTCACAGGAAAAGGTGTACGATCCATTTTTCTTTGCTGCAAACACTGTTAAAGGAAGCATGTATCTCAATATGCTTCAGAACTTTCTTTTCCCACAGTTGGAGGCTGATTCGAACAACTTCATTTACCAACAGGATGGGGCACCACCACCCTCTCATCTGGAAGTGCGGGGATTTTTAAATCAAAGGATAACTGAATGATGGATCGGTCATACTGGACCAAATGACTCAGTCTTACATTACTGGCCTCCAAGGTTACTGGACCAGACTGTATGTGATTGTTTCTTGTGGGGGTTCATAAAAGACTCTGTTTAAGTGCCTCCATTACCAACAATAACGAATGAACTAAGACATCGTATAAAGGCAATTGTGTAAGCAGTAACTCAAGACATGCTCGCTGCAGTGTGAGAACAATTTGAATACCACATTGACATATGCCATCCATCTCAAGGGACATATATTGAACACCTATGAAAAGGCAGGAAAAAAACCCTTCTTGAGTTTCCAGTTCATTAAAAAACAAAATTCATTCTACATGTTCATTAGTTTCAGAAATATATTCAGGCCAAATCAGATGATTCTTTTTGATACACCCTGTATTTAGAGAATCACCCATGACAATTTGAAATCCTGCTGAATTTTGTTTTACGTTGGCTTCTGTGTCAAGTATATTTGTTCACTTTAAGAGCATGGTGTAATTATTATTTTCAATAAAAAAAAATGCATGTACGTGAAACAGTAAAGAAAAAAACAAAAATATAGAACACAAAATGATAATTTAAATCATAAAGCAAATATAAACAAAATTATAACAGTAATGAGTGTTTAGATATTTTAATTAGTTATGCTGAAAATACTCTGACAACACAATGTGTACAGCTTATTTTTCAAAAATCTCATTTCAGCAACCGACATTATTACACAGGGAGGTATGTGGCTTAAAAGCTTCTTTAATTTATGTTGTAACAAAAGTTTTCGTTTTTCAAAGTTGATGGTAGGGTATTTTGCAAAGTTTCAGATTATTACAAACATTAATTATAGAGTTTTCAAGAACATTATTCACATATAAATTTTTATATGAAAAACATATCTTATATACATCATTTAGAAGATATTCCCTCTTACCCAAAAATGCCAAAATATCTTTCAGTGTGCGTTTTCCCCATTAAAAGTGAAATTAGCCACAGACAAAAAATACTTGTTGCACTATTTTGCCCTCTCTACATACCCATCAAGTTTCATCGGCATCCTTTCTACATCTACATCCATACTCTGCAAGCCACCTGATGGTGTGTGGCGGAGGGTACCTTGAGTACCTCTATCGGTTCTCCCTTCTATTGCAGTCTCATATTGTTCGTGGAAAGAAGGATTGTCAGTATGCCTCTGTGTGGGCTCTGATCTCTCTGATTTTATCCTCATGGTCTCTTCACAAGGTATACGTAGGAGGGAGCAATATACTGCTTGACTCCTCGGTGAAGGTATATTTTCGAAGCTTCAACATAAGCCCATACCGAGCTACTGAGTGTTCTCCTGCAGAGTCTTCCACTGGAGTTTATCTATCATCTCCATAACACTTTCACGATTACTAAATGATCCTGTAACGAAGCGCGCTGCTCTCTGTTGGATCTTCTCTATCTCTTCTATCAACCCTACCTGGTACAGATTCCACACTGCTGCACAGTATTCAAGCAGTTGGCGAACAAGCGTACTGTAACCTACTTCCTTTGTTTTCAGATTGCATTTCCTTAGGATTCTTCCAATGAATCTTAGTCTGGCATCTGCTTTACTGACGATTAATGTTACATGATCATTCCATTTTAAATCACTCCTAATGCGTACTCCCAGATAATTTATGGAATTAACTGCTTCCAGTTGCTGACCTGCTATATTGTAGCTAAATGATATGGGATCTTTCTTTCTATGTATTCGCAGCACATTACACTTGTCTACATTGACATTCAATTGCCATTCCCTGCATCATGCGTCAATTCGCTGCAGATCCTCCTGCATTTCAGTACAATTTTCCATTGTTACAACCTCTCGATATACCACAGCATCATCTGCAAAAAGCCTCAGTGAACTTCCAATGTCACCCACAAGGCCATTTATGTATATTGTGAATAGCAACGGTCCTACGACACTCCCCTGCGGCACACCTGAAATCACTCTTACTTCGGAATACTTCTCTTCGTTGAGAGTGACATGCTGCGTTCTGTTATCTAGGAACTCTTCAATCCAATCACATAATTGGTCTGATAGTCCATATGTTCTTACTTTGTTCATTAAACGACTGTGGGGAACTGTATCAAACGCCTTGCGGAAGTCAAGAAACACGGCATCTACTTTACACTTGCTAATGTTCCCTTGTTATTGTAGCATTTCATATTGCAGTTTTGTCCCCTAAGATTCACTTGGGAGCCATGTCACTTTGCAACACATATGGAATCATGCCACACAAATTTCAGCTAAAATGAAAATCATATATTCTTTCAGTTCTTTCGCCATTATTATGAAGCAACTGAATTATTAAACCTTCTAGTGAAGATCTGTGAACATTAAGCGATTTTTATAAAAATGACACAATTTCAGAGACGTTATTGGTCTCATACACATATGACTTTATGTGTATTGACTGAAGCAGGGAGTTAAAGTTTGTACCAAAGCCAGGAATCGGACCTCAGCAGTGTGAATTTGGAATGAGGAGGGAGGTGTGCAAGGGTAATTCATGCAGTTGTGTGAACCAGTGTGCCAAGGTGGCTGAGTGACAAGTGCACCTACCTAGTAAGCAGGAGACCCAGGGTAGATTCCCAGCCTTGGCACAAATTGTTGTTCACTGCTTCAGTCTATATACAAAAAATTAAGTGATTCTGTTTGGAAGTAACTTGTGTGTGAACTTTCTGGTCATACAACAACTCCGCATGGTGTGTTTCAGGAACATGGCAAGAACTTCTTTTTAAGAAGACAACTCAATGAATTGAGGTATTAACTTGTAAATAAGAACATGGATCATTGACTGTTGAGAACATAGAATTTATTCAGGTTGGACTGGTAGATGCCTGGCTGCTTTTGTGTGAAGACTTGTACTAAAACAGTAACCATCTTGCAGTGATAAAAGTTTTGGCAGTATTCACACATCTGATAGACATTTCAAACTTGGCTCAGAGGCAATAAAGCCTAATTAACTGAACATTAAAACTTTTATACACGTTATTAAAACCCTGAATGCCTGATATTTTCTCATGAACTTAACAAATGCTGCCTTCGCGCTTGAGTTATGCAGTCTCAGATCAGTGGTATTTCGTCGATATTTCTTAAACATTGCTTTTTGTCAGCTGAGCTAGTATCTAATTAACTAAACTATAAACATTTTTTTTTAAAGTTATTAAAATCCCGAATGCCTGGTACTTTCTTACGTAACAAATGCTGTCGTTGAGCTTGAGTTATGCAGTCTTAGCTTGGTAGGTATTTAGTTGACCTTTCTTTATCACTGCTTTTTGTTGGCTGAACTGCTAACTTTTAATGCAGAGTGCAGGGAGTGATTACTGAAAACCTTTTCAAGGTAGGTGGACTGAAATTTCTGCACCAGAACCGCTAACATGGGCATTTGGGTCAAACTGTCATCTGAAGTAGATATAGAAGGATGACCCCTGCTGGGGTAGTTATTTCTTTTAGCATCATGATATTTTGCAAACCTGACTGGATCTACACAATTTCTTTTACAGCTTGACAGAAAGATAGATATTCTGCTTCTGTTATTGACAAGACTATTACTTTCTGCTGCTGAGGGCTCCAGGCCATGGTGGCTTCATCAAGATTAACAACAAAATCTGTGGTTCATTTTTGAATAACAGCATCTTGAAAGAGCTCCAGTTGCAAATTGAGATAATAACTAGCTCTGCTCATTGTTACATCAAATTCCAGTTCCATATCATTCAGCAACAGATTGAGGAATTCTCTGCACTTTAATACAACCAAATTATAGCATAAAGTGACACAGTACATAATTAACAATATTTGATAAATGAGTTTCACTTATTATGAAGCTCCCAAAATTCAGAGATAGGGTAGAAGCAGTGGTCATACAAGAACTGTTAAAGGTTTATTTTAAATGTATTAAATGAAGGCATGCATTTTAAACAAGAAAGCATATCCTTATATAACATAACCTCAGAATAACTCCATGATCTGATGAAATAATATTTATAGAAAAATTAACACACTAATTTTGCAGTTGTCCAAATATTAACAACATAAAATTATAATTGTAGGTTATATTCACATAGATATAAGGGAAAATTAGAAAAATGTTATCTATATTCTTAATTCTTTGAAGTCATTGAACTTGTGGCGTAGAGCGCCATAAAAATCGATATTTGTTCTGTGCGTAAGTGTACTATTTTTGAGGAGAGGGCTTTGGAGAGCATGTTGGACGCTAACGGCAGTTAGCCTCCGGACTTGTATCTGTGTAGACGCTAAGGGTGAATAAATCTGTATATGAGAGAATTCTAGTTGTTTACCTACAACTATACTATATTCCCTCACTGGTGACCCCGTTTTTGTGTAATACGCGTCCGAGTTACCGCCTGAAGGTTATTTACGCGCCTACCGCATCGGGTTTCTCTGCGATCACGAGGGCCTTTGTTCAGCTCCAGACAATGGCCTTTCAGCATTCACCACCGCCCGGATTCCAGCAACATCTCTCCAGCACTCCTGCTGTCGTAGTGGACATGCCGCAAGAATCTTCGGAATCCTTCAGCCAGAACATGCAGTGGAATTCATCGAGTGCCGCCAGTTTCTTCCAACCGCCAACGGTCGTGGACTGTGGCTTTGTTAGCTTGGACCTTCCCACGTGTTCTCCACAGAGTGTTGGTCGGAACATTTCTACTCCTGTGTCGAACACACAATTCAATACAGTTCGTGGTGTCGAGCGAGGTTTTGCTACTTTGGAAAATCCAGTAGTAAATTCAAACTCGAATCAGTTCCCGCCACGTGTGTATCCTTCCGCGCCGGCTAGTCAACAGGTGTTCAATGCTCGCCAAACAGCAAATATCACACCGAGTGTGCATCCTAGTGGACGTGTGTGGGATCCTTGTGTTGCATCTAATCAGGTCAACAATTCTGTGCTGGATAGTAATTACTCCGACATCTACAACCAGCCCCACCACTCACGGTCGAGTGAATACTGTGTGCATAACGGACATTCACCGGCGTACTTAAGCACTTGTGGCTTCTCTCCGAGCTACCATGTCAATGAGAATGCACATTTTGACTACGATCCTCACACCGTTCGAGCGTCCGTCGCTTCTCAGCCGCCCCCCCGGCGTCAAGTGAATTTCGCGATTCCCGCATTACGGGACGCCAATAATCTGGACTCACAATCTTCTGCATGCTCTACTTCCATCCGAAGTAATAGGCGCACCTCCGCAGTGATTGCAGTGCCGAATCTGCTGAAATTGCCATACTTCAAACTCGCTCACCCAGAGTTCTGGTTTAACCTGGTTGAGCAAACATTCAATGTCTCTGCTTTGGACGACAATGCACGCTTCGCCTGCCTCATGAACCATCTTCATGACCGAGTCGATTTAATTTATGATCTGGTCAAAGCACCCCCCCTAGCAGGGAAGTATGCTGTGGTGAAACAAACGATACTGGAGCGCGTCTCAAAAACCAGGAGAGAAAATGTGCGACAGCTCATCTACGAAGAGCGTCTCGGCGACAGGTCTCCGTCCCAGCTGTGGCGGTGCATCCGTCTTCTTGTCGATGAGCAAGTTATGCCTGATGACACGCTTGCAGAAATCTGGACTGAAAAGCTGCCTTTGCCTGTCCAGACTGCAATCTCTTTGTATGAAGATAGGCCAGTAAATGAACGTTTACGCGCCGCCGACAGAGCATACTCCGCCAGGCAGCGTGAGCTCCGTGCACTGCATTCTGGACGTGACTGCACTAAGACGCTTTCTGACGCCACGCCCTTGTCTGGTGCTGCTGATAACAAGTTCTTTAAACTAGCCGCCCTGCCTGCACCTTCAACTCCTCGCAACGACAGTGCATTGGCCTTTGTGGAAGACTCTGGGGCACATACTCCATCACCTAGCAACTACCCACAAGGGCACAGGCCCGCCCAACCTTACTGTTTCTTCCACGTGAGATTCGGGGAGCAAGCTTGCAAATGCCAGTCACCGTGTTCTTACCCAAACTCCAACTGCAGGTAGGCTACGGTGCCACCTCCTGCGATGTAAACAACGGGCACCATCCCACGTTGCACTTCGTAAGTGTGGTCGAGTCTATGTTCGCGATTTACGATCAGGTGTATGCTTTCTGGTAGACACTGGCGCAGACGTCTCTTTCCTGCCGGTTCGCCTAGCAACCAATAAAGTGCAACCACACAAAACAGTACTACGTGCAGTGAACTTGTCTACCCTACAGTGTTCGGGTTCCACTTTGTATACAGTGAAACTTTCGCCCGAGTGCAAGCTGGAGTGGACGTTTCTAGTGTCAACAATTGAAGAACCTATTCTTGGAATTGATTTCCTCAAGCACTATCAGTTGTCACTAGATTTTGTGCAAAATACTGTGTTTTACCCCTCCCTTAACAAACATATTCCTTTCGCTTCGCTGAGTGACAGTTCGGCTAACACCAAACATGTGTGCTGTGCTAAGATGTGTGTAAACCTATCCTTGGAGCTGCAATCTTGGACAAACAAGTGGCTAGCGGAGTGCGCCAAGTCTTTTAAGTTGCGGATGGAACGTATGGAAATGCTGCTGCATCTCGGCGACATACACCACAAGTTGGCCTCCACACAACAACGCCTCGCGGCACTACAAGCAGACGACTCGTCGGCTACAGACAAGGTCAGTCCGTGCCAATCTGGTGTTCCTGTGCCCGCGCACGTTAACGACAGTGTTGTGAACTCTGTAAACTGTGTCAGCACCACCTTTTGTAATGATAGGGTATGCCCGAGTGCTCATGCTCCTTGCGTTCCGAATGGAAAATTAACTTGCCAAGCTTGTGGCAATGAACTACGGCCATCTGCTGTCCAGCCACACCCACTCATGCCTACAGCGCTCGTAGCGGCACGGCCCGCTACCAAGAACCAGTGTACTAACCTCGCCCATGTTAACACGTGTGCGGCCTTTACGCAGCCTACGAGTGGGTGGCACACCTGTACTTCCGTGCCCTCAGCGCCACAGCTTGGCCCGTCCGCCACAGCCTGCTCCGCTTCACGGACATCTGACTATCGTGCCGCGCCACGTATTGCAGTAGTCACTAACGGCACAGTTCATCGGTTACGTCTAACCGATGGACCGCCCATATCGCAACGTCCACGCCGCCTCAAGCCGGAATTTATGAAAATTGCAAAAGAACAATTGGACAATCTGTTACAAAAGGGAATAATTGAACCTTCTTCCGGTTTCTGGGCTAGCCCTATCCTGTTTGACCAAAAGAAAGACGGTACTTGGCGTATGGTCAGAGACTATAGGCGTTTAAATGCCCGCACCATCATTGATAAATATCTGGTCCCACACATTGCAGACTTCAATCATGCGCTCGCAGGTGCAAAGTAATTCTCTGTTTTGGACTGTAAGCACGCATTTCATCAGATTCCTATGGCTCCGGAGGACATTGAAAAGACTGCCATAACCACTCTCTTCGGGCTGTTCCAATACAAATTTATGCCGTTTGGGTTGAAAAATGCACCCCAAACGTGGCAGCGTTTCATCAATCAAACTTTATCCCATCTAGACTTTTGAGTCGTATATATGGACGACATATTGGTTTTTTCTTCTACTTTAGAACAGAGTGAGAAGTGTGTTCAAGTCGTGACAGATATTTTAGCAGCCGCTGGTATTGAACTGAACAATAAAAAGACTCAATTGCACCAGTCATCTGTCACATTCCTAAGTTATGTTGTGTCATCGGACGGTCTGACACCACCATAGGACAAGATCAAGCCTGTTCTCGAGATGCTATGCCCTCAGACCTACAGGGAATTACGCAGGTTCATCGGAACAGTTAATTACTACCGGAAACATTTGCCAGCTGCTTCTGCAGTGCAGTCTCCTCTCACAGATGCTCTCACTGGCCCACAAACCTCTGGCACCCGCCAGGTACCATGGACACCAGACATGGACAAGGCATTTAATGAACTCAAACAGCTGTTGGCCTCCGCTGTCACTATTGCTCACCCACGGGCGGACGCCACAATGTTTATCACTACTGACACTAGTGACAATGCTATCGGCGCAGTACTGAGTCAGACATACAACAATGTTACGACCCCCCTGCAGTTTTTCTCAAAAAAGCTAAACAACACGCAGAAGAAATACTCAGCATTTGACAGAGAACTACTTGCAGTTTATGAGGCCATAAGACACTTCAGAACTGATGTTGAGGGACGAGATTTCTATGTGCTCACTGATCACAAGCCATTGGTTCCTGCCATAAAAAATCCTGCGGCTGATCCGCCCCCAAGACGCTTTCGTCACATCGATTACATCTTGCAATTTACAAATGACATTCGCTACATCCGAGGAGCGGACAATGTGGTCGCTGATTTTCTCTTGCGTGTTGGTGCTGTCACAACCTTAATTGACTTAACGGACCTACCTCGGTTGCAATCGGCAGACCCCGATACCATGCAGTTAATTTCAGACCACAGCTCCTCTCTCCAACCGGTACGCTCTACTTTCCCTGGCATATCTGACTTAGTGTGGTGTGATGAATAGACTGGTACGTTGCGGCCATTCATTCCTAAGCCCCTTCAACGCCAGGTCTTTGACAAACTACACACATTAGCACACCCTGGTGTCAAAGCCTCCACCCATCTGGTAGCTGAACGGTTTGTCTGGAGAAACATGCGCCATGACTGTCAGTCTTGGGCAAGGGCATGCATGGTGTGTCAACAGAACAAAGTTTCCAGGCACACTTCTCCACCCCTTGGCTGTTTTGCCCAATCTCCAGGCCAGTTTCACCATGTTCATGTCGACCTCGTAGGCCCTTTGCCCCCCTCCGAGGGTTTCCGTTACTTGTTTACAGCTATTGACAGGATGACTCGGTGGGCTGAGGCTGTGCCTATTCCGAACATTACCTCTGAGACAGTAAGTCGAGCGTTCTTAGATTCGTGGATCTCTAGATTTGGCTCACCTGTTTACCTCACCACTGACCAGGGGCGACAATTCGAGTCTTCAGTTTTCTCTGACTTATGTAAAATGTGTGGTATTGTCAAAATTAATACTTCTGCATACCACCCCCAAAGCAATGGGCTTGTCAAGCGATGGCATCGCACCCTGAAGTCTGCCCTGTGTTGCCATGACTCACTATGGACAGAGGCACTGCCCTTCGTGCTTCTTGGCCTTCGTGCGGCTTTCAAGGAAGACCTCAAGGGGTCCGTAGCCGAGTTTGTATATGGCCAACCTCTGGTTTTGCCTGGAGAATTAGTCACTCCGACCCCACTTCCACGGCCCTCTGAACTCCCTTCACTTCTTGAGCGGGTGCGCTTGCACTGCAGCAAAATTCAGCCGCCACCTCTGGCTGCTCATACACCTCCGCACGTGTACGTACCGCGCACGCTAGACTCTTGTGAGTACATGTTTCTCAGAGACGACTCAGTCGCCTTACACAGGTCCTTACAAGGTCGTCAAACGCTCTGAGAATAACATGGATCTCCTCATAAAAGACTCTGTAACCACGGTCTCACTCAACCGAGTAAAACCAGCTATCATTGAGCCTCAGGTGAACCTCCCTGATTCTGCCCCTATTTCTCCCACTCCTGCTTCAAGCGGCCATCCATCTTCCCACACCATGCATTTGGGTATTGATTTTCCACAGTGTGTTTCTCTGCCGAGCACTGCTCCTTCTACGCATTCATCTAATTCGAGTGGCCAATCTTTTCGGGGCTTCACTCCTCACAGCCCTCGCAGTCGAACTGCCAATCACTCGGATTCTACCATTGTGTTACCATCTTCGTGTGACAGCTCTTTGTCACGTCGTTCAACCCATGCTGGCTCCTCGTTGCCTTCGGTCACGCTCCCTCGTCTGTCAGCTGATTGCCCGAGTTTGTCTCCTGCACAGTCTAGTGCATCTGCCACCCCCCTCTTAGCAGATGCTTCCCCCTGCCATGGCTTTCCAACACCTCCCTGCCTCCCTACCATTGCTCGTATAGGTGCCATCCAAGAATTCACAACACATGTGCACCCTGATGACATACATAAATTATCTGTTGTCGTAGATGGCGATACAGCGTGTGTGGTACTCACGTGTGACAATATTGAGGGAGGAAGTGCAGACTCTCATGTGGTGCACCACTTTAAATTGAGCAGAAGTGCTGCGTGTGGCAATTTGCGTGCCCTTGTTAGGCCTTCTGGCAAGGTGATTCTCCGCCTGCCGGCTGACGAAGTGCTACACCTTCACTCCAGGACGGGACGTCGTCTTCAGCCGCCGGCGTCGCTTGCTGACTTCACCGTCGACGTACCGGGCTTCACCTCCCGGTCTCCTACCAGTCGACCGCTTCTGCCTGACGCAGAAGAACTGTGCGTTACCTTCCTAACTTCTCACCCCCCCCCCCCATTCACAGGGACGTACTCCATACTGCATGGGGGGGGGGGGGGGGCTATGTGGCGTAGAGCGCCATATCTTTGAGGAGAGGGCTTTGGAGAGCATGTTGGACGCTAACGGCAGTTAGTCTCTGGACTTGTATCTGTGTAGACGCTAAGTGCGAATAAATCTGTAAATGAGAGAATTCTAGTTGTTTACCTACAACTATACTATATTCCCTCAAACTATTATTGCCTTAATGAAAAGCCCACCAGACAGAATGCATGTCTTGATAACGTAATTAGTAATGTATATAAAGATGCTCTTGAATGTGACGTAATAGAATTAGGAATATCAGATCATGCAGGACTATGGCTTCGAATAGAAAATTCAAAACTCAACACTAAAGAAAGACAAGTGACATACAGACTTCTAGGAGAATCCAATGTAAACAACATGTTTAATGAGTTACAGGAAATTGATTGATCTCATAAAATTAATAATAATAAGGCAACTGATAAATGCTTTACTATTTTCCTCACAGAAATTAAGCACATTGTAGAAAAGACGTGCCCCACTGTAACCAAAAGACAACATCCCAATAATACACATAAGCAATGTCCTACTAACAAGTGGTACACTCCAAAACTTAACAAACTTAGGATACTACTTCTAATTCTGAAGGATAAGTCTAATAAAAGAGATCAAGACAAGGAAAATTACATAAATATAAGAAAACTTTACAAATATGAAATAAAAGGGGCTACGTGCAATACAAATGATGAATACATTTTGAATTCCAAAAATAAATGTAAAGCAGCCTGGAATGTCATAAAACAGAAAATTAATAACATCAATAAAGGAAACAACATCCCTATAGACTGTGATACACTCAATGATTATTTTGTAAATAGTGCCACTACCACTCCACTCAATAATTCTACCATCCATACAAAACAGACTAGTGAGAAATTTACTTGGACCCCTATCACACTAAATGACATTTGCAAATCGAAAAACAAACCAAGCAATTCCAAAACAGAAGACTATTATGAACTCAGTAATTTCATCATTAAGGCGTATAGCAAAGGAAATCAAAATGCCACTTCTCTCACTGTCAAACAGAGTACTAGATGAAGGATTTTTTTCCAGAATGTCTTAACCTCACAGTTACACTACATATGTATAAAAAAGGTGATAAAAACCTCCCAAACAACTACATACCCATATCAATAGTACCAATCATATCCAAAATATAGAAAATTGCATGCATATGCAGCAATACAGCTATTTTGAAAGCAACAGACTATTAAATGAACAGCAATTCAGATTCAGGTCTCACCTATCAACTGTAAAAGCAATTGAAGTCTTGGTGAACAATGTATATGAAGCATATGAAAAGAGGCTGCATATATCTGGAACACTTATTGATTTAAGCAAAGCATTTGATTCAGTGTCTCATGACATAATCATTAAAAAGTTAGAATACTATGGCATTGAAGATATACCACCCACCTTATTCAAATCTTATTTAAGCAATAGGTTACAGCCTGTATATGCAAATAAACAGAGATCAGCAATACTCCCTATAAAAAGAGGAATACCCCAAGGCTCGGTTCTTGGGCCTTTCCTGTTCATTGTCTATATTAATGATTTCTCAAATTATATACCATGTAAGAATAAACTGTACACTGATGATATAACACTAATAATCTTAGGTGACAATTTACAAACTGTGCTGGATAACAACAGAGAAATAATGCAAATGACTAGTCACTAGTGTCAGGCCAATCAACTATGCATAAACAATACAAAAACAGAAAAAATAATTTTTAATCTAAAAGCTACAAAAAGTAAAAATAAAGCAGTGAAAATACTTGTATTGCACATAGACCAAAAGCTGTCCTGGGAAGAACACACCAATCACCTGTGCAGCAAACTAGCGCGTGTACTTTTTTTACTGTACAAATTGAGAAACAGTGTGAACAAACAGCTGTTACTCCACTCATATTTTGCTTTCTTCCATTCCCATCTGGAGAATGGAATTATGCTCTGGGGTAATTCCTCAGGGGCTAAATGTATTTTCAGATAGCAAAAGGCCATCAGATGTATACTAGGATTAGCACCCAGAGATTCCTGCAGAAACCACTTTAAATATCTCAGTGTAATGAAAGTACCGAACATGTACATATATAACTGTTTAATGTATGCTAAAGAAAATCTGGACAAATTCAGTACGAGATGTAATGTACACACACACACAATACCAGAAATAGTCACTTGTTGGATTCTCCTTTCTCAAGGCTAGCTGTTGTCCATATAACTATAAACATTTGGGCATAAAATTTTTTAATAAGTTACCTTACTCAGCTCGTACAGCCCCATTTAATAAATTCAGGACTGAATTGCAAAATTGGTTAAAATGCAGTGAATTCTATACAATAGAAGAATTCCTAGGAAATACTCATTGTAATATAAGCTTTTAATAAGTGATAAAGAAATGTTTTCAATTCTTAAATAATCTAAATAATTCTGTGTATGTAAGTGTTTATTGTGCTTAACTGTACTACATACTCCATTGTAAACTTTGAAGAAGTCAACTGTATGAAAAATACTGAAAGGCAAATAAAAATATTCTATTCTAGTCTTTTGCATTAGTTCAGACGTACTGTGTTTACGTTAGGATAAGCTTCTACCTTGCACAAACAAAGGAGAGATGGTATTTTCAGAATTTTAAATAGGAGTCTACAGAAATCCATGCATTTAGAGCTTTCTTTATCACTCTGATAAACCCCCCCCCTCCCCCCCTCACTGTCACCACCAATGGCTAGCTCGTCAATGAGTAGCTCATATTTTAAGTGAGAATCCTAACAGCATACATGAGTCAAGTTTTTTTGTTTAGATTGTTAAGACACAACTTTTACTTCAAATCCTCTTGAATATGTATGCCTAAAAATCTTGTAAGACTCATATCTCAGGAATTTTTTCCTTCAATGGTGAAAACAGGATCTGCAGGATGGAGGTTTCATGTGGTGTGAAAGTTGACTGCCATAGTTTTTCAGAATTCTTAATGAGCCTATTGGTCCTGAACCACTGATCTACACTATGTATAACTGATTTTGCAGTTTCCCGCAGATTTTTGTCATTGTGTGATTTAATTAGAACATTAGTATCATCTGCAAAGAGTACCATACTTGGATCATGTATTTTATCAGCCGCATCATTCGCAAGCAGCAGAAAGTGCAACAGTTATCTAGATGCGACTGGAATGTATCGTGAAACTCGCAAAACCAATGTATTAGAAACACTGCAGAAAGAACTCCAAGCCACAAGACAACATGCTCTGCTACTGGAAAGCATGATCAAAAAACCTTTCTGAACCGCCACATACGGAAAAACTTCGAAATTTGTATAGTGATGTTTTAAATATTTGTACTAACAAAAGAAATGACGCTCCATTGAAGAAGAGTGAACATGAAAAATGTGAAACAGTAAACAAAGGTAACCTACAAAGTGCTTCTGAACACTTCTCGTGTAATTTGAAAATGGTTAAGAAAAATGACTGCAGTAAGTTGAAAACAAATACGAACATGAGTCAGCTTACAAATAACAAAAAAAAGGTACTGTTACTTTCAGATAGTCATGGTAGGAACTGTGCAAAAGTACTGAACGAAATTTCAACAACCAGCTATAAATTTACATCTTTGATAAAGCCAAATGCTATATTCAAAGAAACAACATGCAATATACAAAACAAAATGTCTAGTCTAGGACAAAATTATTATGTTGTCGTCTTAGCTGGTGCAAACGATATTAATGGATCAAAATGTGGTTTTATGACATCACTAGATGAAACGATCACAAAAACTAGGTACACACAACTAATTCTATGCACAATACCGTATAGATATGACATGCCAAATTAAAACTGCAAAATCTACCAAATGAACAGTTACTTGATGCAGAAGGCATCTTACAGTGAACACATCAGAGTTTTAGATGTAAATAGCTTCCTCCAACAGAAAGACTTCACCAGGCATGGGCTTCACTTACATAAAAATGGGAAAAAGAAACTGTGTGTTAATCTGCTGAATGCCATCAAAAGTCCACTGGTAACAAGAAGTGCCATAAAACGTGTTACACCAGGACATCAAACATATTTATGCTCCAATGAAGCTAATTTGGTGGACAATCTCAGAAGAATGAGCAATACTGCAGCTGAACCAACAGCAACACCAGGAGCTGAAGAGCCATCAGTAACAACAACAAAAGTGAATATGCAGTCAGGGTCATCAAGGAAAACATCATAAACAGTTTTAGAAAAGAAGAATGCATCCACTGTCAGCACCAAGTCACCACCAACATCCTATGCAAATATCTCGTCAAGTGCCACAAATCAGTCAGCCCATGGCATCCAAGTGGAAACAGCAAAAAATGTGCAGCCACACTCCAAATCAGTACCACTGGAAACTGTGACAAGGCCTTCAACACAAAAACGCAGACCTCCAGCCTACAGCCAGGATTTTTTATGGGCAAGAACACCAGTAGCTCCCTGCTAGCAGCAAACCAAAGGAAAACAGATGCAGAGCAAAATCTTCATGAACCAAAACCACAAGAAAACCCAGTGAGTGGTGTCAAAAATCATTCCATTGGAAAACAGTCACAATTATCCTTTAAAATATTACACCATCATGTGCAGTCAACGTTTAATAAGTTACTAGAAATAGATCTCTTCCTAAAAACAAAGTCACACTTAGATGTTCTCTGTATTACTGAACACTGGTTAACAGAAGACAAAATTAAAAAAATGCCACTTGGAGAATTTACTCTAGCTGGTTATTCTTGTCGGAACAAAAGTAAGGGAGGTGGTACAGCAATCTATGTCAAAAAAAAATTTGAGATACAAAAGCCTCACAAAGTACAATAATATGCAAATAGAAACAGACTTCGAATTCTCCTTAATTATCTTAACAGACTATAACCTATTGATACTGAATGTATATAGAGCCCCTGATGGGAACATCCAAACCTTCAAACACTCCCTCGAAGCACTACTCACAAAAATTCACTCACTAAACAAAAATCTTTTAATAAGTGGAGATTTTAATATTGACTTCCTCACACCCGGAAAAAAACAAAGATGAATTGTTGAATATTACAAATTCATTCAACCTATCCCCAACTGTAAACACACCAACCAGGATCACAAAAAATTCAAAAACAGCTCTAGATCAGATTTTCATAAACGCAGAAAAACTACACCACTCAATCTAAGTCATCAGCACAGCTTACAGTGACCATGAAGCCCAAATACTAACAGTGAATTTAAATTTCATAGGACAATATCCCACAATAACTAAAATGCAAAGGCAATTTAATGATGATAATATAAGGCTTTTTAACTATCTGTTAAGGGCTGAAAACTGGGCAGAGGTCTATAAAGAAAATGATGTAAACTACATATTTAATTCCTTCCATGAAACATTTCTCCACCACTCCAATACTGCATTTCCACTGAAATCCAGGAAAATCGGAAACAAACACACAAACTCATGGGTAACAAAAGGAATAAGGATTTCCAGCCAAAACAAGCGTGACTTACAAAATCACATGAAACACCATGACGTCGATGATCAGTTTAGGTCATATTGTAAGACCTATTTTCCAATCTACAGAAAAGTTATCCAACAAGCAAAAAAATTATACAATGATAAATTTATAAAGGAATCTAACAATAAAATGAAAGGCTTGTGGACAGTTGTAAAAAATGAAACATACAGTAAGCAGCATGTTATAAACAAAGCATTAAAACTAAACCTAAATGATGAAGTCACATCAGATCCCCAAAAATAGTAAATGGTTTTAATGACTATTTTAGCAAAATAGCAGAAAACCTGATAAAGAACAACTGCCACAGACCAAATACTCAACACCAAACATTAATAGAAACCATACCAGTACAGGCATCAATGTTTCTTCACAAAATCTCCAATACTGAAGTACTTACAGCTATAAAAGGACTAAAGAATAAGTACTCCAGTGGTAGTGACAACATTCCTGATTTAATTGTAAAGAAATGTGCAGAATCCATTGTAGAACTCCTAACCCACATAATAAATGCATCCTTTACAAATGGAGTTTTCCCTGACCTACTAAAGACTTCTAAAATTACCCCACTTCACAAAAAGGGATCTAAAAATGATGTAGCCAATTACAGGCCCATAGCACAACTCAGCTCATTCTCAAAAATATTTGAAAAATTATTTTACACCAGATTGGAAGACTTTACTAATAAACTATCCTTATTAAAAAAAACACCAGCATGGTTTTAGAAAGCAAAAGACAACTACCACAGCTATTTATGAGTATCTCAAAAAAACCTTAAAAGCACTGGATAATAAGGAAATCACTACTGGTATCTTTTTAGATTTATCCAAAGCCT
Source organism: Schistocerca serialis cubense (assembly GCF_023864345.2). NCBI lineage: Eukaryota > Metazoa > Arthropoda > Insecta > Orthoptera > Acrididae > Schistocerca > Schistocerca serialis. The sequence goes on along the minus strand of NC_064639.1, from coordinate 815,765,357 downwards.
TTGATGCAATTGACCATACCATACTCCTTAAGAAGTTAGCAAATAAAGGCATAAGAGGAATTGCAAACAAATGGTTAGAATCTTACCTGTCAAACAGATTTCAAAAAGTTGAAATTAATTTTGAAAAAAAAGAATACAACCACCCATCAATCTACTGTCCACTCCTCCGACACAATGTCTATTAGATATGGTGTGCCACAAGGCTCAATCCTGGGACCCATACTGTTTCTGCTATACATTGATGATATAAGCACGAAGCTTGCTACAGGACATACCACACCATTTGCCGATGACACAAGTATACTAATAACAGGTACTGATACAGAGGACCACAACAAAAAAATTAAACCGCTTATGTTTTCACTCAGCAAATGGTTCAACGAGAACAAACTGATTATAAACATACAGAAAACAACGTACATCAACTTCAGACTCTCATCCCAAAAACAAGAAACGCCTGATGTGATTCTAAATAACCAAGAGCTTATGTGTGTGGACTCTGTCAAGTTTCTTGGCATATGGCTTGAAGAAAATCTTAAGTGGGAGACACACAAATTATATCTCAAAAAAGCTCTCAACTGTGTGTTACATTTCAAGGATACTCAAAAAATCAGTCACAAAATCTGTTCTCATACATGTATATTATGCTTACTTCCATTCTACATTACAGTATGGAATCATATTTTGAGGGAACTCACCTGGAGGTAGATACATTTTCAAAATGCAAAAAAAAGCAATACGCATAATATGCAATCTAAGACATAACGAATCATGCAGACAATATTTCAAAACAAATGGCATTATGACACTGCCCTCTGCTTACATTTATAATACTGTCTCATTTGTCAAGTCATACCTGTTAAACAATGACTGCACACTAAAATCCAATGGAGATATTCATAACTATGCAACAAGGCAGCAATCTGACCTACATATGATTCATTCCAGAACTACCTGCTACCAAAAAAGTGTTTTAAATGTTGGGATACAAATGTATAATAATTTACCCAATGAAATCAAAGCAACAAAGAACCCAAGAGCCTTCACACATAAGTTAAAAAAATATCTCTTGGACCATTGCTTTTATGCAGTTGATCATTTTTTTGAAAGGGGTTAAAAATGTAAACAATATAATAAATGTTCAATTAGGTCTGAAAATTATATACTGTGCATTTCTATGAAATATACTGGATTATTATATACTGTGCATGTCTATGAAATACACTGGACTACTTTTCTATTAAATTTGTATTGGCTGTTTGTATTTTACCATACAACATTTGTATTTACTGTTTTGTTAAAGATAGCTAACTTCCTCATTGCAAAATAATGTAAAATCAATTTATTAAAAATTACTTGTAAATATATTCTCTTGACCTGTCCAATATCGTATGTACAACCTTACAATTCTATGATTTATATTAACCGTTTTGTTTAAGATAGATAATTTCCTTGCTACAAAATAATGTAAAAATCAATTTGTAAAAATTACTTGTAAATAGCTCTCTTGACCTGTCCAATATCATATGTACAGCTGTATTTATTTATTTATTTATTGTTCTGTGGGACCAAATTAAGGAGAAATCTCCATAGTCATGGAACGAGTCAATACATGAAATTATAACACAATATTAGAAACAGATAAAATGAAATATAAAAAAGCATATTCAGGTGACAAGTCGTAAGTTTAAATAAAGAAAATCAACAATGTAACACTGGAATTTGCTCAATTTTTTATCTCTTCCAGGAGCTCCTCGACAGAATAGAAGGAGTGAGCCATGAGGAAACTCTTCAGTTTAGACTTAAGAGAGTTTGGGCTACAGCTAAGATTTTTGAGTTCTTGTGGTAGCTTATTGAAAATGGATGCAGCAGAAAACTGCACTCCTTTCTGCGCAAGAGTCAAGGAAGTGCATTCCACATGCAGATTGGATTTCTGCCTAGTATTAACTGAGTGAAAGCTGCTAACTCTTGGGAATAGGCTAATATTGCTAACAACAAATGACATTAAAGAAAATATATACTGTGAGGGCAATGTCAGAATTCCCAGACTACTGAATAGGGGTCGACAAGAGGTTCTCGAACTTACACCACATATAGCTTGAACAGCCCGTTTTTGAGCCAAAAGTACCCTTTTTGAATCAGAAGAATTGCCCCAAAAAATAATACCATATGACATAAGCGTATGAAAATATGTGAAGTAGACTACTTTTCGTGTTGAAGTGTCACTTATTTCAGATACTGTTCTAATGGTAAATAAAGCAGCATTTAGTTTCTGAACAAGATCCTGGACATGGGCTTTCCACAACAGCTTACTATCTATCCGAACGCCTAGGAACTTGAACTGTTCCGTCTTGCTTATAATACGCCCATTCTGTTTGATCAAAATATCGGTTCTTGTTGAATTGTGAGTTAGAAACTGTAAAAACTGAGTCTTACTCTGATTTAGCATCAAATTATGTTCCACAAGCCACGAACTTATTTCATGAACTACATTATTTGATACTGTTTCAATATTACACACAAGATCCTTCACTACCAAGCTGGTGTCGTCAGCAAACAGAAATATTTTTGAATCACCTGTAATACTAGAAGGCATATCATTTATATAAATAAGAAACAGCAGTGGCCCCAGCACCGACCCTTGGGGAACACCCCACTTAACAGTGCCCCATTGGGACTGAACATCACTACCACTCTCAATATTGTGGAGAATTACCTTCTGCTTTCTGTTCTTAAAGTGAGAGGCGAACCAATTGTAAGCAACTCCCCTTACTCCATAATGGTCCAACTTCTGCAGTAATATTTTGCGGTCAACACAGTCAAAAGCCTTCGTTAAATCAAAGAAAACACCTAGCATTCGCAACCTTTTTTTTAATCCATCCAAGACCTCACAGATAAAAGAGAATATAGCATTTTCAGTTGTTGAACCATTTCTGAAACCAAACTGACCATTTGACAGCAGATTAAGTGAATTTAAATGCTCCAGTAACCTTGTATATACAACCTTCTCGATAACTTAAGCAAACACCGATGGCATAGAAATATGTCTAAAATTGTCAAAATTATCAATGTCTCCCTTTTTATAAAGTGGCTTCACTACCGAGTGCTTTAATCGGTCAGGAAACCGACCACTCCTAAAGGAAAAGTTACAGATATGGCTGAGAACTGGGCTAACATACATAGAACAATACTTCAGTATTCTGCTAGATACCCCGTCATATCCATGAGAGTTCTTGGTCTTTAGTGATTTAATTATTAACTCAATCTCCCTCTTGTCAGTATCATGGAGGAGCATTTCAGATAACAGTCTCGGAACACTGTTTTCTAAGAGTGCTATATGATTCCCTGTTGAGACTAGGTTTCTATTTAGTTCACCTGCTGTATTCAGAAAGTGATTATTAAATACTGTACATATATGCGACTTATCAGTAACACGGACATTCCCACTAAGCACTGATTCTATATCCTCGACCTGTCTCTGCAGACCAGCCACTTCCTTTACGACGGACCGTATGGTTTTAATTTTATCCTGAGACTTAGCTATTCTATCTGCATACCACATACTTTTTGCTTTCCTAATAACATTTTTAAGCACCTTACAATACTGTTTGTAATGGGCTGCTGCATTTAGATTTTGACTGTTTCTAACATTTTGATATAATTGCCACTTTGTTCTACAAGATATTCTTATCTCTCTAGTCAGCCATCCAGGCTGCCTGTTTGTGCCAGTACCCTGTTTTGAACGTTCTAACGGAAAGCAACTTCCAAAGAGCACGAGAGAAGTCTTGAGAAAAGCATTATATTTATCGTCTACTGTATCAGCGCTATAAACATCTTGCCACTCTTGTTCCTTGATAATGTTTACAAAGGTCTCTACAGCAACTGGATCAGCTTTCCTAAACAGCTGATGACTATATTTAACAGGTGTTGCAGCACAAAAATCTTTTAGAGTTAAAATTTGTGCATCATGATTTGAAAGGCCATTCACCTTTTTGCTAACAGAATGCCCTTCTAGTAGTGAGGAATGAACGAAAATGTTGTCTATGGTTGTCCTACTGTTCCCTTGCACTCTCGTTGGAAAGAATACGGTTTGTATAAGACTATATGAATTAAGGAGGTCTACCAGCATCCTCTTCCTTGCACAATCACTTATACAATTAATATTGAAGTCACCACATATAACTAACTTTTTGTATTTCCTATAAAGCGAACCAAGAACCTCCTCTAGCTTTCGCAAAAATGTTGTGAAATCGGAGTCTGGGGATCTATAAATAACAACAGTTAGAAGCTTAGCTCCATTAAATTTAACCACACCTGCACAACATTCAAACACCTTTTCAGTCAGTGCAATACTTTGAAACCTCAATTGACTCAAATGGGATGCCGTTTTTCACATACATGGCTACTCCCCCACACCGCAAAGAGCTCCTCGAAAAGCTGCCAGCCAACCTGTATCCTGGTAAAGGAAGCCTCTGAATTATCTCCTTATTTAAGAAGTGTTCGGATATACCAATAATTTCAGAGTTAACATCTATAAGCAGTTCACTAACTTTATCTCTAATACCTTGTATATTTTGATGAAATACACTAATTCCCTCATTACTCGGATACCTAAGCTTTGTCAAAAGTGGTTGCTTTGTTAGAGAGACTTCCCTTAAGCAGGAATACCTAACAGCTGACTTCAATCTAAAAAAGGTGCAGCTCTAACACCCACTACTGCAGGAATTTTCCCATGAGTGATCCCACCAACCCCACCTATGCTGTCACCTATAAGCTTTGCCAACCTCCCCTTCCCATACCTGTTGAGGTGCAGGCCACGTCTAGTGAAACCCGTCCTGCTGATAGACTCCACCGACACCACTGAAATGTGACCCATGCTTTCTGTCATCGGCGCACCCCCAAGTCTCATGTTATTACGCCTGACGGCTGTATTAAGATGAGGCCGATTGTGACGCTGAAACAGTTCCATGAAATGCACATTAGAGTTGCCAGTCTGAGTGGCTATCTTTTCCAGGTCACCATCTATGTCATACTCCCCATCCCTGTCAATACTATTACCAGCCCCACCCACAATCACTACCTGATCGTCTTTAGGAAAATCCGTACATAACCCCCCTATGTTAACAGTCACCTGAGCCAATCCTGCATTAGGCTTCACAATGCTGGTGACCTGGCACTCACTCCCCAGCACTGCCTGCAACTTCTGGCCTACACCTCTGCTGTGAGAACTACCTAACAGCAGAACCTTCTTCTTCTTCTTCGACTTTGCAACTATTCTAGGCACAGTAACTACTGAGGTCTGCTGCATACTTCCTACAACTACAGCAACTAGAGATTCCTCTCCACTAGACTCTGACAGTTGGTCATATCTATTGTAAACACCAATAGTAAAACTATCTGAAAATCTTCTTCTCCTAGCAGATCTCTTGCCAACAGCCAGCTCCCATTCCCCAACCCCCTTCTCCCTCCTCATCCTATCTAGCTCCTCCTATGTGTTTTTCAACTGCACCTGAAGGGCACAGATCTTACGCTCCTGCTCCTCTATCAACTTACTCTTGCTACATAACTTGCAGTTCCAGGAGAGAATCTGACCAGAATGCCCACTGGCTTCCCCACTGCATTCCCCCCAGTGAAAATACTTCGAACATGTCTCACACCACAATCCACTACTCACGAACCTGCGGGAAAGCCCACACTTCTCACTCATGGTAAAATTTTACTTTTTCTAAGTTCCGCTACTACAATAAGAAGATGTTAAAAACCTGACTACAATAATCACAAACTTACTCTACAAGGGAAGTAACTACTACTACTAACAGTACTAATACACAACAAATGTGAATATAACAAAAGACTAATACAGAAAGAGAATCAAACGTCTAATGACACAGTAACGAAGCTGGAAACAGTTCCCAAAAGGTTCTTCTGAAGAAAACACAAAAAACACGGGTTGAAGACTACTAAAGTTCCTAAATAAACCACTATACACAAACAATTAATTAGTACTTAGCTTTCGATGTGGCGATACAGCTGCAACTGGTCAGCGCGGAATGTAAACACAGGTAAGAGGTTACGTTGCTCGATACGAAACACTCACAAATATCAGGTCACACCACAAGAAAGGCAGAGGTGAATGAAGAAACCACTAATAAGTCACTAATATAGTAAATATTATCACAAAAACCGTTAAAATATGTATCTGAAACCTAAAAATATATAAAAACTTAAGAGAGCGATCTCACACGCAGTTACTCGCTTGTACAATACTATGATTGCCTGGATCAATAAAAATACAATACAATACAATGCAATACAAATAAGACATGTACCAAAACTGACCCTAGTGGGGATATCTTTTTTCCTTTCTAATTACTGCAAAAACTAGATTTTTTATCTTTGTATTTTATTTCTGTAGCCTGCTAATGGTTTCTGAGGTAAGATTGGATCCACCTTTCAGACCAGCTTACAATTACTTAATTTGTGGAAGAGAATATCATGATCAATAATATCAAAGGCTTTACTAAGACTGAGAAATACTCCAGATACATGTTGCTTATTATCCATTGCTGTCAGCATTTCATTTAAAAAAGGAATAATTGCTGACTAACTGACTTTCCAGCTATAAACCCATGTTGTTAGTCATTTATAAGTCTTTATTTATTTAAGAAGACTGTTAATCTTTCCAGGAGCCTCTTTTCCAAGATTTTGCTGAAACCTGACAAAATTGAAACTGGCCTATAATTTGACACTTTGCACCCTTTTATGTAAAGTTGCTACTTTTACAGTTTTTAGTCTGTTTTGAAATACACCAATCTCAGATGATGAATTTACTATGTCTGCTAGCGGTTCTATAATGGATGTTGCACTAGCTTTGATGGAAGCATCTAGTAACTCAACAGGATCCACTAAATATTTATTAGGTAATCCGAATATAATTTCAGATAATTCCTCAGGTGTTGCTGGATACACAAATAATGAATTTGCTTGAATTCTATGATATGACTGGACTCTCTGGCTGTTTGTTATCATGTGCCAAATGTGAGAAATAATGGTTGAAAGCACTAGCCACTTGTCTGGGGTGAATTAGTTTATTGTTATTCATAATCAGCTCTATATTACTGCAATTAACCGCCTCAGTTACAGTTGAGCTGATGTTTAATGGCTGTAGTAAATTTATAATATCATCTTTGAATTTATTGGATTTTGGAAAATCAGTATTGAAGTCACCACATATTTTTCTTGCAGGAGCAAAATGTTTCTCCATGAGATTATGAAATACTTTGTTATATCCATCTGGTGACCAGTACCTCCAAATAATAGTTGTATTTTGTCTTGGTAGCTCAACTATAGAGGGTTCTATAACTTCACTGGACAGATTATGATATTCAGTTATGTTGTTGAATTCAATATTTTCTTCAACATATACACAGGTACCCCCAAGCAAGTTTGAACTGAGAGAGGTATGTCAGCTCTAACATATCTTGGTTAGGCAGTGTTCAGCAAAGCATAGAGCAGAAATAACACTCAGATGATTAACATCATTTCTATTTCATTACATTTATTGGACAGCGATTGAACATTCTGACGGAGCAATTTAAAATTAGGCACAGGGAATATAGCATTTCTTGCTTGGCTGCATACCTTACCTTTTGCACTTGTCTGCAGTGGAAAACAAATCCCTTTTTTTTGGGGGGGGGGGGGGGATGGATTCTTGCTGTTTGACTTTTGGTTTGTTGGTTCACTGGATGTGGGATTCTGTGTGTCTTGTGTTGAAAAGTGTCCAATTTCCACTTGATTGCAGTCCTTTCTCATCCCTCTGTCCGTTAATGACTGCTTTGTTCCTCTGCCCTCTGGTTGTTGTTTTTTTGTGTGTGTGTGTGTGTGTGTGTGTGTGTGTGTGTGTGTGTGTGTGTGTGTGTGTAGGGGGGTATCAATTTCATTGTATAAAAATGCAGCATCACCATCGAACTGCCTCGTGTCCACGGCTTTCAATACTGCAATCAATAAGGTTATTCGTATGAATTCAAATCTTATGACTTGACTGAAGATTTTAGTATAGTCCGATCTATACAGCAACAAGCTGAGCTCTAAATCTATCCACAGTTCCATCCGTGTTTTCTTCACTTGGAATATTCATCTATTGCCACATATTTCTTGTTTTTCTTGGGCTTCAGTCATGATCCAAGTTTCATTAAGGTTAAGTGGACGCACTTCTTCTTGCATGATCTCTTTCCAATTTTCTGAATTTTTACAGACCATTGAATCTTGGTATAAGATGAGTTCATAATACTGAGTCACACAAGCATTGTTTTCATTAAGGTTGACAATGTAAGGAAAAGATAAATTGCTATTCACCATAAAGGCGACACGTTGAGTTGCAGACGGAAACAATGAAAAGAGAATTACACACTAGCTTTCAGCAAAAGCTGTCCACCATGACACATGACAAGTCATGTTTGCATGATGTGTGCTTACTTGTCTGAATGGAAGTGTGTGGGTGTTTCCTTTTCTGAAGAAAGCTTTGGCCAAAAGCTAATGTGTAACTGTCTTTTCATTGCGCCTGTCTCAAATTCAATGTGTCACCTTTATGGTGAGTGGAAATATATCTTATCCTTATATTGTTAACACTCCAACCTGGAGTTTCCATTGCTACATTACAGTTGACAGATCTAATAAGCATTTTGATTTGTGCCGTTTCAAAAGCCTCTTCCTATTTGGTTGACAGACTCCGTGCCATCTTTATTGACATTATTGCATTTAGTACAGCTGACTTCAAAATGTGGTTCTTCTCCAGGTGATTTAATTTATTCTTCTTCTACATGATTCAGGTTTTTTTCTTGAATGGAATGTTCATTCGATGCTCTCAAATATTATGACAATATTCTTAGATTGACAATCCTTTGGATAAGGTGTCCATGAAAACAACATAACAGTGTATTTTAACTTGATCTTTATGTGGAAACAAAACATGATACTCTTTTACCTCTATATCAGATCAAAACAGAAGAACCTTTACAGCTTTTGAATCCCATTTCTCCTTTGGGATGTGAGTGTAAATCATCTCTCCAAATATCCTGAGTTTCACCATATCAAGTCCAATCCAATCCATAATTTGCAAGGTGGTTTCCCGTTAATGCTCGTGCCTGTTCTTTCAAAATATAATTTGCCATGTTTATGGCTTTGGCCCAAAGCTGTATTGGCAGGCCCTTGTGTGAAGCATTGTCCTTGCAATCTCCAGCAGAGTTCTGTTCCCATGTTCAGCAGCACCATTCTGTTGGGGTCTACAGGCTCCCAATTCTGATTCTGCATTATTTTATGTACCTCTTTATTAATAAATTTTAGTCTATTATCCATTTGGAACACTTTAATTCCATGCTCAGTTTGCCTGTCACTGGTTTTTATGAATCTCCCAGGTGTTTGACCTCTTCAGACTTCTTATAAGAAACACACAGTTTGCCAGGTGGGAAGAGTCATCTTTTAACAGAAGAAAGTACCATGAACTGCCAACTAAATAACTTGTATATGGCCACACAAATCACTGTGAATCACATCACATGTCTGTGTTGACTTTAAGTCACTTTTGCGGGAGCGCAACTTATGAATTCTGCCCACAATGCAATCATCATATAAGCTTTTTAGTCTTCTTCCTTAAATTGAATTTGTCTGTCTTTCAAAATCTTTCTCACATGTGGAAAGTTTTGGTGTACAAGACTTTTGTGCCACATTTTAAAATCGACTTATGTAGCTACATCTGCACGAAGAATCTCATTTTTATTCAGGGAAATCGTAAAGTTCATCCTATACAACTTTTCCTCACTTATCCTTCTTCAACAATTTTTCTCCCCTGGAAAGTCTGCATGTTGTCTTAACACATTTAAATTTTATACCTTTGTAAAGAGCTGGTCCAAGTCAGAAAACACTGAACTGAATTGCTGGCAAATACAAAAATTTTGAAGATTTTCTTTTCCATCTTTCTCCATCAAAGGCTCATTTGTAAACAACTCAGTTTGATTGCAGATGTGGTCAAACACCAACATGCTTGCCTGCTATTGATGAAAGAATTTTGCTTATCTGGGCATCCACTCTCAAATATTGATTCTGACCTTGAACCTCTCAACATAGAATTTCTGCACTCTTCTGCACAATGATCAGGTTTATTTTGCATTTGAAGCATTTACCTGATTTTCTCGAATTCTTATTTTACTGAGAAGGGCTATTTTTCAAGTGTTTCTCTGTTGTTTACCTGTCAGATCTCTCTTCATATCTTCCTGTAGGTTTAGGTGTTTTTCTTCCCTCAACTATATTGAGATAGAATCTGCTAGTGTTTGTCGATCAGCCTGAGTTAATTTCAGCGCACTCAGAAATTGGTTGCAATTTGTTGGTATCATCATTAACACTTTTGTGATCATCACAGAGATTGAAATATTTTCACGTCAATTCCTCAAGCAATGTACCAGGTCCTTTAATTGTGAAATTTATGTAGCCATGTCATTTAAAACATTTATTTTTTACCATTACTTCTGGAATAAATTATAAGCACTTTGGTCCACATGGCATTTGAAGCTTCGAAATTAATAACAAGGACACTGGATTTTCCTCAGTTGACCTGATAATTTTTTGCGCAGCTCTTTCCAGTTGTGTACACCTTGTGCTGCCATCTGGGACTTACGTAGCCACCTGGAGCTTCTGGAAATTTCAAGTGCCAAGAGGGCTTGGGATAGTGTCAAAGACCAATTGATTTCATTAACTAGTGTGTAATAATGACATTAATACTGCAGCAGTACAGGCATATGAAAAGTACCTTACAGTGCATTCACTGTGTAAGAGCCAGGTGGCAGCAGAATATACGCAAATGAGAAGTGCACCAAATACAAATGTGCAAATATAGCAATAGCAGATAAACAAACAAAGCGTAACATCTATAACTGATTACCACAACACCTCACATATTTCTTGTCAAATGTGCAAAGAGATATTAATTTCACAAACATATAGGAATGGGACTGTCAATTATTTTTTCTGTATCTTCAGTATTCAAACGATGTTAGCTGATTTTCGAATACAACAATACCATACTTAATAATACAAGGGGGGTTTGACTGGCCTGGTAAAAAATCGAGAAAAAATGTTTAGTTTGTAAACAGCTCATCTTATTTCTCAAAATAGTCTCCTTTTCAGGGGTTTACACTTGGTCCAACAATCATCCTACTTTTTCATCCTGTTGGAAAACTTGGCTCCATCAGACTCTGCAAATTATGCACTGGCTGCAATTATCACTTCCTCATTTGACAACAATTTTCTCCAGCAAGTTTCAAGTTATGGAACAGAAAGAAAGCACTTGGGGCTCAGCCTATGGGAATAGGGTGGATGAGTAATCAGTTTAAAGCCCAGTTCATGTACTTTCACCATTGTTATCACTGGTGTGTAGGATGGTGTGTTATCCTGGTGAAAGAGCACTTTTTTGCCTGCCAACCTTGGTCTTTTTCCAGCCAACACAAGTTTCAATTGGTCCAACAATAAAGCATAATAGGATCCAGTTATAGTTCTGCCCTTTTCCAAGGAATCTACGAGTTCTAGTTTTTCACACCCTTTTAATGGTCCTGTTCCACTTCTGTTCATGTATAATTGTCACTATCCTTCCTACGAGAGCAAAGTCTTTCTTGATCATGTGCAACCAATGGGTTCGGGGTCTTCCTACGGGGTGTTTTCCTTCCATCACATCTACACTGAATTAACTGCAGATATTTCTTTTCATTTTAATGAAATTTGGGGATTATCATCCTCTAGATGTTCAATTTATTTACAGTTCAAAGTAATATTTCAATTGCAGTAATGTTTCTTCAACCTTTCTTGTTGCCAGTTCATTTAAAAGTTATATGGATTTAATGTATTCATTGCTGCTCCTTTTGTTCTTGCAATATTGTCTTCGAGTATAATTTTGATCTGTTGATTTCTATTTCTAATAGCACTTTTCACATCAACAATCCTTAATATCGTTTAATCTTTTCTTATATTACTCAGCTGCCAATGTAACTTCTGTGCTCATAAACATAGGCTTTCAATCTTCGGTGATTTTTGTTATATGAGCGTTAGGCCATGGTACAAGGCAAGTTTCTGTGCCTAACATTAGGTCTGAGTCTTTGCAGCCTCTCAATTTCTCCAGCATTAGGAGACCAAACATTAGGCACAAAAACATGCTTTTCACAAAGGTCTAACATCAAATTAGTAGAAACAACCAAGAATTTTTCTGTTGCTCTTTTAAATAATTCAATTCTTCGTTTACAGGCTTCAATGCCTCATATATAATTCTACAAGATATCTACGACACACTGTGTATGTTTGGGAAATACGTTTGGACTTTGAGAACCTTCAAATTTATTATTGGTCCTCAGTAAATCCAAGTCTGACCAATGTGCAATGTCTTCTTTGTCTGATTCATTCGAATCAGTTGGCAACCATAGTGTTCGCTGAATTCTTCTTGGATGTATTTCACTATCTTCCAACAATTCTGCTTCACACATTTTTTGGATATCCAATGTCTTCTTCCCAGTCAGCCAAGTTGTCTGGAATGTCAGACAAGACATCCGCACATTCATTGTAAATAATCGTATCGTCTCTTTTGTCTGCCATGATGAAAGGGTAAAAGTACAAACAAAACAGCAACAGAATGCAAAAGATACTAAAGTGCTGTCACCTGCCATTGCGCGATACCATGCTCATGACACCACTTTGGTGTTGCCAGGCACTGAGAGAAATTATGCACAACACCATGTGCTGTCGCCAGCTGTTGACTGCTATTTCGCACATGACACCACTGTGGTGACACTGGAGGGCACAGTGTTAAAATATCCAGACTTCTTACAAGAACTGAAAACCTACTTTATCCTTCCACATTTCCAATAACAGTGCCAGTTGCAACTGTCACACTGTTGCTACAAGGATGGAGCAGGAGCAAAAAATAGCAAAATTGTCCACAAACAATTAATGCTATACTAGTGACATTACTGCAGAGATTATATCACTAATTTTTGTAATATACATTATTACACTTAAATGATTCTTTGTCATGTGTGTTTGACAGAGAGATCTGAAAAACTATCAATGAGGGCAGGACAATGTGAAGTTAGCATGTTATCAGAAGCTTCATAGGGAACTATTGAGATTAAGCCTACCTGGGGAAATGTCACTCAACTTAAAACAGTGCAGTAGTCAGTCTTCTGGAATCCAATTTTCATAATGCTTACAAAATCCCAATAATGTACACAGCCACTGCCAATTTTCACAAGCTGACTGCAGCATGCATGGTGATGCATGTTTTCCTGCCAGGACACACACACACACACACACACACACACACACACACACACACACACACACACACGAAATAATGATAATAAAAGAGAACGCACAGGAGTTTTTGTTTCTATGAGGACTTTCCTTCTGCAAATATTTCAAGCTTTATTTTCCAAAACAGTCATAGCTTGTTTATCTTCTGCCCTCTATAGGCTTTCAAATACTCATGTTTGTTGACAAGGAGTGGCAATTTTTCACCAGTAAATGGTGTGCTGCTCCAATTCAAGATGTTTCTTTACATTATCGTTCTTTTCCAACCCAATTCCAAAAATACAAAATCTGCAGCCCGGATTAGCATATTACAGAACCTTTTTACAAGCATTCACAACTATCCAACCCATACTTGTCAACACTACAGACAGAAAAGAATGGAAAATAGCTCTATTTGCACTTTACAGGAAGACACTCAGCACAGTCAAAATAAGTGGACTGGTTTTATTTTCTGTTCACATGCTTACTAATGTGGCAGTTAGCCTCAGTCGTAAACAAATGAGAACTTAGAAATTTGAGGGAAGAGGAAACAATCCCCCATTCCCCTCACTCCTGCAGGGCAGTAAGTCTACAACCATAGGGATTATTGATCCTATCTTGTGTACAGGAAGTCATACTCTACCCCACGATAAATCTGGATTTAACTCGTCACTCATTTCAAAATAAGGAATGAAATAATGAAGCAACACCCAACCCAAACCAAAGCAGCGTGGACAGAACATTTCTTAACTGCTGCTGTGCAACTGCTTGCCGAGGTCAGTAGAATCATAGACGGAAATGTTCTTTAGCTAACGGACAAATGTACACATTTCTTTGTTCTAAGATTTTTGGTCCCACAACTAACATCCCCATAGTGACATTATTCCAGAGACTGCTCTCTGCCCTCTCCTGTCTGTGTGTAAGTTAGCAGTACACTGATTTGTTGTTGCATTTATGTGAAGTTGCATTCTATTTTGCAAATGCATTCTCGTACACATCCTCTACCCAAACTGGGCTTTGCCAGATGTGCAATAGCCACAACCAAATTTTTTTATATTTCTATGCTGAAAATAAACCCATTTCAAGCAATTTCTGATAAGATAATTCATCCAGAAACAATTAGCTATGAAATAACATTTACTAGGTAGATTTACACTGAGGTGTAATTCAAATTTATATTCACACTTACTGCAAATGCAAATTTTTCAGGGCCCGAATCACACATAGAACTGACTGACTTAACACCCAAAATTTTCTTGTCAGATTAAAAATTTAAAGAAATTAGTACAATCAAACATTATCAAAGCACACTGAATTCAGGTGTCAAAATGTTTGATTAAATTTGCACTGTTTAGTGTGTGGCTTTACAAAAGAATATTTTAATAAAACTTGCAATTTGATTGGTGCAAAAGATAATTTATTTGAAATGACAAGTGTGGTACAGTAAATTGTTCAAAATAACAATACATGCATTATAATTTAATTCTACAAAAATAAACGTGGTATTAAATACCAGTTTCACAAAAATAATGGAGCACCAATTAGCTGCTTATTGCCATAATGGTTACCAATCTGTATTCTCCATGAGCTACCATGAATTAACATTTACTTACCACTGAACACTGAAATTTACTTTCATTACTTATCACCCCAGAAATTACTCGAGCAGCATTCTAATAAGAACATAGTCAAGGAATCTCAAATTTTAGCCTTATCCACACACAGTAAACAAATTTTAATCAATAAGATAGAAGCATTTCCAAAAATAATCATTGCAAGACTATGATCTTTAAACAAAGAGTTAATAACAGATTATGCTAATGAGAGTAGTACTAGTCACTAAGAAATTTTAACATTTTAACACTTCAAATAACATCAGGTAGCAAAGCCAAAGAGAGAAGTTAATATTAATATACTTAAGATGAGCCTGAATTTACCACCACTAACAACTACAAATTTAATTAAAAACCCAACAAAAATCTCAGCAACCCCAATGAGGCAGATATGTACTTAAATTTCTCAAGTGTATGGTCCTTTGTCTACCAAATACTTTAATGTCATTATGAAAAAAGTTATTAAAACTTAAGTAAGAAAACTTTTAAAATTATGGTTGTCGAATTCACGCACTTTACAAATAATATATTATCCATAAATTTGTTTGATAGAAGAAAATATGCCAATAATTATAAACACACACATAAAAAGTGTAGAAGCAACAGCAGGTAATTAATGCCCCAGTTCTCAGAGCAATACCAACTTTGTTGACAAAAAGATGACTATCAGCTAAAAGATCTACAGACTAGCAGTTACGCAATATTAAAATAATTTCTGGTTACAAAATAAGTATCGAACTTGTAGGAGGTTAAGAAATTTCTTATATTCTTTAACACATCTGAAAGAATAAAAAATTAAACTCTGATCCATAATGTAATCTGGTAGTTTCTACAAATCATAAAATAGTGTGACATATGTAGTACTGAACATTTATCGCATTGTATTCTCTCTCTCTCTCTCTCTCTCTCTCTCTCTCTCTCTCTCTCTCTCTCTCTCTCTCATTATATTTTGGCCTTTAACAAATGTTGTCAGTCATCTGTTCACAATGTTAAACTACATTAGTTCAACACTTGTAACATCTTGAATCACATAAAAAAGTATCCACCTGAGAATTTTTGGATACTAAAGAAAGTACACGACAGTATGACCAAACTCTTTAGCAGTGAATTTTGGCACTTGTAATTGGAGAATACTTCTACAGAACATCTTAGAAAACAAAAATTTTGGGGCACATGCACAACAATTCTTACTCCATGTGCTACAGTCCAGCAAAAGGCAACCACAAATTTTCTGTTATTGTGGAACAGACAAAGCCAATAATCACAGACTAAAACCCTCACCAAACAATGGAGAAACTCATAACACGGCAGTAATTTTAATTGTACTCCGATTTCAATGCAGTTTCTGCACAATGATCATTACACTTTCACTTTGTAAGTTTCTAACTCTCTTTCAAAGACTCATCTCCATTTTGCTTGTTTACAGGCAAGCACATCTTACGCATGCATGTATAAGAAAGCACTTCAGTTTAAACAGATGACTGGCAATGTTTCCCCCAACGTAACCACACTCATTCATATATCACCAAATGTGTATGGACTACTAACAGCACAGGCTCAAAATAAATGGGCCTCCTTCATTTCCCTTTAATACTTCACATGAAAAAGGTAATATGCAACTTGTAAACACAAAATGAATGACACTCTAACATCTAAATTTGTGATCATGACCATTTCTTTGTGCTTTTTTAGATTGGTGTTTTCATCTACAATGCATGTAAAAATAAATTCATACTGAAAGCATGCTAAACTGAAATGTGACCCATCCTAAAACAAACACACACACACACACAACTTTAAAGTACACACATTTAAAAAATAGTCATTGTGCATAATATTTTCTTATACTTTGTACTTTCATGTAAATGTTTAATGAATAATGTAATAAATATTGATACAATGGGATCTTTTGTGAGAACTTAAAATACGATCATCTTTATAAAGACTATCATTTACAAAATTACCATTTAGATTTAATACAAAAAGTTACCTAAGGCACAGGAAGGTTGGTTCATTCTTCACTCACTACAGACTGGTATTTCTACACTGCACTACTACTATTATAAGCTGCAATTCCCATCCAAGAAGGTTCTGGACTACTTCGGCTTACACTTCCCAATGAAATAATAATTATTTGACTAACATTTAACCTCAGACTTCATTACAAAGATCATACAATACACTATTAAAAAATTTGATTATAGCTCTCTAGTATATAATAATCATACTTTCAAACTATAGTCAATATTTGAACACTTGATTCACTGCATCTGGAGCTTTCCAAGCAAAAAATTGATATGAAGGTAAAAATGTCAAACATATGACAGTTGGAAATTAGTATTTATATCTGAAGAATGTGATTCATCAATAGCCAAGGTTGGTGTACATTGGTCAGTATAGGCATTATATCTTGCAATGGGACGGAAAAATATTAGACGTCATTGTTATTTATTCATGATCAATATCTATTACTCTGACAGATTTTTCCCCCAATCTAATAGGCCCTATAAAACTATAATACATAAATGTCTTGCAATGGAGATCATTTAGTGTGAAGAAATGCCCTCTGCAAACACCTTGTTCCTGCACTGTTCTAAAACCTTAACATGAAGGAACATTCCTAATCTATCAAGTGAAAACATATGCAGCTTAGACCAATAACTTAAAAGTTTACTAGAGCCTCTACAAGAATTAAACTATAAAGAACAAGTTAAGGGTTTGTGACAATTATTTTTATAGCTTAATTGAAAAACATAAAATCTTGCACCCACAAAAAGAAACATCTTGACACTTATTTTCATTATTACTGAACCTCCTGAAGAATAGATAAAAAATTTTGCTGCAATAAAGGCACTGAAAAACATTTTAATTCATATATCTAAAAGGTCCAGTTAGATATTTAAGTATCCTTCATGCACAAATAGTATGACTCTCATGAAACTCACAGCCATATTAAAGCTTTACATACAACAATGAACTTAAGTTACCATATATGTATATACATCCAATGGATTCTTCCACATAAAATGCACAAAAAGTTACCAGTAAAAACAGATCAGAATCAAAATACTGCTTCTGTAAGACACAAAATTAACAAAACATATAATTTGTTATCTCATGCACACAAAGTGACATCAGTTAATAACAGGAACAGAAGGCACCCTCTCCACATTTTATTGCAGTTGTTCTTAAAGCCAAGCTACTGAAAGTATGTTTACAATTTTAAATATTTGCAATACAGCCATCATTACAATCATAGGAAACAAATGCAAAACTTGGAAATAATAATAAAATATAAATAGCCAAATATTTTCCTCTGCTGCTGAACACATTAACAAAAATAAATAAAAATTAACATCTAAAACATCACATGTATGAAACAATCATCACATATAATGTACAGGTACATTTACACCATGTGGTGTGAAGAACAATGTTTTGCAATGAAGTTTGAGGCATCAATGTTATCTTCTCACGTCTTTTTCTGATACTCTAATTCCATGAACTCTAAACCTATAAAGGCATGTATACTCCATATTTCCATGGTTGGTTTGTATTTGAAGCTCTACTATATTGAAAGGTGGCAAGTCAGGTCGCTGAAAAAGAAAGATTCTCAATGATTAACAGTTCTGGACACTGGAATTACAAAATGTGTTTTGTTTACTAGTACATGGGAGTTTTGATCCACATAACAACTCTTCAAACGAGGGAGAAGTTGTTAGATATAACAATGTAAAATTTATCCACAAACACAGAAACTAATAGTAGTTGCTAAAGATCAATTTAAGAGGGAGGCAGGAGTGTATCATACTGTATTAATCTGATGGAAAGTGTTTGTTGGTAAGGTGTGCTCAGAACATTAGGATCTGGGGGATGGAACTTCCCCAATTTATTTTTCAGTGTAATGCATATTCTGAAAATATAGCAGTAGGATGACTTATTTAACAAGTTTTGATATGAGTTTACATTACAGATCTTTTATTTGCAATTCGGTGGTTTGAAAATGGATGCTGCACAAGGGTGCCACCCTTCCATCAAATTTCATTGGCAACACAAAAATTAAACAGCTATGGTCAATGATCACAATCATCACAACAAATGACACCATTGATCTGGAATAAGCAATATGGTGTACAATGTCCAATACAAAGAAATGACGTTTTTCTTCTAAAAATCAGTGTCAACCTCTAGTAAGTACCTTACTCCTTAAATCCACCCACAATCAATACACACTGTCCAACTTTAGAATCTTATTGATATGTAATGCTGTAAAATTTTCTAGTTTTAACATGCAGAAATAAGATGAGTAAAAATAGTGAGCAATACAAAATTGGAAATGCACAATTTATACTGAAATTACTAGAAGATGCACAACAGAAAACCTATTCGGTTAACAGATGACAGCAATGAGATCACTGTCTACTCGAGGTGTCAAATAGTTTGTACAGAGCATAGACTAAATTGAGATACCTGAACATCATTTCTGCTCCATCTTTCTTTATTGCTTTCAGTTTTCATTTATCACTTACATATTTTTCTTCCAATTAACTGGAAAGATATGTGATAGGCAGAACAAAACAACCCTGGCTGCAGCTCGATGGAATCGGATAAATAAATAGATGACACAAGAGCCGGTAAAAATGAATTAAAAATAATGTAAATGCATGAGACAGTGTACTTTTTATGAAAAAAAGACGATAAAATAAAATAAAATCCTGACTGGATGATTTTCATGTGTTCCCTTGCTATTGCTAACAACAGACCAATGACGAAAAAGCCTTACCAGAAGGGACTCAGGTGATTTTTAGTGTGCTGAAACCTAATACCACAATGAAGCTACATCACACTATTTTACCATACTGAAAAATGCTCCTACTGACGCACAAAAAAAGGAAATTATGTTCTGGGCAGAATTTGTGATGTAAAAGAAGGGAATGAACTATTTGACGTAGATGTCAGCTTCAGACACATTTGAATCAAAACATCTTGACACATTTGCACTTCTTACTTGTTAGTGTTAGTACCCATGGCGCACAATATTATGCATCACATCAGGTAAAGTAACATATCATGTCATGTTGCGCAGCATAATGTGCCTTTAAGTTCATGGCGCAGGCATCCCCACTCTGGGATACTTCCTCACCCTCTGGTATTTCTTTTTGTAGAGGCATGCCATTCTCTAGAGGCACATATATTTGTATATGGCAATATTATGAAAATTATAGACTGTTACTCACCATACAACGGAGAAGTCGAGTCTTAGACAGCTAGAACGAAAGGGCTACTAAACACGTAAGCTTCTAGCCAGAAAGCGTTCTGCTGAAACACGCGCGCACGCACACAAAACCACTATCTCTCGGCTGCCAATGCGATCTATATTTACTCTTACACCCTTCATCATACACTTAACATGGGGTGGGTTGAAGAGCTCACTGTACTGGGGATGTACCATTAAGTCAGAAACAAATTCAAATACTTGCAGACATTTTGATTTAAATGTCTTTGAATCTGCCACAAAAGTAAGAAAGCTGGTTTCATTCTTTTTCAATTCTAACTCTGTCCAGGAGAAATCGCCTTTTCCTGTGCTACAATATGAGCATGTTTCAATCTGGTTCACAACTTTTGCTCAACCATAATTTTGAAATTAGACTGCCATAGCTTGGCAACCAACATGGATTTTAGTTGACTATGGTGATGACTGATATAGTATAGGTTTCTTTATTGACATTTAAACCAGGCTGCTTATATTGTGGCAACAGACAATACTTCCCCAAAACAAGATGACCATTACTTACACATATTTGTCTACCTTCTTAAAAAAACCTGAACAGATTTGCAGAAGTCTAAAACATGAAGTGGTGTGCATTAAAGCTCACTAAGAAATGTGTTTTTGCACACAAAATTCAAATGAAGCATGATTTTTTAAGGCAAGTTTTCAATTTGATCATAAGAAGTAATTTTTTTATTTATCTAAATTAGGTCATTTTCACACATTCAATCACACCCGAACAAATTTTACATGTTGTATTAAAACTCTGTTTTAAACCATAAAATCTTGTCAGCAGATAAAGATAACTGGACAAAAAAATTTGTTTTGACTAACCTTCATGAAAAGTTTGAAGCAATTCGTACAAGTTTAAACTATAGAAGTTGGGCACTTCAAACCACTCCCCCCCCCCCCCCCCCCCCACCCCCCTCCCAGAATACAGTGTGATTTTGCATGTAAAATCCAAACAAAGCATATTTTTTTTTCAAACAGTTAAAAATTCTCAGACAAAGATCTGTTAACACTGGTGGAGCAAATTTGAAGCATCAGCCTAACTTTAGTCTGGAGTTATTTATGGGTGAATGTTTCTGCACGTAAAATCTGAGTGGTAAACATACAAATACAAGTCATTAACTGAGCACTCATTTCAGTTCATTTAAAATATTCATTAAAGGAAATCAATTTTCCTGGGTAACAGCTCCGGTTTGACATTCAAAATTTGTTTAATAGACTGTAACATACCTACAGTTATCCAGATGTTCTAATTGCTATAAAAATGCCTGCTGATTAGGGCTAAACCAAAAACTTTTTACCCCTTGTCCTAACTCAAATATGAACCAAGCACCAAGACACCCCCTGAATAATGATTCTGCATGTGGCCTTTTCAGACATTTGTTGCAGCACTTCCACACTGTACCAAGACAAAATTCACTCAACATATAAAATAATGCAGTTTTAGTGATTTTAATGATAAACCATATCACTTAACAATAATACCAAATTGATATCTGGGTGTCTGTGGTGCAATTGGTTGTGATGTACAATTAAAAGAAAGCACTGTGAAGGAATTATAAAAAAGCAGAACGCAAAGGAATTATCTGAATGGGATGGAAACTGGTAAATGTGAAATGTGATGTACATGTGCAGGCAAACAGATGATTAGAATTTCAGAAAAAAAAGGAGAGAGAGAGAAAGAAAGAGAGAGAGAGAGAGAGAGAGAGAGAGAGAGAGAGAGAGAGAGCAAGCATCACAAACTAAGCAAGTGAATAACACGATGGGCTACCTGTAGCCCTTACACAAGAAGTTTTTCAGCTTAAGTTTTTCAGCTTGTTATTGACTGGCATAGTTGTTGGATATCCCCTAGAGGACATCGTGCCCAATTCTGTGTAACTAGTGCATTAACTGAGATGGTTGGTGGGTTCTGTTTATAATGCTCCAAACCTTCTCAACTGGGGCGAGATACATGACCTTGCAGCCCAAGGTATAGTTTGGTACGGCATGAAGAAAAGCACTAGCAATTCTCGCCATGTGTGGGTGGGCATTACCTTCCTGAAGTGTAAGCCCAGGATGACTTGCAATGGAGGGTAACATAAAAGGGCATAGAATAGCCTCTAAGTACTGCTGTGCTGCATGGGTGCCAAGAATAACAACCAAAGGAGTCCTGCTATGAAAAGTGGCAACCAATACCATCACTCTTGTTTGTCGGATCTTCTGACAGGCGACAGTCAAGTTTGTATCCCATCGCTGTAAGGGGTGTCTCCAGACTCATCTTTGCTGGTCATCGGAACTATTCTAAGCACGACATGTAAGCCAAGACAATTTTACTCCAGTCAATGAGATTCCAGGCTGAAGATGTGTCTAAAGACACCTTAGAAAGCGGTTGAGTACTGAAGTGGTTGCTGCCTGTCATACGACCCAACAATCAGGAATGATGGTGGGGTGCCATTCTTTTTCTTTGGTTGTCATCAGTGAGGCCTCTGTGGCACAGCAATATGTCAAAAATATTCTACACCCTGTTGTGTTGCTCACCATGGCAATCCATCATGGGCTTACATTACAGTAAGATAATGCCCACCCACACATGGCGAGAGCTTATACCGCTCTTCATGTCTGCCAAACCCCACCTTGGCCAGCAAGGTCACTAGATCTCTCCCCAGTGGATAACATTTGGAACATTACGGGTAAGGCCCTCCAACCATCTCAAGGTTTTGATAATCCAACGTGCAAACTGGACAGAATTTGCCACAATATTCAACAACTCTACAGAGTAATGCCAAGCCACGTAACTGCTTGTGCAAGGGCCAAAAGTGCACCAACATGTAATTTGACTTGCTCAATTTGTGAAGCTCTTTCTCTTGAATAATTCATTCAATTTTCCTAACTACAATTATTTATTTGTTTGTACACATATCTCACATCTACCAATTTCCATCCCATTCAATAATATTAACTAATGTGAATATTAACTAATGTGACCCACTGACTCCTCCCGCTCAATAACAAAATGGATACAGGAAGAAAAAAATATCTGTCACCAACTCTACAGATTGAGCTTAATGAAGCAGTTCATGAAAGTGTTACCCAAAGATGGAGAATGTTTTTAGTATCTCTGCTATATTGTTCATCATAAGAATAAACCTGATGTTAACATTATGCCATGTCTTCTTCCATGTTTGCTTGAATCTCATTGGACAGTTGAGTGCAACCATAAGGATACAGCTCATGCTATGTTACATGCACACAGACTCAGCGATAATGTGGGACAACAGCTTTTCTGGCGCATTAAACTTTGACAGCACTGGCCAGCCTGCGGTCCAACTAACCTACAATGATGTGGGCAGCTGCAGTTCAGAATTAAAAAGAGACGAGCAATGATACAATATAGCTTCAAATATCATTTAATTTTGTAAAGAGAATGAAATGATATTTGGAGAAACTCCAGCACTACCGCGCACTTCCTTGGTGACTAGACGGAAAGCATGAAATGAACTCGTTCTCACCTGACATAGCATTCCAATTACAAACAGGAGTGATGAAAATTTCTAACTTAAACAAAGGCTAATTTTTCTGTGTGAGCTATGCGTATCCACCGTACTGTTGAATATTAAAACCACTGAAGGTATTAATTACAGTCAGTCATCTGATAATCTCTTAGCTCCTTCCTTACAAGAAGCCCAGAAATACATTTCAGTTCTGGAAGTGCCACCTGTTGTGTTGGTAACTAGCCTATCAACTACAGAATCCACAAAGCCTGCCATGTGCCACATCTTCTTTTGTTCTTTTATGATGAGCCGTTCTATATCCCACCAGTGTTCGGCAGTGACATGTGAAAAAGCTGCGTACAGCCAGTACATCTGGCAGCTTGACAGTCTTGTTATTCTTGGGCCAAATCCTGCAACTTGGCTCCAGATTAGTTCTGTTGTGTTCTTACATATTGTTTTTCATGTTTCTACGATACTTATCTACCTCTGTGGTATAAAACGATGGACATTGTCCAAATATGCCCTCAAAATTTAATTTTTATGTTTTCTTAATTTAAGCATCTTTTATGAACAGTCTTTCATAAAACACCGATAATTAAGAATTTGTATTTGAAATGAAAGCAGGAATTTAGTGTTCAATATGTAATTAGAAACAAAGCAACATGCATTATTCATAAAAAAATGATGATGAGTTTTATAATTACGAGATGTAGGTATTTCAAATTGAACGAGGAAGGGAAAAAAATATACTGGGGAGATTTGAACCAACAAACCACTCACTATGTTTGGTTATTATTCCATTACACTACAGACTGTGCTACACATACGATTTGGGTTTATAAATCAACTTTTTTACATACAGTCAGTGCAACACTTCAAAGCCAATTATCCTCATAAATTTATGAAAAACATTAAGAACAGCCTATTTCTCGGCACTTTTTAACTGTACTCCAAACGTGATTCACTACAGAACAGAAAGCAGCCTCAGCCATTTTCATACTGCACATTAACAGCATGACAATCAGAGCACAACGCTGCAGAGGCTGTGACTATACACAATTTTTTAAATAAAAACTACGTAGCTAAAACGTGATCAAGAAAAACATTGATGGATGTTAATACATTTAAATATCTTAAAGTTTCATTTAACGTAACTTAGTAATAATATACATACTACACAAGTAGGACCTACTTCCAAGAGCATAACACCACCAGTGTACATGTATGTGCTACACCTTCTGACCAATCATAACGTTTGTGTTTGTTTACAGCAGGTTTATTCTTATGTTGAATGGATTTTAGTGGATTTTAGAAGTTTCCTCACATGGCAGAAGTGAAATTTAAAGACGATTGTTGACTCTACATTTCAAAAATTTGTACACTGGTACTGGAATATCAATACGGTGGGAGACTATAGTAGGACACTTAACCGAGATATACAAAAGGTAATTTAAATTTTTGTTAGATGATTTAACAAAAAGACAAAGTACATTTAAGTCAATGGAAAAACAATAACAATGTGATATAGACAAGTTTTAGAGCCCCAATTAGGACAGAGCAAAGATGAGGATGGAAATCAGCTGTGCCCTAATGAAAGGTATGATCCAAATTATGAAAGCAAAGCACAGGAAACCTAATCTGATGTGAATTCAAAGAGCTATCCCAAATCCCTCCCCACTCCTCACAGTACCGAGTCCCTCCCCACTCCTCACAGTCTAGAAGCCCTCTTCACTCTCCACTAAAATTATCAAGTAATACATTTATGGCACACACAAAAATCATCATCTCTCTCTAAAATAAATAATAAATATATTTCACAGTACCTGAACTTTAAAATATTGAAGACTAGTCCCATTTTCCTGGAACTGGTACTTCCCGATTTCCATTGGGAATTCATCATTTTCATGCTTCAGACCCTGAAGGAACAAAATAAATAAACCTTTACTCAACAAGGATACGTGTTCATTTCATTTCTGTTAGTACAGTTGCATTTCAAACAATCCTCCAAAACTACAAAATATATATAAAATAGAAAGAAACATTCCACATGGGAAAAATATATTAAAAACAAAGATTCCATGACTTACCAAACGGGAAAGCGCTGGTAGATAGGCACAATAAAAAAAACACACAAACACATACACACAAAATTTCAAGCTTTCGCAACCCACGGTTGCTTCGTCAGGAAGAGGGAAGGAGAGGGAAAGATGAAAGGATGTGGGTTTTAAGGGAGAGGGTAAGGAGTCATTCCAATCCCGAGAGCGGAAAGACTTACCTTAGGGGGAAAAAAGGACAGGTACACACACACACACACACACACACACACACACACACACACACACATATCCATCCACACATATACAGACACAAGCAGACATATTTAAAGGCAACGAGTTTGGGCAGAGATGTCAGTCGAGGCAGAAGTGCAGAGGCAAAGATGTTGTTGAATGACAGGTGAGGTATGAGTGGCGGCAACTTGAAATTAGCGGAGATTGAGGCCTGGTGGATAATGGGAAGAGAGGATATATTGAAGGGCAAGTTCCCATCTCCGGAGTTCTGATAGGTTGGTGTTAAGTGGGAAGTATCCAGATAACCCGGACGGTGTAACATTGTGCCAAGATGTGCTGGCCGTGCACCAAGGCATGTTTAGCCACAGGGTGATCCTCATTACCAACAAACACTGTCTGCCTGTGTCCATTCATGCGAATGGACAGTTTGTTGCTGGTCATTCCCACATAGAAAGCGTCACAGTGTAGGTAGGTCAGTTGGTAAATCACGTGGGTGCTTTCACACGTGGCTCTGCCTTTGATCGTGTACACCTTTCGGCTTACAGGACTGGAGTAGGTGGTGGTGGGAGGGTGCATGGGACAGGTTTTACACCGGGGGCAGTTACAGGGGTAGGAGCCAGAGGGTAGGGAAGGTGGTTTGGGGATTTCATAGGGATGAACCAAGAGGTTAAGAAGGTTAGGTGGATGGCGGAAAGACACTCTTGGTGGAATGGGGAGGATTTCATGAAGGATGGATCTCACTTCGGGGCAGGATTTCAGGAATTCGTATCCCTGCTGGAGAGCCACATTCAGAGTCTGATCCAGTCCCGGGAAGTATCCTGTTACAAGTGGGGCACTTTTGGGGTTCTTCTGTGAGAGGTTCTGGGTTTGAGGGGATGAGGAAGTGGCTCTGGTTATTTGCTTCTGTACCAGGTCGGGAGGGTAGTTGCGGGAAGCAAAAGCTGTTTTCAGGTTGTTGGTGTAATGGTTCAGGGATTCAGGAATGGAGCAGATTCGTTTGCCACGAAGGTCTAGGCTGTAGGGAAGGCTGTGGCTGGAGTCAGCACAAACAAATACTGCCCATCACCTCTTCCATGAGAAGCCCAGCATCGATGGGAAGACTGTTTCCTGTTATACACGAAATTAAGTTAAAGCATAATTTTACATTCCCATTTGATAAAGCAATCCAAAACTACTATAGTGTGATATTTGTTTTATTGATACGTATTAAAAGGAACAGTGAAACACTGAAAATAATTACTTCTCCCGCAGTGACAGCATTGCCCTGGACCATGGTGACTTACTTCCCTGCAGCAGTGCTGCGCAGCCACTGTTGGGGTGCTGGTTATTCTTTTTATTTAGTAACCCTGATAATATAGATCAATAAAACAAAATATTGCACTCTAATAATTTGGGACATAAAATTCCGCTTCAGAAATCATTTAGTTTGTAATGGAAAACGAACTGATGCTTTCCATCAACACAGAATGCTACACGAAAGGTGTGATTAGCAGTATTTCTTTCTGCTGACTGAAGCTACACACTGCAAAAATAAAACTGCAAATACATGCCGAAACACCAGGAAAATGTACCTGATGTCTAAGGAGCGAACCCTATATGTCTACATATGATGGATGTCAATGATGTATCATTAACTCCATTTGGGATTAAAAAAATAAAAACTTATTTAACGTGTGGGTCTGTAACCATAAACTGCAGTATCCACACCTACTTTCCTTCAATATTAGTCTACTTAACTCATTTCAGTTAAGCTTCATTATTGTATAGGCATGATAAAATATATACATGGAACTCACCAAAACACGAAAATCTCTAGGCGCTGAGTCCAGTTTTCCAGTTGGTGACAATGAGCGTGGGATGTGCTCAATGCTGAACGCAGTAATTTTAATCCATGCAGAAAGTTGTATTACCAGAAATCCCTGCCCTCCTGTGAAGGCCCAACAGTTACCAGGTACAACACCAGGCTGTTAATGATATGAAGGAAACTAATTTTTTGTTGCTTTCAGCACGAAATCAAGTTTGTAAGTTGTCTCTAACAACAATCTCTGCTTACCTGAATAACAGTTCTTGGGGAAACACCAGATGGGTACCAATGAAACCACCCCATTATTGTTAGCATAGCAGTCTTTGCTTGATAGTTTTCCGTGCACCTTGTGCTTAAAATACTCCCTCCTAAGCACAAAAGTGAGAAACAGATTGAGAGAAAGACAGTCACTTTTTGTTTAAAACAGAGTAATTTACAAGCCAGTGTTAAATGTGTACAATGCAGAAATACCTGATGATTCTAATGCATAATCCACCATTCCTGTTTTATCAGCATCATACTTCGCAAGAGCTCGATCAACAATTTTCTGGACATCAGAATATGATAAACCATCACTGCTGTCGCACTCTGTATGCTCTGTTACCTTGGAAAAGTAACTACCAATGATGGGATCCTGGTGTTGTCGAACAAATTCTTCTCTAATTTTTTCTGACACAGAGGTCATAATAATATCAGCTGAGTAATTTGCAGCTGCAAGAATCAAAGTTTAATTTCTATAAACACACTTCAACAAAATGACTAAAGAAACAAAATGAAAAAATATTGGAACAATTTAAAAAATTAATTCTATTTCTTACATTAACTATTATCATGAGCAAAAAGGTACAAATTATACATCTGAAATAAATTATACACAACTGTGTGTGTGTGTGTGTGTGTGTGTGTGTGTGTGTGTGTGTGTGGGGGCGCGCGCGCACACACACTCACGAACGTGCTTAAACTGATTTGGTCATTATCCCTGGGGGTCTAACATCCATCCTGCAACCATATTCAAATGATGTACGCACTGGATAGCCAATGAAACCCACAAATTTACACCACATGGACAAGTCAAGCAGCTAGATTTGTAGCTGATATGCGAGTGGGCAGAATGGGCATGGGAATCCAACCCTCCACCACTGCTGGAAAAATCCTTTAAAAAATGTGGTATCACAAATTCACTGGATAAAACCAAGGATGACACACTACGGGAAGATGGCAACAACAGTGCTGCTTCCACTTACAATAGTGATGATGAATAGAATGATTATGATAGAATAATTTTTTTGGAAAAAAATTAAAGCCGATGCTACTACTTTTTCTTTCCCTTAAAATTAGGATTACTGGGTACTGCCAAACATTAAAATTGCTTTTTCTAGAGTTTCATAAAAATTGACTTGCCTACTTCTTTAATAAGGCCCTTCAATTTTGTCATTGTTGAAACTTGGTTTGAAAGAGTAGCAGCTAGATGAACCATCAGATGCTCAGATGGGAAGCCAGTATTAAGCAAACAATGCTGAAAGATGGAAGATATACAGAGCGCTACTACAAATCATTCATTCATTCATTCATTTTCAAAGTTCTATTTTTTCCCAAGTATTACATGTAACAATGTGACATGCACGAATAGAAATGTAAACTCACCAAGTTTGGTAGTGCACGCCAGAAGGCATTACGAGTGCAGTGCATTAACAAAATGGCGACAAAGCAAGGGAGGAGAGTGCATGTGTTGGAATATGTGAGGTGTTTACTTGTTATGACAGTGTAGTGTGCAATGGTATCGACAGTTCATGGACACTGCCTCTGTAGAGAAAAGGTATGGGTGACCAAGTATGCCCCATGTAGCCGTAGAGTAGGTTAGGGAAAGTTTCATACACAGCCCAAAAATAATCAATCGCCCATGCAAGCCACGAACTGAGAATGCCGCAGCAAACTGTGTGGAAGATTTTGTGATGGCAGTTACATTACAAACCACATTGTCTACAACTCATGTAACAGTTAAAGCTGAAAGTTTAGGCCAGTGCCTTGTGTTTTACATCACAATGCATGAAGCACTTATGGATGAACATTTCACCTCCAAGTTGACATTCCGCAATGGAGGAACGTTCAACCTTTACCTGGGAAAGTTAATCACCACAATGTGAATGTGTGGAGCACTGAACATCCTCATGAAATTGTGGCGCATTACTGATATTTGTCACAGGTTGTTTTCTGTGTAATGTCAACATACAAAGCTACATGGGTCTCTTCCTTCTGTGAAAAGACTGTGACTGATACCTCACACCTGGCCGACAAACTTCCACATCACTGGATGGGGTGTAGGGTGAAGATCATATGCTCCTGTTTCCTCAGCACCCGCCAGACCCCCTGACCTAACGCCCTGTTATTTTCTCCTTTGGGGGCATATTAAAGACCATGTTTACATACCTCCACTGCAAGAACACAAACAGCTGAATATTCATTTATGCTGCTGTGATGACCATTAACAGGATGTTGCTACATAAGCTGCAGACTGAACTTCACTACCATCTGGATGTGGGTCATGTAACCAAAGGAGTACTCATAGAACATGAAAACTTGATGAGTTTCCACTTCTATTCATGCATCAATTTGGGCATGTAATACTTTGCAAAATATAGAACTTTAAAAACAAATAATATATAGTAGCTTGGTAGAAGGGATATGAAACCTAAAACAATATCCATTAATATCTGGAAATATGCACACAGAGCAATTTGAAGTGGAACGACCCTTTAAATTAATAAAACTAATATTAGGAAAGGCAGATGCCAGATAACATCACTGGAACAATGCTCAGGACATCTTAGTCAATCCATGAGTAAGGTAGCGTCCAAAACTATCATTCCCGAGTCTAGGTCCCTTATCTGATAGAAAAGATGAAGAAGAACAGTGTTTTTAGCCTCAGTTCATTTATTAAACATGAAAATGACAGAGATACTCAATAAACTTAAGTGCCACATGCAACAAGAGAAGTTTTGTGTATCATGGTGTGGCTTATGTCTAATATTCCTCGGGCGTATGTTTCAAGTTGAGTAAGCCAATATATTGCCTCCTCCTCCATGTATCTCACAAAAACCTTGAAGGTAAAAATTAAAGGCTCAAATTCATCATAGGCTTACTAAAGCTATTTTTCACACACATCATCTGTGAATGGAACAGGAATGGTTGAAGGAACAAGAGTTGTACAGTAAAGTCCCAAATTAATGAAACTGCTGCTAAGGAAATCCCACTTTTAACAAATATTTCCCTCGATCCTGGTAAAATTTCCTTAAAAACAATGTTATTCCTCCCCACTTTCAATGAAACCCACTCTAAGTAGTAGTCTGCTCTTAAGGAATAAAGATGAAGTATTCTGTAAATTAAAATTCGGTTTTATGCAATTCCTAACATGTTCCAATAAGTTTTCGATTTCTTTTGGTTTCACACGTCTTTCATTTCATGTGATGGCAACGTAAGGTAATTGGTTCTTTGGGTAGACACATATCCATAACAGAATTCTATTGTGGCGACATCAGATAAAGCATCAAGCGAACCGGAAATCTATTTCCACACAGCCTACAACACAACCCTGATCACATGATCTAATATCAGTCACACTCACTAATTAAGGAAGCCGTAGACATGATTTCATTGTTGAATTTATCAGTTTTCCTTTTGTCTAGTTATGACCTGCAAATGTAGAAAGCTTATGATTCAGTAAAAGCTGACGATCATCCACAATGTCAAAGACAATCACAACATACAACGTTCTGGTACAGCAAAATGGTACAATCTTGTACCGTCTTGATCATGATGCATTCTCAACAACAAGCAATGCATTGTTAAATGTCAAAGCTTGTGGTTTCTCTGGGTGTAAATGGAAGAACATTTGTATGTCAATGTTTATAAATGGAAAGCATTCCTATATGCAGAAACATACTGCAACAGAATGCTCAGGAAATCACCCTCAAGATCAGTGTTGAAAATTTAAGTGCTTCAAATGGTCAGTTAGTCTGTTTTAAAAACCACCATAATCTCTCATTTCAGAGCATAAGTGGAGTTGGGGAGGAGGAGGTGGGGAGCCTCTGTCGAAGTAGCAAATTTAAACCTGAAATCATTAAATACAGGGTTGTGGGTGCAAACACATTTTTAAAGCAGATGAAACTGGCATCTTTTACAATTTGCTTCCTGCGAAAACACGTTTTGTTTAGGGAGAAAAATGCCATGGAGGTAAAAAAAGTAAAGAAAGAATGATTGCACTATTGTGTGTAACTAGCAATGGAAGCGAGACTGCCCATATAATATGGAAATTTAAATCTCTTAGGTGATATAAGAACATAAAAGCCCTTCCTTTTATGAACAAACTCAACAGCAATTCCTGGATGACATCGGAAATATTTAAAAGATGTCTCAGGCATTTTGATGCCAAGATGGGTGCAGCAGGTAGGAAAATAGTGCTCACTATTGACCAAAATCCCTGTACATCACATCAAAACATCATTTCTGAAAAATGCAAAAGTTGTGTTCCTTCCACCGAACAGCACAGCATCAGCAGCCTCTAGGCCCAGATACAACAAAGCCAATTAAATAGTAGAAGTTGTACAGATGTTAATTACATTCTTTGAATGGAAGATAGAGATAAGATTCAACGTTTTACAGACTACTCATTTGTTGCTACCTGGAACTGTGCAACACAACTTTTTGTGTTAAACAGTTTTGAAAAGGCTGGTTGAGATCACTCGTTGCTGTTGTTGATTGCACTGTTCCAGGAGAAGAATAATGGAGTATAATCACAGATGTTCCTAAAAATGTGACATTCTAGGACTTTCTTGTGATGAAGGTGTTTTGAATTCCACACCAAAGATGACTAAGAGATGTGTGGAAAGCTAGTGAAGGAACAATGTGTTGTAGATGGTGGTGGTGGTGGTGGTGATGGTGGTGGTGTCGATGACAAAAAAGAGGGAGGAAGCCACTGCACTATGTTTTGCAACTGCAGTACAATGAACAGATACTGCCACAAACTATCATTCCTATTTAATACAGACGAGTCAATTCTAACAAACTTCAACTAACTAGAGCAACAGCTACTATCACTGCAATGAGCAGTAAGGTCAAAACAAACAACTGTTCTTGATTTCTTTTTCAATAAAGAATGTAGTCTGCGAAAAGTGTGTTCATGTACTAGTATGTGCACTGCATTTGAATTTGTTGTACACTGTTGGAGAGTGTGTAATTAAATAGTACTTACACCACCTTAACAAGCTTGAGTTCCAAATCTGGGTCGCTTCTATGCACCTAGGCTAAACACCCATTTACGGAAAATAATGAAGATGATTTGGGTTGAGGGGCGCATGGCATCATGATCATCAGCACCCTGATGAAAAGTCAGCATGCTAATCTAATATTGACAAAACCCCTATTTTAAGGAAAAGATATTTGGGTCCCTACAGAGTCATTAACTCTCAAGTGGGTGCACCAGTTCTCGTAACGTGTGGGCACGAGGTGCACTTTGTACATATGTAAAGGATATTTGTTTAATATTACCAACGGAAATGTGATTGAAGAAAATTACAGTTTAATCTTAGTTTAATTAATATAAACTACCATTATATGACCTGTTTGATCACACAGTAATAAAATAAACCTTTCATTGTATCACACTGTTGCTGCAATAAAGTGTTATCCCACAGTAATGACCCACTCAAAGCATTAAACAGTGCATTTGCATCAGATTTCTGTCAGCTGCTTATTTGTTTACTAATTATCTAGTAGTTAACTGCCTCATTGTAGGACTGTGGCGCTATTTCAGAATCAACATTTTCTTCTTGCCAATCAAGAATTTTTTCTCACCCAGCTCACTGCTTATTTTATAGTACTGCTGCTCACTTGTTCGTGTGACAACACAACTTATTACTGTGTTCACTGCAGAATAATGAAGGAATAGGTAGGGGCTCACAATTGTAAAACAACCATGAAACAGCACAAAGCACTGCTATTTGTGAGTGGCGCACTTTATATACAGGGGCATCCACTTGAGAGTTAAAAAGGAATTTTACTGTGTAGGAAGTACCCTCTCTAACATGACTATGACTATCAAAGCACATATGGCGAGACCAACTGAGTAACAGTTGTTCCCTATTACTTGCTGTCCACACAATTTGATTGGTCTCTCTCTCTCTCTCTCTCTCTCTCTCTCTCTCTCTCTCTCTCTCTCTCAAGTGAGCGAGCTTGATAAGTGTGGAACAAATGTATGGCCCCTTCCATGTGGCTATGTAAAAGATGGCTGTTAGCTACGTCACAACACAGAGCGGACCTATGGCAGAGCTCCGAGTCTGCAAACACTACATCTTCACAGCCTGTGCACATCCAATCTATTTCCACGTACCTACATAACACATGCAAGTGGTTGTCATTAGGTGGTATGGTTATCTTCGGCAATTTCTGCCAAGCTGTGCAAAGGTCATTGATCCTTTCTATCACAGGTGATATCAGGCAGACCTGGCAGCAAATCCAGTGTTCTATGGAAAAACCCTGCAATCGCTGAAAGAGCACAAAAACCCATTAGGAGTAGCTAAGGCAATTACTGTGATGATTATCAGCAGAGCTGTATTTAAGCACAAGCTCTCTAAGCTGCAGATCAGGCCACCCACACAGCAACGGGGCCCATAACATAAAAATTCAGTGAAAGGAAGTGTTTTAATTCTGTGGTGTGTGTCCTCTTATAATTGTAAAAGAGGTACATATAACTATCTTGTATACGCTTACTTGGCCGAATACTTCAGCAGATAACTGACACGAATTGAGTCAGCATTCACATCTCACCACTCCCTTATATCAAATTCCCAATGATAGCAGATCAAATACAATGTACTTCACTTAGTAAAAATGGCTTGAACATTTAAAAGAATGTTTTACGGAATTTGGGCTATTTTAAGTGAATTCTTAGGCAACAACTTGGAGACAAAATGTTCACAGACACTTAGGTAGCCTTCTGTCACAGTGCATGTTCATGTTCAAAGAGGTCAACTGCTCTAAATATTCAAACAGCAGTACCAACTAGTCTTGCAGAGGTACTTCCATGAACAGTGACGATTTCAACACTTGCATGAAGATCATCTCCTTGAAATCACATATCCTTCAGTATTTTCACAAAATTGACCACTTTTTAACGTGACGACTACAGTGCCCCATAAGGTGTGTTAGAAGTGTCGCCAGATATCTGACCAGACCATAATTGGGTAAATTGATGGTGTCTAGTATTAACCATGAAGGTCCTCCTTTCTTGTGGAATTTCATAAGTCCGTACAGGTGGGGTGTCACTGGCACCCTGGGATACAGCTGCTTTTCACTGCCTCTGATAGATCCAAGTGCTTCAGTAGAGCCACAGTTCTGCTGGTCATCATAAAGGAAGGTTGGATCCTTCTTGAGATTCTTGTAGGCTGGGTCCTGTAGCAGCAAGCCAATTTTATGATGCCAGTCATTGGTGCAAGTCAACACCGTTGCGTTCCCATTGTCTGCTGAAAGAAGTATAATGTCAACATCATTTCTCAGTGATCAGGTAGCCTCCCATTCTGCCAACATTATGTTTGCTCTTAGAAGTCGGGACTGCAGTGGTGTGGAGGAACAAATCCAAGGTCTGACAATGAAAGAAAGAGACGATATATGGCAAGAAACCTGCAGGGTAATCGACAAGCCACTTCTGAAAACGAATGTGATGCGGCAGAATAGGAGGCTATCTGATCAAGAGGTGATGCTGACAACGGTTCTTCCAGCAGATAAAGAGAATGCAACGGTGTCGATTACCGATTGGTTTGCTGCTGCAGGACCCAGCCTACAGTAAATTCAACAATGATTAAACCTCAATGATGACCAGCAAAACCGTGGCTCTGCTGACAAACTCAGATCTACCACAGGCTGTGAAGTAGTTGCTGTACCCCAGGCTGCCAGCAACACCATGCCTGTAAGGACTACAGATAATCCACAAGGAGGGCTGCCTCTGCTGTCAATACTTGACACCATTAATTCACATAATTACATTACTTTTGAATGCATTATGGGAACAGCAGTGATCAATGTCTTATAAATAATTACTATTAAAAACAGTCTTGATCACGATTTATTTAACAAGGTGACCGGTTTCGACCACTACTGTGGTCATCTTCAGACCATCCATTGAGTAGGAACCTCTTTCTGTTGGAGAATCACTACTCATAATTACACACTGGCCAAATGCCTAGACACACTTCTAACACCCCTTGTGGGACACTGTAGTCATGATGTTAAAAACATGGCCATCATGAAAATACTTTAAGATATGTGATAACAAGAAAATTATATGTTTGTGAGTTTCAATGTTCTATCGCTATTCATGAAAGTACCTCAGCAAGACTCCTTGATGCACCTATCTCAACATTAGAGCTGCAAATAACTGAACTCTTTGAATATGCACTGAAGAACACTGACTTCAAGTAAGGCAATGTGTTTTATGAACAGATGGATGGAGTGGTCGTGGGTACGCCAGTGGCTTCACGGATTGCAAACTATGTTGTTGATACTTTTTTGGTATAAGAGCATAGCAGACAGGTATAGGACAAGTTTCTCAATCACATTCAAAGCATCCATCATAACATTTCTTTTCACTGCACGAACAGAGGAGAATGGTTGTCTCCTTTTCTTGGACGTATTGATGAAGAAGAAAGCAGAAGGTACACTAAGGCCACTCAGTATACAGGAAGAGGACACACAAAGACCTGTACCTGCATGCAAAAAGTTGCCACCATTCAGCACAGTGACCCACTGTGCTGATCACTCTGATACAGCATGCCATCTGCAACAAACAAAGCCTCCCAGATGGGGTAAAACACTTGAAGGAAGTATTCTGAAAAAAGGGGTACAGTGAAGCACAAATCAGTAGGGCATTCAAGGAAAGACAAGATGCTGGAAACCGAAAGAGAAAGAAGAACAAGATGAGATTCACTTCCTTTCCGTGCCCATGACTGCTCTCAGCCAAAATTGTGAGGCTAAACGAAAAAACCAACATAAAATTCTTCTTCCAACAAATACTGAATGGGATAGATTGGCTTTCCTCTACGTAATATCCACTCAAAATTCATGTATCGGGAATACATAGAATCACCTGTAAAGGTGGCCAACAGTACACTAGGCAAACACCGTGCTTATTTAGAAAGGCTGCAAGGACAGCCACGCATTGAAAGGTGCAGTGGGCATTCCACTAATATAAATACCACAGCATCTACCTACCTCAGCACTTCACCAGAAGCTGACAAGTATGACTTGTTGAAGTATCGCGTTAACACTGCAACCTGGCTGGAAGCCCACAAGCTTTTCACAAAAAATGGTTTTCTGATACTGCTAGGGCAAATCAAGTCAGTTGATGCAGTGCAAATTTGATTCTTTACTGTTGATAAGATTTTCACTGTAGATACACAAAATCAACTGTAGAAATGACTGCTGGTTTGCACACGATCCAAGAACATCACAGTTATTGTCAGAACTAAATTCCCCACCAGTCTTCAAGTGTAAATTGTTCCACCCAGTGAGGGACATGCCAGGCACTCTAATTCTTTTAAAAACAAAGGAACTGTCACTAAAAGAAATTTATATGGACTTATTTGAGCGCTACAAACACCTGGATGGAAACGTTGGTGTTGAACTCCGTATGTTTTCAACTGGACAGCGTACCAATGTAGCAATCCACAAAAGCCATTTGGTACAAACTGGATTCTGATAACTTTGTCATCTTTAGGTCTAAAGAAATCTGGACACCCAACATCCTTGACTGCAATGCAATGAATTAGTATATTGAAGCACAACCTAAAATGTTTCTAACCCTTTGGTAGGTTCGATACAGCTTTTCATTCCCATCACTTGGCAGCTATCCTTTTCATTTCAGTGTAATGATCTCCTGTGATTCTTTTCTATGTATGTCAAATAGTTATGAGATTGAACAGTAAACAATGTATCACTAAATATCAAAACTCAAACATCCTTATTGTCACACATTCAATAATTAGATTTACTACCACAAATTACAGATGTACTGTTCAGACAGCATGACCACTTGTCAATGGCTTTAACAACCACCCTAATAACCCCACTTTGCAGTACATGACAGCTGCAAGACGTGCAGGAGGTTAGCTGATGAGGTTCTGGATGATACCTTCAGGAATGTGGAGCCTTGTCAACTCCAGTGCCACAGCCAGTTGAGGATCCATGATGGGAACAGCCCAGTCAAGGTGGTCCCACAGATTGTCAATTGGGTTTAAATCCAGGGTCAGGGGAATATGTGAACTCATCCTGGAGCTCCTCGAGTCACGTACATACCCTGTGGGCTCTGTGACACGTTACGTTGTCTTGCTGGTAGGGGATGACATGATTACAAGGATAGATGCATACTTTTGCTGTTGCAGTGTGCCTTCAAGAAAGACGAGATTACCAAGGGAATTCCATGAAAACATTCCCCAGATTGTAACTCGCCCTTCTCCTGCTTGGACCCTTCTGAAGACTGTTGCAAGGTGTTTGCTTTCAGATGTTTTACTCCATACATGCCAACAGTCAGCTGTCCGATGGAGCATAAAAAGCTCGATTCATACAAAAAGGCCACCTATCATCATTCAGTGAATGTCCAGTTGCGACATTAGCGTGGAAATTCCAGTCTTCATCACCAATGATCATCTGTCAGCATGGGTGTGTGAACCATGCACCTGCTGTGGAGGCCCATATACAGCTACATTTCCTGAACAGCTGTTGAGGAGACACTGTTGGTGGCACCTTGGTTCACGTGGGTGCTCAGCTACTCAACAGTTGCACATCTATTCGCTTGTACACATATCTGCAGCCGTCATTCTCCCCCATCACCTACGGCCTGTGGTGCACCTCAGTTGCCTTGGCACTTATTTTGGATAGCGCCTCTTCAGGATGCACAGTATACTTCAACCATAAAGGGATACAAACAGTTTACAAACTCAGCCATTTTGGAAATGTTTCCAGTCTTGTTCCTGATG
This sequence comes from Schistocerca serialis cubense, assembly GCF_023864345.2. Taxonomy (NCBI): domain Eukaryota; kingdom Metazoa; phylum Arthropoda; class Insecta; order Orthoptera; family Acrididae; genus Schistocerca; species Schistocerca serialis. The sequence continues at coordinate 815,726,557 of NC_064639.1, read as the reverse complement.
GATTTTTTACTCAGGTGACATCAAATAACTAGTCTCCATGTTTGAAGTTGCTGAGCTCTCTTGACCAACCCATTCTGCTGTTCATGCTTATCTACTGATAACACAATATTCCCAAACTTTCATACTGGCAGATCCACCTCTTGGCATTTACTGGTAAATTCTAATTAATGTCCAGATATTTCAGATCAGATTGTGCATAGATCTGTTCTAAATTTATTGCTTTTATTTTGTAATGAAATATTACAATTACATTCTCACTTGAAGTTTGCATTCTTAAATGGTTGTTTCCTATTCTTTTACTATCTTTTGATCTGTATTTTGGTGTTTCCTTTATTTTGCCCTGAATAATTCTGCTCTCTCGGTTAACTGAAATCCAGAACCACCATAGGAAATGGGGACCACTAAAAATAGAGAAGCACAGAGCAAAGTAGATAGCCCACACACAACCAAGTGGAAACAGGGATGACCTCTTGATTAAAGAGATGCTTCGTAAAAACCAAATAATTTTGCCTGTTTTCTAATTAAAATTACTTGATAGTAGAGAGACCACACGTTGGGAGGTGATTTCCTTCTATCAGAGCACTCAACGTCATGCCTGACCAGCTAACCATTGCCAAACCGCCGTCAGAACTGGTCGGTTCACTTCCAATGCATTGTTTACCATTCTTTCTTGATTTGTTTGGATCATGACTCACAGATCTGGCATTTTAATTTCATATTTCATACATGATAACCACACCAAAACCAGTGCACACACAGAACGATCCTACTGAAACACACGTTTCATACACTAACCAAACACTACTGCATACTTCTGCAAAAGATGCAACTCAACAACACATATACAGTTATCACAATTGGAGAGACTGGCTTACATTAGATAAGCTTCGCATGACACTGCGGAAAGCCAAATTTTTGCAAGCAGCATTGCAACTGGAGCACCACAGTCATAAACATAAATACTGGAGCTCCTCAGTGCAGCCTTGTGGCTTAGTGCAACGGTTAGTGCATTAACTTTACATGCACAAGGTTGTAGTTTCGAATCTCGTCAATTGTAATGAATTTTTCTTATTTCCAAATCTAATCAAAAGAGTTTGATCATTATTTTTATTCATTTAATAGGTTTATATCTCATTTTCTTTTTAATTTCTAATTATTTGCCTTGTCATCTTCATCACCATATTGACTATTTTTCTTCCTATAATTTTTTCTTCTTTTGGAATCCACATCACAATATAATCCCTAACCACATACCAACAAGGACTGCTCATCGACTGGAAATGCAGCAGCTTGTGTACCTAGAGTGAGGATAGTTCCATGTAACCAAAGATAGCAAGAAATTACAGTCTGCTTTTAAGGCCTAAACTAAATTTTTTCGGTCTTCAGTTTGCTCGTAGAGGTTAGTTTTAATCGCTATGAACAAAGTGATTGTGATTTTAGTTCACAAATTGTTGACCACTGTTTTCTCAGCTACATTCCACATCATGGGGATGTGGTAGCTTAGGACACAAATTAATACTCTGGCCTACAAAACACATCATCTGTCAGAGTTCAGTCACTGGTTATCTAAAATCAGTTGTTGACAGAGAACCTCTTGTTTCCGACATACCTCGTATCAGCCCCTTCCAACACGGCTTCACGTTACACATTAACAACATTTGTGAACTGATCCCTGTGTGTGTGTGTGTGTGTGTGTGTGTGTGTGTGTGTGTGTGAGAGAGAGAGAGAGAGAGAGAGAGAGAGAGAGAGAGAGAGAGCTATAACCAAACAATAGCCAGAAGCTGTAGCCCAAAAAATTCAATGACAATGCAAACAGCAGAAAGGTTACAAAAATTGTTTTGTCTCTCGATAATCACAAACTTCACTGAACAACAAAAATTTGTGTGCGGTTATTTATTCCTTGCAAATTAAGTATTCATATAAGTCATCTCTAAGAATTTTTTCAGCAACCTCATTGACAATGTCCAGTAGTTTGTTACGTTGTTGCTTCACCAACATTTGGTATTAACAATTCTGTTTAGTCTGGTCACTTGGTAATGAGTGCTGTGTCTGTGAAAGCTCAAACTTGCTACTGCTAAGAACCAAGATCTTTGCACCAACATTGTCTGGAATAAGCTATTAGCCCAAAAGGGATACTCACTACCATGCAACAATTACAGTTCTTCACTTTGGCATCTCTCAACATATTTCCGTAGACTTGTTCACTAAAATTATGGATAGTACATTTATTAAAATGTAGGCCATTGGCTTTTGAAAATCTTTAGCGATCACCAAGGGAACAAACCATTCAAAACCGTACATATCACAAGAAACAAGCATATTTATTGCAAAGCATACCTTCTTTGGCACCATCGGAAAGTTTGACTGTTAAATTGGCAAGCCTTGTTTCTAATTCATCTCTTGCAACAAATAGTTTGTGAACCCAGTTATGAATCTCTGGAACGTTGTTAATGACTTCTTCTTCAGAGCTAAATAATCCTGACAAAAATTTTATCACATGATTCTCTATATCTAATGGTGTAACAGCAGGAAGCTGTTTCTTACAACACTGTTCCATTTTCTTAATAGTATGGATGCGTGCTTCCTGCAAAAAGTGAAACATTGTAAGAAGTCAGTATTTCCATGTAGAATACTGTGCAAAAGGGTGAGGACAACACATTACCTATGGAAATAGTTTTTATTCAATCAATATCCTTATATTAAAACAGGGTAACAAAATTGTTTTACATAGAAAATATGAATCAGCACAAAGTCCCTGAGTATTACGCATAATCAGTACTGTAACTGCACTTTATTGTGACTCTTGGTGCGGTGACTCATAGGGAGTACGTACTAGAAATATGAATCTGTTTGCCAGTAATGAATGCATTCTCTCCGTTGTCAACTTCAGCTAGTCGACAACATAATGTTAGCATCATCAAACATGTCTACCAACACCATTTCACGTCAAATCATACTTAATATTTCTGCTATTTACATCACCCTATATCACCTGGTAATTAATATTGGTAGCAACTAGAAAGCAATTAACATCAGTCATTTGATTATGCTACTCCACCACAGAATCTTTGTACATGCATTTAACCTGGAAACCTAGTCATTGTAGGAACAATTTACCACCACCACCAATAATCAATCACTCTCATTGCCCAACATTTGGAAAATCTTTGCATACTTTCACAAGAGAAGGTCATTACAATGGCACAAGTGATAATCTATCTTTGAAATCCACCATCTAGCCACATTAGGCACAGGAAACAATTCTGGGAAAGCAATTTATGTTTGTGAGGAACAGTACTGGTCATCACATCCTACCCCGACAAAACTCTAATATTAATGTACTTTGGTTCTGTTGAGCCTGTCACACTAATTTAGGAGTAAAGTT